>NC_057865.1:85220934-85537110 GCF_019393635.1 Dromiciops gliroides
TCTCTCTTCTAAAACTGTCACCACCACTCTGGTCCAGGCCCTCATCACCTCATGCTTGTATTATTGCAATAACCTGCTGGTGGATCTGCCTGCCTAAAGTCTCTCCCCACTCCAATTCATCTTCTCTCTAGCCACGAAAGTGATTTTCTTAAAGCACAGGTCTGACCATGTCACTTCCTACTCTCAATAAACTAGGATCAAATACAAAATCCTTTGTTTGGCCTTCAAAGCCCTTTATAACCTAGCCCCAATCTACCTCTCCAGTCTTCTTACACTTTAGTTGCTGCCATGTACACTTGATTCAGTGACACTTGCCGTCTGACTGTTCCAAGAACAAGACACACCAGGCATTTTCTCTGGCTGTTCTCCATGCCTGGAATTTTCTTCCTCCTCAATTTTGCCTACTGGCTTCCTAAGTCCCAACTAAAATCCCCTTGTTCTAAAGAAAGCCTTTCCCAACACCTCTTAATTAGAATGTCTTTCCTCTTCTAATTCTAGTGCCTTCCTCTTTATAGTTTGTACATTTTTATTTGTTTATTGTCTCCCCTATTAAATTGTATGCCCCTTAAAAAAAATGGTATGCCCCTTGAGGGAAGGGATTGTATTTGCCCCCCCCCCAAATCCCTAGATCGTGGTACAGTGCCTGACCCATGTCAGGTGCTTAATAAATGTTGACTGACTGAGAGAGCAGTGAAGTTTGAATAAGAAGATTTATGTTCAAGTCCTCTCTCAGCCACTAAGTAGGGAAATGAACATCTGAGTCTCAGTTTCTTTTTCTATAAAATACACAGCACTAGCTAACTCAGTGTTTAAGGACAAAAATAGCCAATTTACATAAAGTATTATCTAAGTGCTAGCTACTAAATAAATGTAAGCTATTATCACCATCATCCCCAAACCTAAGCTCATCATCTGTTACCAATGCTACCAATCAATCTGGCTTCTTTTAGGCACAAACACACATGAATACATTAAAAAAAAAAAAGGTACTAATGGATCAAGTCGTGTTATTTTCCTTTTGCTATGAGATACTCTAGAGGGGTTACCCAATTTCTCTTAGATAAAACAAAATTTTCTGGCAGGAAATATTGAAGTAAAGCTTAAAGCTCTTAAACTGTACTGCCTCATTTTAAGGGAATTAACTGTCCCTAGAGTTGCTTAAACTTTGAAATATTTAACTTCATCACACATCCATGTAGATCATTTGGATTCGCCACTAATGCTTTATGAATAATGAGCCCAAAGCCAAAGTGAGCAGTCTACAGAAAACTGCATGATTTATTCAAGGTGTTGAAGAAAACCCCTCACTTGTACATCTGACTTTAAAAGTAAACTGGAAGTATAAATCATTGATGTTTCAATGTATAAGGTCAATGTTTGCCATTCCTACATTAGTAACAATAAACCATTGTAATTCTTTAAATATATCAGAGCTACCTGAATTTTAAATGGAAATCCCATCTGTGAGTCATAAAATGTAAATGTAGAGGTATAATTTTTTACATAAGGCAGGTTTAAACCTTTAAAGCATTTAATATACAAGCACTAATAAATGATAGCACTAAAAACTATGATTGCATCAGCTAAATGGATTATAAATTAAATTTCCATAATGTATGCAAGTTAGATACAAATGCAAACATAAATCAAGGTATTTTCTAAACACAGGTTAATTACACAACTTCAAAAAGTGTCTATTTTTATGCAAAATAATCCACTTAGCATTTTTCATATTGGTCTTAATTCTTAGCCACTTGCAACATTTGCTCCTAGAAGCCTATCAATAACTTCATGTCATGAAAAAATAGCAATAGGTATATTGAAGAAACTTGTAAGTTATTTTTCAAGTGTCTGTCTTTTATGAGTGTTTATTGCTAGAAATTGTGCCAAGATGATTTGAAATAAAAAGGATTAATTATAGAAGAAGCCTTTTAATATAAGTAAGTGCAGTAGCAATGCAATTAATGCAAATTGTGGCGCTATCAGGAGAATAAATGTGAACAACATCACAGGCCATTTCTGTTTGCTGCCAAATAACTTTAGTAATTTACTACATTAAGAATCAATAAAAAAATAATGCTTTTGAAATGCATCACTATCAATCTTCAGGTACTTCTAAAGAGAACATTTATAACTTAATCTAAAAACTATATAAGAAATGATGCCCTATTTTAAAGGCATCTTAATTGGGCATGAAGATAATAATTTTAATTATTTTAGGTTATCCTAGTGAAGTATCTTCAAAAACGAAAACATAAGGAAAAATAAAGAAGATAACCATTTGATATTCTAAATATTTTAAGGTCAAATTCTGTTAAATTAGAACTTGAAAATTATATTCCCCAGCCTAGCTTTGTCTATTTGTAATAATTTGTAAACTTTAAATTTCTAATGGCAAGTACCATGTCTAATCTTTACTTTGTGCCCTTAATTATATAGCATAATACAATGCATTTGTTGGTGCTAAATAAACATTTGATCCTCTCTTACATTTGTATCCTTCAAAAAGCTGAGGTTCCTCTATGAATTCTTCCCCAGATAATTTACAAAGAACTCTTTTTCCTTTCTCTGAACTCCTATAGCACAGTTTTATCTCTAACAGTTATCTGGATACTTAATGAAAACCTTTTATTGCTATTTGTTTCCTGTTTCTAGGAGCTTAAAGCTGTGTCTCTCTGAAACTCTCTGAACCTCAGTTTCTCCATCTACAAAATAAGGAGATTAGACATGAGGATTTCTAAGGTACCAACCTTCTATCTTTGTTTGTTTGTTTTTTGCGGGGCAATGGGGGTTAAGTGACTTGTCCAGGGTCACACAGCTAGTAAGTGTCAAGTGTCTGAGGCCGGATTTGAACTCAGGTACTCCTGAATCCAGGGCCGGTGCTTTATCCACTGTGCCACCTAGCCACCCCACCTACCTTCTATCTTTAAAGCACTATGATCAGTAAGAAAGCCTAATGAGAAGGGCTCTCCCTGGAGGGCATGATTTATCTTCTTACTTTTTTGTGTGTAATCGGCTGCTTGCTAAGACTGTGGACACACATCAAATACTTGCTTTAGAATAATACAACTTTAAAGACTGGAAGAACCTAAGATATTACTTACTCTCATTTCTCTTTTTTATAGCTGAGGAAAATGGAGCACAGAAGAATAAAGTTAAATGACTTTTCAAGGTCAAATTATTACAAGGTGTTATTAAATTGGAACAGCAAAAAGCAGATCACATTCTTACTTTCTGGACAGAAGTTATAAGTGCAATAGTAGAAAGTTCTCTGGCCAAATTTTTCCTACAGAAATTTGATACATGAGTGTTGTCAATATGTGAGGAATTATTTTGTCCTAAGAAAAAAATTAGTTGACAGTAACAGAAAATGAACACCCAGGAATACCATGCAATCAGTGGGCTTTTTTCTTTTATAACAACAACTATCATTTATATAGTGTTCTAAAGTCCGCAAAGAGCTTTACCAATATTATTTCATATGATCTTCACAACAACCCTGTGAAAAAGTAAGTGCTATTATTATCATACCTATTTAATTAGAGCTAGGAGTGACCTGCCTAGGGTCACATAGTTATTAAGTGTGTGAGTTGGGATTTGAACTCGGGTCTTCCTGACTCTAACCTCAAAACTCTTAAGACATTGAATTACTGAGACCAAAGTCTAGGTCTAGGGTTTCATGGAACACTACAAATATTATGTAAGATATTACAAAGTAATTGTCCTGCACACTACTTGAGGAAGTATGTGCTTAAATATAAAATAAACAACAACAAAAAGAATTTTGGAAAATCTAGGAAATCTAAGCATTCCCTGCCCACTGCATAGGCTCCATCTCCAAACTCCAAAAGGGACTAATATTTATTTTTGGTCTGCACCTGTGATTTCATCTGCAAAATGAATGTTTCATGTGAAAACTCTCTCCACCAATTCACATTAATAACAAGATTTTCTGGGGAGCGATGAGTTGCCCAGGGTTAAAGAGACAAATCTTGAAATCTAACTCTCTCCCTTACTTAACCTAAGCCCTATAATGATATTCATAAACAAGGTGCCCTGCTATCA
Organism: Dromiciops gliroides; assembly: GCF_019393635.1. Lineage (NCBI taxonomy): Eukaryota > Metazoa > Chordata > Mammalia > Microbiotheria > Microbiotheriidae > Dromiciops > Dromiciops gliroides. The sequence continues at coordinate 85,225,000 of NC_057865.1, forward strand.
GAATAAGTAAAATGATTGGCTGAGGGCATACCTTACGTAACCTTTTTCAACTATAAGCCGGTACTACAGCAATATAAAGTGAAACCTTCACTGATAAAGTTTCATTAAAAAGGGTGACAAATAAGGATATTCAAATATTTTAAATAGAATTCCAATAAACTGCTCAATTATTCAAAAGGGTACTGACAATAACAATAACATAATACCATCATCATCTTTATCCTACCAGAAACTAAGGTCACTTAAAGCCCATTATGTTAAGTTCCTTTACACAGTAGACATGATCCTGGAAAGTTATATGTAAAAATCTAATTCCAAATGATATCAAACCTAAGCAATATTTTAAATTCAAGGAAAAGAGAATCTCATTTATATCTCCCTAGATCTAGGCTCATAAAATCACATCTTGAGAGTTGGAAGGGACTTTAGAAGCCATTTAGTTCAATTCCTTCATTTTATGAATGAGGAACTGAGAAGCACAAAGAGATGAAGTCTTTGGCACATGGTGAGCAGCAGAGACAGAGTATGAACCCTACTCCCCTATTCACAGAGCCAGACGAGGTGCTAGGACAGGAAGATCTTACTGTAAACAGCACTTATAAGGATCCCCAAAGACTATGCTGATGATAATTTTTAGGTGGTGGAATGAACATTTGGAATTCAAAAGCTTACTCTACATTATGAAAAAAATGACAACAACTTTGTAGAAACAAGATAAAAGTCAAATTTAAGCATAAAAGAACTATTTGAAATAGATGGCTTGATTAAGAGTGTACTTGTCTCTGGACAATATTCAAATAAGCATTTTCACAGGAGTGAGAGAATAATGGCCTAATTCTTGGTGGTTGTTTGTTAACATCAAAAAACTTCACCACCCCCACCCCCCAAAAGGACAATTCTCAGAAGGGGTAAAATTCTCAGATAAGGCAAAGTCATTTGTAAATGGTCACTATACTTGATTTTTTTGAATCCTGGAAAAGTTGAAGGTCAACATAAGCAAAGCCATAAAAGCTACTGCCATTTTAGATAATTGAATGTTTCAAAAGAAAGCTTGCTTGTGAAAATTTGCTGAACTCAAAGAAAAAAAATCTAAAATTGATTGGAACTTTGTGATAAATGGAGACTGAAGTAGTGACTGAAAGTTGAACATTACCTTACAAAATCTGAGTTTGCATAACACCACTCAATTTGGCTGAAATTATACCCAGATCAAGACTTTCAACAACATGGACCTTCAGTTTTTGGATTCAAAAGGTCATGCACTAAAGGAAGTATTCAGTGAGAAGCTGAGTAATTTTCAAAATGAAAGATTTTTTGCTGTCTTTAAATTACCAGCATTCTCTACAATAGTTTAATATCTTAAGCAAATTAACTAAGTAATTTTAAAAGCAGGATCTAACTTACAATATAGCAGAATATACCTACAGCATTTAATACTATTAAACATGTAGATTCCCAATCTTTGACAACTTTAATAGTAAATTCTATGAAAATATAAAATCAGAAATCATGACATCCCATAATCTGTCAATTACACTTTTGAAAAATGTTATCAAGGTATCATAAAATAATCTGATTTATAAGCATTCCATTCAAATTAAATCAATATTCTATAGTCGGAAAGGAGCCATTTTCAAATAGAATTCAAATATGATAAAGGATTTACTTCAATAAATATTCTGAACTTAATTGACTTAAATGGACCTAGGTGCTTCTAACTGTGAAAAAAGATCAAGATGCCATTACCACATACTTTAACTGTTTATTTATTCCCTGTCTAGAAGCCTGATTTACAGGCAATAAAATGCAATCACTACACAAACCAGAAGCAGGAATCATCTGCTAATGGAACTTTTAATTGAGAAGTGACCAGTGACATGAGGTAATTCTTCCCATATAGGATTGCTTGTGAAGACCTCTTTGCACTTTATCACGGTAAACAATCACTAACATATGCATTAAAGAAAATTTAAATACATTATGACCCAATAAATATCACAATCAATCAATATACTCTTTTCCCTCCTTAAAGATTTAATGTTTAAATACCACACTATTAATATTATAACATACTCTTTTAAGATTGAGACTGTACTTACAATGTTAATACAAAATTTAACCATTTGTAATCAAATAATAATTGGATATGTTAAGCAAAAGCTCATGTAAACCATTATCAGTATAAACAACTAATAATTTATATATAGTAAAACCAATTAAATGGACTGAGATCAACCAAAACTATTATGCTCAGAGATTTTATTTGTTTGTTTATTTCAGAACTCCACCACTTCATCCATATTATAGAGTAAGCCAAAAGAAAGCCTGATGAGTGTCTCCAATTCACTCATATGTGTATACAAACAAATAAGCTCTCTGTCCATACCCCCTCCCCCACCTCCCCGGAATACAGTGTCTAAAACAACCTCTTAAACTTCACATATACAAATAACTCCCCTTTAAGAAAGTTTTATGGTTTGGATATTCATAGTAAAACTTTGTCATCAGAATGATAAATAACCTGAAGGGATAACCAAATCTGCTATAAACAGGAAAAGAAAAATTCAATTTATGTTTGGACTATACTCATTAAGGTAAAGCTTTTGTTTGTTTGTTTGTTTGTTTGTTTGCGGGGCAATGGGGGTTAAGTGACTTGCCCAGGGTCACACAGCTAGTAAGTGTCAAGTGTCTGAGGCCAGATTTGAACTCAGGTACTCCTGAATTCAGGGCCAGTGCTTTATCCACTGTGCTATCTAGCCGCCCCCCTTTTTTTAAATAAGGGTTGAAAGAAAAAAGGTTTTCAGTTAAAATACTGTCACCTAATAAAAAAAAATTTCAACTTTACTTTTCCTCATACTGTGCATAAACATTCACAAGGTAAAGGAAACAGGCAATATTAAAAATTTAACAATAATAATGTATAGAATTGTTATTTGAGGTTTTTATAACCCCATCTTTTAGCTAGAATTTTTAAAACCCCAGCACGCACTTGCCTGGGGCTCAGGCCAGCACCTCTGCAAACGGCATGGTGCTCCACCCACTGGTTGTAGCCATGGTGCTGGCACCTCAAGTCATCACCACTTGCTGATGCCTACATGGGCCTGGCAAAATTATAATGACTGGAAGCCCAGTGAGGGCAGTCATGTAACTGGTAGATCGACCAGCCAATTGGCTTGGGGCTGTGTGTGGTAAGCCTGGGGTCTGCTGGGAAGGGAGGTTTTTCCAACATTCTAGCTTGAAGCTTGAAGGCAACAGGAAGCTGCTGTGTGTTCTCAGCTGATTCCTGGGCGGGGGTGTGATTCAAGTTGTATTATTTCCCTTTCCCCATTTTATTTCCTTTCCCTTAATCCTATGGATCCTGTTTGTGGGGTTTTTTTTGTTGTTGTTTGTTTGTTTTGGGTTTTTTGGGGGGTTTTTTGCGGGGCAATGGGGGTTAAGTGATTTGCCCAGGGTCACACAGCTAGTAAGTGTCAAGTGTCTGAGGCCGGATTTGAACTCAGGTACTCCTGAATCCAGGGCCGGTGCTTTATCTACTGTGCCACCTAGCCGCCCCTGTTTGTGTTTTTTTAAAGTTCATTCTTGTGAAATAAATCCTGCTCTGTTTTGAGGGAGGCTGTTGGTCTCCTTCCTTGCCCCAATATTGTGGCGAGCCGCCTAGCTAATACTCCCCAATTAAAAATTGGTCCCTACAATAAAGTTTGCAAAGGTCTCTACAAACACGAGCCAAATTAAAACCCTCAGAGGAAGGTAATATAGTTAGTATTATTTCAGTTTTTCATAAAGTACACAAAAGTTAAGAGAATGTAAGTGAGTTGCACAAAGTCACAAAGGTCATTACCAGGAGCAGGATTTGAAGGCAGGTTCCAGGGACTGTAAAGTCCAGCATTATACTAGATAACAATGAATAAAAGAACAGGCAGATTTGTCTGCTGAGCCACTGTCGCTGATATTTTTGAAAGATGAGGGAAAAGAGGACTGGTATCAAAATTTTAGTGTCTTTGAAACAACACTAAGAAAGAGACAACTGGTATAAGCTCTTAAACAATATGAAGAGGCGATCATCATCAAAACACATTAGGACTGGTTAAAAAAATGGAAAAGTTGACCAGCAGAACAGATTAGGAACACCAGACCAGGAAACAAAACATATATTAGCACAGCATTTGACAAACTCGAAGACTCAACTACTAAGGTAAACAACGGGGGCAGCAGCTAATATTTCATTATGCTAGCTGAGTACTTTATAAATATTATTTCATTTGATTCTCAAAATACCCTGTGAAGTAAGTGCTATTATTTTCCCTATTTTTAGGGTTGAGGAAACTGAGGCAAACAGAAAGAAGTTAAGTAATTTGAACTCAGGTCTTCCTGACTCTAGGTTCAGCACTCTATTAACTGTACTGCTTCACTCCCCACCCCCCCCCCAAAAAAAACCACATTTCCACATTAGTCATGTTGTGAAAGAATCAGAATAAAAGGGAAAAAACACAAGAAAGAACAAAAACAAAACAACCCAAAATAAAGTGAAAATAATATGTTTCGGGCTACATTCAGACTATATAGTTCTTTTTCTCAATGTGGAGAGTTTTTTCTATCATGAGTCTTTTGGAATTGTCTTGTTTCATTGTATTCTGAGAAGAGCTAAATCTATCATACAGTGTTGCAGTTACTGTGTACAAGTATTTCCAGTTTTTTCTGAAATCATCCTGTTCATCATTTCTTATAGCACAACAGTATTCCACTGCATTCATATACCAGAACTTTACTGGCTCACTTTTTATCAAAAACTGCTGCCTAGGCTGTGTTCATCGCACCACTTTGATGCCCTTAGTGGGCAATAAATGTTTGTCCGCTGACTGAAAAGTCTCTTAATTCTTGCTATTACAGGCAACGCTAACTCTTTGTTTTAAAGTGATTTTATTTACCACATTTAGGAAAAGTGGATATATTCTTATGAGTTTTAGCATAAATCACTATTAGAGAAACACAAATTAAAGCAACCCTGAAATTCTACCTAATATCAATCATTCTGGCAAAGATGACAACAAAGAAAAAGAAAGGGGTGAAGGCATGTTGTAGAACAGGAACACTAATGCACCGTGAATGAGTTAAGCCAATCTGGAAAGCAATTTGGAGTTATGTTCCAAAAATCACTAAAGAATTCATACCTTTTAACCCAGAGATACCTGTAATAGATCTATGCCCCAAAGAAATTAAAGAAAGGGGAAGAAAAACAGTATAAAATTATTAATATCAGCTTTTTGTTATAGCAGAAAGTAGGAAACTAAGGAGGTGCCTACCAAATGAGGAATGACTAAACACATTATAATATATGAATGTAATGGAATATCATTAAGCTGTAACAAATGTCAAAAGGAGAAATTTATTAAAAATGTTAAGAAGATGCCCTTTTCATTACAACATGGCTAATATGGAAATGTTTTGCATGACTTCACATGTATAACTGAAATCATATATTGCTTGCCTTCTCAAAGGCAAGAGGGATAGAGATTTGGAACTCAACATTTTTAAAAAGTAAACAGTAAGGGGCAGCTAGGTGGCACAGTGGATAAAGCACCAGCCCTGGATTCAGTAGGACCTGAGTTCAAATTTGGCCTCAGAGACATGACATTTACTAGCTGGGCAAGTTACTTAATCCTCACTGCCCCACAGCAAAAAAAAAAAAAAAAAAAAAAAGTGAACACTAAAAGTAACTGAAAAAGGAGGTAAGACAACTCATAGTAAAATGAAAATAAGCATAACTATCTGTACAATGACTACAGCACTACAGCAATGTAAAGGAAAACAACTTTGAGAGCCCTAAGAACTCTGATCAAGGCAATGATTAACCATGACGTCGTCGTCGGATCAATTATGAATCATGTTTTCCATATTCTAACAGAGGTGATAAACCAGTGGTACAGACTAACTTTTCTATCATGAGCAGCAAGCCGATTTGTTTTGACCAGGCTTATGTTACAGGGGAGGACTTTTATCTATTTTTCATTGGAGGGCAGATATCAAAGAAGAAAAAAAAAATGAAAATTGTCAATGAAACATTTTTAAATGTATAGAGGGAAGTAGAAAGTTCAGTGGGAGACAATCAGGGCAGCTCTGGAACTACTATGTTAAATTTGTTGCAAACTTGAAAAACAAATAAAAAAGATGTAGAATAGAGATGCATGGTTTCCTAAACATTCCCCTCCCCACCCCTGTATGGTTTATTTATTTAGGTAATTTGAAAAAGTGCATTGTTGTTGCATGTCAAGTTCATAATAATAGAGAAAAAAGAGGTAGAGGGTTAGACTTCTTTCTGGAAGATCCATATCTAGAACTGGACTGATAGATAAGCTGACCCCCTCATCTTTAACCCACAAAATCGGATCTATCCATTCATTACAATTCAATACATTTATATATTCTATGTGTATTGTGTCCAGAATGCTGGCACAAATAAGGAGTTTAGATAACAAAACCCTCACGGAGCTTACAGGCTAGTAGAGGAAATGAGAAATCTAAAAATAAGTATAATGCAAAATAATATATCAGACATTCTGTTAGAGAAACACAAATTAAGTTGTAAGGTCAAGGGGAAAAAGGCTATCAGCTGAAGGTACTGGGGAAAGAGGGCTTCAAGGAGGAGGCATTCAACTTCGGTTTGAAAGGATAAGGCCCAGTTGAAATACCACCCTCTATATTAAGCTTTCCTGCACTTTCAGAGTTAGAACTCTTCTCTCCCTTCTGTAATTCCTGTATCACTTTTAACCTCTATTAAAGTACTCATCACATATACTTTTCTGCTACCCTTTACCTAAACTTTTTTATTTTACAGAAAAACTTTAAAAATAAAAAGAAGAAATAAGAATATACTTATCTAGGACCACTGAGTATAGGCTTTATTAGGCATTACAACATGGTACAGTAATTGTCTTTCATTCATTCAATGAACTGCAGGAGTCTGTGTAGGTTGCTGTGGGGGGGATATAAAAGAAGCCATAGTGTGGTTCCTGTCATTATGGCAATGACAATTCCACTAGAATAAGAGGACATGTACATTTATAAATACAATACAATATGTTCAGAAGTACAAAATGCTACATACAGAAGAGGGTACTGTTTCTGGCTAGAGAAGAGAGTACAATTTCAGTTCAGAAGCCAGAAGGAGGTGAGAAATGAGTTAAGACACGAGGAAGTATTCTGCAATCCTTTATCATGCTTTCATCCCTCTTCTTCATTCTCTTTCCTCCCCCTTTTCCTTCCCCCATTAACCTCTAAGCTCCCTTAGGGTAGGGACAGGTTTTCTTTCTACAATTTGTATTGCCGCACTTAGCACAATGCCCGGAACATAGTAGGCACCAAAAAATGCTTCCTAACAGAGGCAGCAATGATATTAGCTGTTTCTTTTTAAAAATTATTATTATTATTATTAGTGGAGCAATGAGGGTTAAGTGACTTACCCAGGGTCATACAGCTAGTAAGTGTCAAGTGTCTGAATCCAGATTTGAACTCAGGTCCTCCTGAATCCAGCCGGTACTTTATCCACTGTGCCACCTAGCTGCCCTTGATTAATAGCTGTTTCTAAGAATTTTGTTTGGAAAAGGAAGGAATTTATAGGATAATAGTTTGGAGGGAGGGCAGAGGTAATAAAGACTTTTAAAGAATATCGTATATTTGGGCATGTTTGAAGGCAGTAGGGAAGGAACCAGTAGACAGATTTAAGATTCAAAAAGGAGTGGGTGACTGAGAAGCAATTTTCAGGATAATATGGGAGGCAATACAATGACTGGCACATGGAAGTCGTAGGCCTTGACAAACATAAGTGCCATCTCATTGTAAGAGACTGGAGGAAAAGAGGAGGAAGTGGGGAATGAGAAATGGTTTTAAGATGACAAGAAGGGAAGAAAAGGCACTTCACAGCAAATGGTTTTAATTTTCACAGAAAAGTGAAAGGGAAGGTCTTTAGATGAATTGATAGGGAGAGGTGGAGGTGTGAGAGGTTTACAAAAAGAAATCTTCAGGCAGCAATAGTGCCAATGATCGCGCAAATTTATATCCTTCATTCTCAACTAAAATATGTTTTTCCCAAGGATAAGGATATCTTGAATACTTTTTAATTACTGCAGTATCAGAGAGTGTATAAAAATAAATGCTAGGTACTTATTTGTGGATTGACAAAAATCAGAATTAGAAAGTTCACTAGTGTACATACTAGAGTAAAACAAGCTTCAATTGTGTAAAATGTACAGCCACCAGGATAAAATATTAAATGAATAATAGTCATAACAACAATACATAGCACTTTAAAGTTTTCAGAGTCAACTATGTGAAGCAGGTACAACATGTATCATTATACTCATTTTACAGATGCCAAAACTAAGTCTTAGAAACTGAGTCTGACCTTAATTGACTTCCCAATGTCAAAAGCTCACAGCTGTCAAGAGGCAAAAGTTACATCTTGATCTTAGTGATATCAGCACTCTATTTTGCCAAATTACTGGCTAAGAATCACAATACAGTTATTTCTTAATTTCTTATTTACTATGAATTTTTTCCCTTAGACTATTATGTAATTTTACCCACATTAATGCTGCAAATAGGCACATTTCATAGATCCAATAAGTCCCTAGCTCTGGACACGAGAAGGTTTCGTTATACTCTACAAAGAACCTCTCTTTTCAGTTGTCTAGCTCATGGCCTTAGCCACTACTTGATCTTAGAGAGCTGACAGAGATTTATTTTATCAGGGACCTATCAGCTAACTATTCTCCATCTCCATATCCCATTCCTAAGGCTCAGTTAAATAAATTAAATTAAATTTTGTAATTGGCTACTTTTTGTTTAATTTTAATAATATCTGAAAAGTTTTGTTTGTATGGGTAAAAAATTATTCACAGTTAAACAAATGTGTTATATCTAATGATCTCTATAAAAAAGTCAAGCATTATGCCCTTGGGCAGTCATTTCATGCCATTAACTCTATAATGAAATGATATTTCACTGGACTTAGAATATATAAAGTTACATACAAAAAAAGAAAGATCAAAGGAAAAAACAGTTAAGGAAAGAATACCCAACATCTCTGTTGAGTTTTCTCCATATAACCCATTTTCTCACACAGACAAAAAAATCTAGCCACTTAGTTATGAATGCGTCAAGCTAGCAAACCTTTAATAATTGCTTCAGTGTTTACTGGCCCCATTATCATTTGAGCAGTTACTAAAATTTAAAAGCTGAAAGCATATTTACCGAAGGGATGATTTAAACAGACCTAAAAACACATGAACTCTTCTCTAATGGCTTATAGAAGACTTAAGAAATAAACCACAAAAACCAACTTTTCTATATGGTATCTGAATGGATCAACAAACAAATTCTGAAACTGGTACTATGTATCAATTTGAGGGAGAAATGGAAATCATCCTAAAATAGATGTATAGCTGCATTTTCTAATTTAATTTTCTTTTAGCCATAGGTAGTTTTCAAAGTACTGATTCAGATAAGTACTCAAGTTGAATTGTTTTAATAATTATATTCCTGAATAAATATAATTAAGATTATTTCTTGTCACATAACCCAGCCACACCTGCTTCTGTGACCTTCTTTTAACTAATCTTTTTGAGTATATTTAAAAATATTTCATAGGCTTCCTAAAAGGCACTAGAAGTTATAAGCTTAGAGAAGATACGAAACTTAACCATGGGGGACAGAGCCAAGATGGAAGAGTGAAGTCAGGGACTCAGATAAGCTTTCCAAAATTCCTCTCCAAACAAGTTTAAAAAAAAAATGCCTCAAGGGGGCAGCTAGGTGTCGCAGTGGATAAAGCACCGTCCCTGGATTCAGGAGGACCTGAGTTCAAATCCGGCCTCGGACACTTGACAATTACTAGCTGTGTGACCCTGGGCAAGTCACTTAACCCCCATTGCCCCACAAAAAACAAACAAACAAAAAAATGCCTCAAAACAAATTCTGGAGGCAGAACCCACAAAATGATGGGGTGAGCCAATTTTGCAGCCACAGAAAACTTAGAAGGTTAGCAGAAAAGGTCTGTCTCAGTGGTGTGAGAGTGTAATACAGTCTAGCAAAGGTGTGGTCCAGCAAGCCAGCAGCAGGCCTTAGAGGTGACTGAATCAATAGCAGCAGCTTCTGGATGTCTCAGCCCACAGAGAGCAAGGGGAGTCAGGCAACCAATCAGAAAGAGATTAGAGGGGACCCTGTGGTAGCAGTGGTGTCAGACTCTGTTGACTTGCCCATACTCAGTTCTGGGTTGAAGTCCCAGGGCATGGAGAGCACCAGCCCTCTAGAGTTTACAGCTAGAGGGGAGCATGGATCCTGGTCACAGTTGCAGAGTGGAAAAGAGTGCTTGTGATTGCTCACAGACCACAGCACAGGCTGGGAGAGCAATGACCACACCTCTCCTTAGATCATAGTACCTTAGAAGAACTGAAAACTCATAGACCTCCAGAACTAGCTCTGAAAATAACTCCACGAAAACCCCTTCTGCTTGAAATAGTACCCCCTCCACCCGGGGAAGCGAAACCCAACTTGATCATAAAGTTAAAAGTCAAGAAATAGGCTGGGAAAATGAACAAACAACAAAAACAGAAAGTGACCATAGAAATTTACTCTGGTGACTGGGAAGATCAAAACAAACTCAGAAAGCATCAGTCAAAACAGCAACATCCAAAGCCTCAAATTAAAATGTGAACTAGTCTCAGAAACAACAACTTCCTGGAAGAATGCAAAAATTATTTAAAAAATCAAATAAGAGAAGTAGAGGAAAAATGGAAATAAAAATTAGAGTGATGCAGGAAAACCATGAACAAAGAGTTAACAGCTTGGTAAAGAAGGTATAAAAATCCACTGAATGCAATAGGAGGTACACAAGTTCACTGAAGAAAACAATTCCTTAAAGAGTAGAACTGAGCAAGTGGAAAGGAATGACTTCATGAGACATGAACAATAAAACAAAATCAGAAGAATGAAAAAAAAAAGATGAAAATGTGAAATAGCTATTGGAAAAATTAACATGGAAAACAGATTGAGGAGAGATAACTTAAGAATTACTAGACTACCTGAAAGTCCTGTGTATCTTTGCTTTGCCTATGTTTGCAACTATTAATTACTTTCTTTTATCTTAGTTATTGCTAGAATTTATATAACTATATAAAAAGGATGCTTACATTATTAATATTTAATGGGAAAGAGTCAAGGGTATCCCCAATGTATACAATGCTTACTTTTGGTTTTAAATAAATATTTTCATTTTTAAAAATTCCTCTTTCAAAAAGATTTACGTTTAAGTAAGGGAGATAACAGGCAAATAACTAAGTATGAAATACATACACACAGAGTTAAGTTAAATGGTAGGGCTCCTAATGAAGGGTAGAAGGTATAGAGAAAGGCCTCCTTTAAAAAGTAGGATGTGATTTAAGTCATAAAGGAAGCCAGGAGATGATAAAAAGGCAGATCATTACAGGTTTGGGAGACAGCCACGAAAAAGGCAAAGAACTGGAAGATGAAGTGTTGTGTTGGAGGAACCAGCAAGAATACAAGTGTAGGGGCAGCTAGGTGGCACAGTGGATAGAGCACTGGCCCTGGATTCAGGAGGACCTGAGTTCAAATCCCGCCTCAGACACTTAACACTTACTAGCTGTGTGACCCATGGCAAGTCACTTAACCCCAATTGTCTCACCAAAAAAAAAAAAAAAAAAAAAAAGAATACAAGTGTAGCTAAATCATAGAGTACAACAGAGAGGAGCAAAGTGTAAAAGGACTGGAAAGGTAGGAAGAGTCCAGGCTGCCAAAGAAAGCATTTCATATTCAGATCCTAGAAATGACAGGAAGCCAATAGTTTACTGAGAAAGGGAGGTGACGTGGTTTGCCCTGTGCTTTTGGAAAATCACTCTGGCAGCTGAATAGAAGGTGGATCAGAGTAAGGAGATACTTGGTTCAAGAAGACCAATTAGAATCTTATTTTGGTGGTCTGTGCATGAGTTGAGAAGAATCTGTACTAGGGTAATAGCTATATGAGTAAAGAAAAGGAAACAACCACACAAGATGATGTAAAGGTAGAAATAACAATATTTGACAACAGACTGGATATATGAGGTAACGGAATGAAAGTCATAGATAACACTTGAGGCTGAATCTGGGTTAATAGGAAGATAGTAGCACCCTTGGAGGGAATAAGAAAGTGGGGAAGAATGGAGGGTTTGAAAGTAAAGATCATGAGTTCTATTTTGGACATCTTGGGTTTGCAATGCCTATGGGGCATCCAATTCAAAATATTCATAAGGAAGTGGGTAATATCAGATTGGTGTTCAAGAGAGAGATTAAGGCAAACAGATAGATGTAGGAATCATTTAGGCATAGATGATAATTAAATCCACGGGAGTTAAACAGATCACCAAGTGTAAGAGTATAAATCAAAGATTCTTTTTTTGGGGGAGGGGGCAATGGGGGTTAAGTGACTTTCCCAGAAGTGTCAAGTGTCTGAGGCTGGATTTGAACTCAGGTACTCCTGAATCCAGGGCAGGTGCTTTATCCACTGTGCTACCTAGCTGCCCCCTAAATCAAAGATTCTTAAACTTTTTTTGTGTCATGGACCCTTTTGGCAGTCTGATGAAACCTATGAAACTCTTCTCCAAAACTGTCCATAAACTCAAAAAAGCAAAACACATAGGATTAAAAATGAAGCCAATTATAATTAAATAGCTACCAAAAATTTTTTAAAAGTTCATAGATTCCACATTAGAGACAGAAATATTGTTAATGATTCGAGACGATCCCAAAGGACTATTTTTTGTTTGTTTTTGCAGGGCAATGAGGATTAAGTGACTTGCCCAGGGGTCACATTGCTAGTAAGTGTCAAGTGTTTGAGGCTGGACTTGAACTCTAATACTCCTGAATCCAGGGCTGGTGCTTTATCCACTGCGCCACCTAGCTGCCCCCCCCAAAGGATTATTGATAAAACACCTCCGAAGAACTAACTGATAATGATGGAACAGACTGAAGTATGCTATTTTTCACTTTCTTTCATTTTCTGTACAAGTTTGCTTGTACCAAATGACAAATATGGTAATGTTTTACATAATCATACATGTATAACCCATATCTGATTGTTTGCCACCTCAGGGAGGGGGAAGAAGAGGGAGAGAAAGAAGAATAAAAATTGGAACCCCAAACCATAAATAAAAAAAGTTTATTATTAAAAAAAAAAGTTCATAGATTCCAAGTAAAGAATCCCTGGTAAGGGAGATTACATCTGGGGGACACTCATGGTTAGTGAAAGGAACCTGAATAAAGATCCAGCAAAGGACACTGAGAAGGAGAGATCAAACCTGCAGGAGAATGACACTGAAACTAAGAAGAGATGGTAGCAAAAATGTCTTGGGCTTTGGAGCTTTACTACCTTCTAAACGGCAACCTTCTAGTCCAGTAATCCAACCAGATGTGGCATCTCTCCTGTTTCTTCTATTTGCTTTATGCTCACACCCAAGGATTGTGCCTTTCACACTTCCTCCTTGCTACTAGCATTTTTGTTCCCTACCACAAAATTTAAACTAACGTCTAAATCTATAACTTCAGGATCAGCCTCTGGTTCTTCAGGGTCTGAAAGCCACAATTAAATGAATGAATTCATACAGATCTGCTAATGAGAGTAGCTAGCTCCCAAGGTTTATGTGCTTCTTTTGAGGCCCAACAAAAGGCATCTTGGAAGTAATGCTGCTAACACTATCAAACTTGGCAGTCAGAATGTACAATTAAATATTTAGACCAAAGAGGAGAGGACTATGGCAAATATGCATATTCTTAGGTGGGAGTTTTACAAGACTCTCAAATCAGACCATAAAGGATATAAGTTGTACTGGCCATAGCTAAAAGGATTCTACAGTTGAGGTGAGCTACCAGGTATATCTAATATTAAAAATGCCCTGTAGCACTGATTTAAGTTTGAAAATAAAACAAAGTATACATCTGCATCTATACTCAAATGAATTGCATCTATAATCAAATAAATGTCATTTTTAACATTCATTCAATCTTAAGAAGAATCCAGGATTTTAAAAAAATGGCTACTTCAGCCATTACTGCTAACCTTTTCTCTAGCACAAACTGCATTCCTTTTTTTCTTCACAAATGAATCTTCTTGGATTCATCTCAGTATAAACCAGGGACTTTCTTATTTAGACCCTATCAAGAAAAGTATTAGGGTCCATTTACTGAGATAAATATCCAAGTAAAAATCAGTAAAGTCATTAATTCTTTAGGCTGTCATGAAAACTTTTGAAATAAAAGCACTAGCATTTCTACAACTACCAATATTCTTCCCTACTTCTATTAAACTGATACTATCATAGTTGAAATACATTACATTACAATACATAATAACAATAGGATACTATTCTCAGAAAAATTCTTCAGGTATGATTTTTACTTGGTGAATAACTCAAACTATAAATTCTTAGAATATTTAGAAAAAGATAAATTGCTGCAACCAACAGTATCAGAACCTACTAGATAATGGCAAACAGATCAAGAACACACAGTAAAATTCAATAACTTTTAACAATTGGTCAAAAATGGCCCTGGATTCAGGAAGACCTGAGTTCAAATCCAGCCTTACACACTTGACACTTACTAGCTGTGTGACCCTGGGAAAGTCACTCAACCCTCATTGCCCTGCCCGCCCCCCAAAAGTAAGCTCTTAGAAGGTGAGTATAATCAAACTGTCATATTAAAAAAACGAATCTGGTAATATAATTTTAAGTAAAATAAATGAACTCATGACAAAACACTATCACATCTTCAGCCAGGTACTTATCTTTGCCTTATGGTTCTTTATCACATGTGTATATTAACTTAAACTCCTCAAAAATATGAAAAGATGTTGATAGTATCTGATCATTTACATTTCTCAAAGTCTTCAAAAGCTTTTCAAGACTAACAAAGGAATTAGTGATGTACTAAATATCCTTATACAGGCAGCTAGGTGGCAAAGTGGTTAAAGCGCCAGCTCTGGAAAATATCTGAGTTCAAATTCGGCCTCAGACACTGACACTTACTAGCTGTGTGACCCTGGGCAAGTCACTTAACCCCCATTGCCCTGCAAAATAAATAAATAAATAAATAAATGAATAAATAAATAAATAAAAAGATCCTTATAACATTTGACTAACTAGGATGAAGAAAGAAAGCTAGAACTTGATAGAACCAGCACTACTTTGTAGCTTATGCCTGTGAGAATCAGGGTGCCACCCCTCCTGAGAAAGACATCGTGAGAACCACAGCAATGCCCCCTGAAAATAAAGTATGTGACTAGCTTCTGGAAGCTGCCTGGCATTCGGAAGTTACATCTATTCATAGACCACCTGTAAGTCATGTCAATCAATGCTACCAGACAATTAGCTTGGAGTTGTGTGTGGGGACTGTCCTGCTTCCTGTTTCACAGGGGGGCTTCTGGGAGAAGCTGCTGAGGATCGCTCTTTTTGTTCTGGGACTTCGGGTTGGTGGCAGAGAAAGAGGAAAGGAGATAGGTTTTTCTTGCTTTACGTTGCTCCATGTGTTATCTTTACTCTTTAATAAATGCTTAAAAGCCTAAACTCTTGCTGAATATCAGTAAATCTTAGCTAGTTTCCCCCCAAAACTTGGTGGGGGGGAAGGTAAGGACACACATTGGATTTTAAACATCATATATAAGTAACAATTTAGCTCTAACTTGATATGGGTAGCAAATACTAAAAATTATATTTATGTATAATATTGTTTATGAATATATTTCAATTATTCTTCAAAGGGCCAACATAAACTAATAATTGTACCCTTTAAATTGTTTTGTTTATTTATTTTTAGTGCTATTTCAATGTAACCTATTATTATAATAAGTTCAGGATCCCCAACCTTTATATAATAAGGAACTTCTGACCAACACCTCTATGGGAAGATTATAAGGAATTGATGGAGAGGGTCTGCCAATGAAAGGAAGAGGTATACTTCTTTAGTATTTCAAATAATATAACTTCTAGTCAGGCTCCTCTCCCTGTAGGAAATGTTAAAGAGGAAATCATAGGCTTACAACAAAACCACAGAAGACTCCTGAATGTTTACAAAAAAACCAAACACCTTTAGTTTCAAAGAGTTTAAATCCTGTACTTCTAAAATATCGAACAAGTTTTAATTCTACCAGGATCAGATTAACATTCAGATCATTTGAGACCACAGAGAAAGAAACTATGACCCTACTAAAGTAAAAGGCCTACAAAATTTCATAATGCAGTAATTTCTAGAGTAACATCCAACCAACACTATAAGCATAAAGAAAAAAAAAAAGGAAGTGATAAAAATCTGAATGAAAGGGAATAATAATTATAATCCCTAGGGAAATGGTTTTAATGTTAACAAATCATTTGCTTTTCACCTATTTATTATTTAATCTCTTATTGTAAAAGATAATTAAATTCAAAGTAAAGAATAAGATGATTAAATAGGGTAAATTTATCATTAATATACTATAGCATATAAATCCCAATAGTTCTGAAATTATATTAATTTGGATCACTAGTGATTACCTATATTCCTGTGATTTTATATAAATTATGACAATTTTAGTGTTATTTATTTTTTGATAGTGTGAGATTTAAGATAACTTGCCAGGGTTACAGTGTTTACATTTTACTTTCATACAAATATTAAATTGCTGTGGATGCTAAATTGCTTCCTTTGTAGAAGGTTCAATTTATTTACAAAGAACCTTTTAATAACGTACTGCAGCTTTGGAATAATATTCTGCAAATGGACAAATGGAAGTATTCTTTGGAAATGGATGAATGGGTATTCAATAAGGTCTTTAACTTAGACCATAAAGCTGGCAGTTATTGAACAGCAAGGCCGTGCCTTATCTTCCTGCTTAATTCGTCAGTTTGCCAAACATGCCACAAAAGAGGTGCCTACACACCTGGGAGGAGAAGGATATTTAATAGCACTGTCACTTTACCCTTTAGTGAATAGGGACCATAAATAAAGAAATAATCAAAAATTATCTTTTGTTGTAATTTTTTAAAAAGTTTTTTTGTTATGCTCCTTTCATTTATCCAAGATTATCTCCTCTTTTTGTTTCTGAAAAGTCACCTTGTAAGTAATCAATTAGAGTTCCAGTAGCACTCCAAAATGTTAATTGATGGGCAGAGAATATAAAAATTCCAAATTAGCAAATCAACCTAGGGATTTTATTTTAGCCATGCCACTTCAAAAAAGGTATCCTGTTATTATCATCTTTTTTTTAATTGACCTGAGTAGATTTTTCTCCATTAAATTGATGATCTGTTGCATCTGGGTATATTATGGCTTTTATTCTTTATCAACCTTTATAAATAAAATAAAATAAATAAAAACTTACTAAGTGCCAGGCCATGTGCTAAGAAATTCTGAGGATATAAATACAGGCAAAAGCCCAGCGCCCTGTCATCAAAGGGATCACAACCTAATAGGTGGTAAGGGTATTAAAGGTCATCAGTAAAAGAAGGGCTCACCTTTAGGAATCAATCTTGGGGCAAACATTAGTGTTTACATCATAGAGAAAATGTAATCACATGCCAAAAAAATTTATAATTACAAAAAAAGTTATTTTGGGGTATAGTCATTAGCACAAACTCCCTAACAGAACAGATACTGCTTTTTCTGTAATAAGGAATTTTTAATTGGGAAGAAAAAAACATTAGCACAACATAGAGAAGTTAAATAAAACACATTACTCCTGAAGAGTATATGTTGAATTTTCTGAATTTTTGTAAATCAGATACATAACATTCAAATACTTCTGGATCTTTAGAGATTTCTTCTTTCTCCAAATAACCACCAAATAAGTCCCAGCAATGAATCAAAGATAAATAAGTAATGAATGCACTAAGGAAATTTGTAATTTCAAGGGTTCCACTATAACAACTCCCTTCTATAAAGAAAGTAGCCTTTTGTAACAGAAATCATCCTCTCCCTCTAAATATATGTTTTCCTATTCTGTATTTTAACAAATGGAAGGCAGCATTATGCACCAGAGAAAGAGTGATCTATTAATAATCAAAGAACTTGGAAGGAATATATGATCCAGGTAACAATGAACAATTCATCCCAAAATTTTGGAGCTCAATTTCTTCTTCTGTAAAATTAAATATGACTTCTAAGCTCCCATTCAATGTTATGTCCTAAAAACATATTAATTTGAATTCTTTTTCCTAGTGATCTACAAATTTTTTTCTCCTCTCCACAACCAGATAAATTTCCATTAAGGATGTTCATTCTCTAATTTGTGGGTTCCTAGAATGAAAGGCTACTTTAATGAAGGCTAAAAGTGTGTTTATGAGGCCTGTGAAATTAAGAGAAGAAATAGGGGCATAAAAAACTTGAGTCAATTTTATATTAGGTTCAAAAATTTTTTTAAATGTAGTCAATAGGGGGCAGCTAGGTGGCACAGTGGATAGAGTACTGGCCCTGGAGTCAGGAGGGCCTTAGTTCAAATCCAGTCTCAGACACTTGACATTTACTAGCTGTGTGACCCTGGGCAAGTCACTTAACCCCAATCACCTCACCAAATAAATGTATTTAATGTGAATAGAGATTAGGTCACTCTAGTGTCAGCCACATCTGTAAAAGAAACAATTAAAGAAAAACACAATTCAGTTGTGTTCTGCCCTGGCAAGACCATATCCATACTATTGTGTTCAGTTCTGGATGCCACATTTTAGGAAGGAAATTGATAAAACTAGAGAATAATCAGAGTAAAGATACTAAGATGGTGACAGCCTTATATTCATTCAACATGAGGATAAGCTGAAAGAAGCAGCCATATGGAGAAAGAAGATGTAAGGGAAATATAATAGCTGTAGGAATTAGGTTTTGCATGCTTGGACCCAAAGAATAAGGTAGGTCAAAGTTGTGAAGAGGCAAACTGAAGTTGTATGTAAGGGAAACGTTCCTAACAAATAGAACTATGCGGAAAGTAGAATAGTGGCTTTTTAACATGAGAGGTTTTCAAGAAAAAGTTGGATTAGCACTTATTAAGCATGCTGCAGAAGAAGTTGTTACGCAGTAACAAGTTGAACTAAATGAGGGAAATGGGCAGTGTTAGATTCCTCATCCAGGAGAGAAAGGAAAAAAAAAATGAGAAAAGCACACATCCTCTATGTAAAATGAAAATTGTAATACTTATAATAAAACGGAAAGTTTTTGTAAGGATCAAATGATCCTCATATTACATCAAATGTTATAAACTCAGTTTTATAACAAGTATTAGAAGATGCTATAATTACAGTAGAAATTCTATTATATATGATTCTGCTAAATAAAACAAATATTTGAAATTAAAGTTTAAGAATAAGTCGTATCTCCCACAAAGGAGAAAAAAGGACCTATTTGTAAAAAAAAATATATATATACTGATAGCAGCTCTTTTTGTGCTGGCTAAGAATTGGAAATCAAAGGGACGCCCATCAACTGGGGAATAGCTAAACAAGCTGTGGTATATGGTGATGAAGTATTATTGTGCTATAAGAAATGACAAGCAGGATGACTTCAGAAAGGCCTGGAAAGACATGTATAAACTAACAGCAATATTGTTTGATGAAAAACTCTGAATGACTTAATTATTCCCAGCAACACAATGATCCAAGACAATCCCAAAGGATTATTGATGAAACATACTATCCACCTCCAAAGAAAGAAGTAATATTGAGTGAAAACAGATTGAAGCATGCTATTTTTCACTTTCTTTCATTTTTTTATTCAAGTTTTCTTGTACAAAATGACTAATATTGTAATGTTTTACACAACTACATGTGTATAACCCATCTGACTGCTTACCACCTCAGGGAGGGGGCAAGGAAAGGAGGGATAAAATTTGGAGCTCAAAACTATAAATAAAAATGTTGGGGCAGCTAGGTGGCACAGTGGATAAAGCACCAGCCTGGGATTCAGGAGTACCCGAGTTCAAATCCGGCCTCAGACACTTGACACTTACTAGATGTGTGACCCTGGACAAGTCACTTAACCCCCATTGCCCTGCCAAAAAAAAAAAAGAATAGAAAAAAAAGAAAAATGTTTACTATTTTAAAAAAAAGAATAAGTTGTATGAAGAAATAAACTTAAAAAGGAGTTTAGTTCAAAGTCCAATTGTTATGCCATTGACTAAAAAGATATAGCAAGTACCAAAATTGGGAGGAAATGAAAAATTCTATTATTAGTTGATTTCCAAAATGTGGGATCGTGCATTGCTGGATCTTAGAGTCACAACAAGGGGCCCAAGCATCCATATGTACATCAGGCTTCCAATCTCTGAAAATTTCAAAACAGAGGTGCAGCCGTCTTAGTAAAAAACTTGACAGACTCAATATGCCTTCCACGAACATATGGATGTGGTTGTGATTTATAAAATACAAACTGTGTTAATGAATTCATAATTTATTTTTGTTACTATGCATTTCCTCAAACAGAAATAAATCATGTATCTCCAAAAATGTTAAATGTTACAAGAAAGGGGAGGTAGAGGAGATACTAAGTTCCATCATTCTTGAAAAAGTTGGGAACCAAAGGCTTTACTTAAGCATTGATATCACTTACCTGATAAATCATCCATGTAAGATTACATTTCAATTAGAATAAATTTTATTTAATTTATACCACAAACTATACTAAACAATTCCATTTTTCTTTGATAATCTCAAAAGTACTTCAAGATTCTGAATAACATATGGGTAATTATATTTAAAGCATTCTGCTCACAGGGAGAAATGCAGTATGACTATCTCCATTTAAAAATGAAAACCCCAAACAGCCCCCAACCAGCCCAAATCAGCAAGGTTAAGTGACTTGTCACTGACTGCACAGATAATGCTAGAGCCCCAACACACAGCATGACCCCATCTTTAGAGCTGAAAGGGAAGTTAAAGACCAACTAGTTTAAAGTTAAGTGACTTGTCTAATGTCATACAGATAACAGAGACAGGATTTGAGCCTGGGGCCTCTGTCTTCAAAGTTATGCTTCCACTCTAAAACACTGCCTCTACTTTATTCTATAACCACCAATGGCCAAAACAACAACAATAACAACAAAAACATACACACACAAATAAAAAACCCAAATCAAATCTGTTCTCCTGAAACTGTGACAAAATTCTGCATTCCAGTGACCTGTATCTTTCCTGTAATATGGCTAAAGACAGCAGTTCAATTCTTCTTTTCTTTATTGTTTGGGGTGGGGGCAGTGGGGGTTTAGAATGGGACGGGAAGGAAGTACAGAATTGTGGCATCACTGATGTAGAATATCCCAAGAAGTAAGGACCCAGTACCAATGCAGCTTGCAACTTTTCTGCAATTAAAAGTCTTAAGGAAGTTTCCTGAGAGCACAGAGATGTAAGACTTCCCAAGGTCACACGACCACTAAATCTCAGAAGGACATATGCTGTATCATCAGATCAGAAGCAGTATCATCTTTGTAACTGCATCTCCAGTAGTTAGCACACTAGTGGCATATAATAATTAATCAGATGAGAAACAAACGATTATTGACTTCTCTATACATTTATGCCAAGTTAAACTGACTCTATAGAGAAGTACACTTATGCAATAACATACAAACACTTTTTAAGTCAATTCTTATGTTTGGATTCACAAGATCATTCTTTTAATTTTTTTATTTTTATTTTAAAGGTGATGGGGACGTGACTTCTATCATACTGGCATATAAATTAAATATATTTCATGACAACCACATGCAATATTTCTAGTCTGGCTTTCATGCACTGTAGCTTTTCTAAAGCAGTTAAATGTTTCCCATTAACAATCATTTTAGTATTTCATCTAAATTTAGGGTAAAAACAGAAATGCTTGATTGTAAGCAAAAAATCTATGTTAGGGTCAACAACAAAGAAATGCAATATTCTTCAACACTTTCTGAGAAAATATTTCACAAACTAAACACAGGTTTTCATATTTATTCCAATATAAAATAATTTACCTTTCCCAGCATTCTGCCTAGAAAGTAGTAATGTCTGGCAAAAGAATCTCCAACAAGCATCTGTGCAGCAGGGTTAGGATATAGAAGCCCTTCATTAGTGGTCTTAAAAAATCCTTGGTTAGGGTTAAACCCTGATTTCAGTAGTTCATTCAGGAATTCTCTGAATATGCCACCACCATCAATGCCAGCTTCATCCAGGCCATGTGCATTAAGTAAGTGCACACGAATCCTCTTTTTTAAATCAGGCTCTAAAAAAAAAAACAGGTGAAGGAAAAGACATAAATGAAAATAGTCCAAGAGATTTGTGATTCGGGACAATTTATACAAAAGAAAAAACATAAAATTACAATGAACCCAAGCTTCATCTTAATACAAAGAAAAGACGTTTATCAGATTAAAGTAGGAAAATAGTATAACCAACATAAATATAAAAACAAGACCTTTGAAAGGAGGAAAACCAGCACTTTTTAATGAGGAAAAACTGGGGCAACTAGGTGGCACAGTGGATAAAGCCACAACCCTGGTTTCAGGAGGACCTGTGTTCCAATCTGGCCTCAGACACTTGACACTTACTAGCTGTGTGACCTTGGGCAAGTCACTTAATCCTCATTTCCCAGCAAAAACAACAACAACAAACAACAAACAAACAAAAAAGAGGGAGGGAAAACCAATAATGGAACAAAAAGAGGATCTGATCAGAGCAAAGGAAAAAGAAGGTAATGGCAATAAGTAGATTGTTTATATATTTTTCTTTTACTTAAAAAAAAGGCCAAAAAATTAATCTGAAACACTGTAGGTAAAAATTTCAATGTAAATGTTTTGAAAATATTTTTCTAATATATAAAATATATATTTACTAAGTACAAATAAAATATAAATCAATATCTATCTGTAAATAAGAATTATGAATTTTCTAATACAACTGGACTAAACCATAGTGTTGATATAAAAATGTGCTGGTTTACATTTTTTGCTTCATTTTTTTTTTTTAGTTTTCAACATTTGTTTATATAAGATTTCCAATTTCAATTTTTTTCCCCTCCCTCCCCTCCCCTAGACAGTAGGTAATCTGATATAGGTTATATGGTTTACATTTTTTTTAAATTATGCTTATTTTGTAGTTTTACTAATACATTGCAAAAAAGAAAACCAAACAGGAAAATGAAAGGTTATATAATTTGCAACTCTGGTTAGAGAGAGAATTCAGAACCAGAAAAATGAGGAGATTCCAAAACACAAAATATACAACTCTGATTAAGAGCTGTTGCATTAACAGAATAGGCACATGAAGAAAAGAAAAGAAAGCTATCTAATGTGATGAAATAATGGGATTTAGCCCCACCTGGAGATTAATCTATACAGATTGAATCAAGTGAGAGTGATTGACTGCTGATTAAGCCTACTTCAAGTTAATTGGATTGTAATCACACCTGGCTATCCCTTAAGAAGGTATTGTTCTCAGAAGCTAGACTGTGAACTCAACTAGAGAACACCTTCAAAACCAATGGATTTGGATGACACCAACCAAACAGCTTGAAGCAGTGTGTAAAGGACTGCCTCTGTTCCAGACCTATAAAAAGATTCCACAATCAGCTTGCTGGAGAGTTCCTGATTAAAGCAGGCTCCTGGAGGAGGACTTGAGGAAGAACCCAACCAGGCTGGAACTCTATGGAGATAGGCTTTTTCTTAACTTTCTGAACTCCTTGTGAACACCTGTATGCCTTGATAAATGTTTAATGCCCAAAGACTGGTGCTGAAGCTTCTAATTTAAGGTGATCACAATTTAGATTTTAAACATCACACTCCTTAAGACAAAAATATTTTCTATTAGCCATTACTGATACAATTCTATACAGAATTAATACAAATGTAATTTAAATACAAAAGACATTTCCCTATAAGTGGTCAAAGGATATAGTTTTCAGAAAAAAGAATTCAAAACTACCAAACCTGCACAAAAACGTCTATTAAACATTACTAATACAGAAATGCAAATTTAAACAACAGTTAGGTTTAACTCATAACCCTCAATGAAGCAAAGGTGCTAAAAGTATAGGACTTCAATTCATGAGGTCTTTGGGGTTAAAATGCTGACTAAAACTTACTGAGTATGTATCCATGATCTAGACACATAAGCTTCTTGAGCTCAGGTTCTTGATTTTTAAAATAGAGATGTAAGTTTATTACTTACCTCATAGAGTTTTTGTGAGGTTTGAATGGAATAATATATGTAAACCTGTATGGATCCTTCAGAATGCCATATAAATATCAGTAGTTATTATTTTGACTCAAAATCCTCATCTCTAAAACAAGAGGGTTGACTAGCTGTGTGACCCTGGGCAAGTCACTTAACCCTCATTGCCCCACCGAAAAAAAATTTTTTTAATAAATAAAATGAGGGGGTTGAAAGAGATCATTAAGGGAGTCCCCTCCACCTAAGAATCTATGATCAATCTAGAGCTTTTTGTGGTAAATGGTGTAAGTAAGAGGCTGATCTAAACCTATTTTTCTGTCACACTGGTTTACATTTTTGGAGCAATTCTTGTCCAACACTCCTTTAACCAGCAGGAACCTAAAAAATTTCAATGCTCACTAGAATAGCAAACCACTCCATAAAGATAATTTCACTACTCTGGGGGAGTTTCATTAATATTAGACACTCTTCCAGGGAGTGAGTGAGAAAAATCATCTAACCCACTGTATCCGGCTGACCCAAAATCATATTTCCTGTCCCATATATCCAATCACCAGAAAACCAGGGCCTGTGCAGCAAAACATCTTGCCATCAGCCTTGGAGTCACTTGTGTAAACATGCTTCCTAGTTGTTTTTAACCTCTATCACTTGTTCTGGGAATAATAGTCAAATCAATACCACCTAACAGATCTACTGGAAAGGATGAGACAACAGATTGTCTTATTTTTCTACTCACAAACCCTGTGACTCCCTAGACTGAAACTCCTTGCCCTGATCTCTACTCTCCAGTATTTGTTATATATACTACGCCTAGTAGAACATAAATTTCTAGGGCCTTAGTTTTGCATTTATATCACCAGTGGCTAGCACATGCTTAGCAAATGCCATTTGTTCATTCATTTATTCATTCACATTTCACACATGTATTTTTCTTATGGCTACCCACTGATGGCAAGGGCAACAGAAGAGAAAAATTGATTTCAGGAGTGAACAGTCATCTAAGAAAATGAAACCTAAGAATGTGATGAAGATTGATAGACCAAGACTTAATATAAGGATAATGGACTGGACTCATGGCTAGGGAGGAATACATCTACAAAGGCCAACAAGACTGCATTTTCCTAGTGTTTAGTAAAACTATCAAAAGTGTTTTAAAAGTAAAAGTATGATGTGGGGCAGTGGATAAAGCACCAGCCCTGGATTCAGGAGGACCCGAGTTCAAATCTGGCCTCAGACACTTGATACTCACCAGCTGTGTGACCATGGACAAGTCACTTAACCCCCATTGCCTCAAAAAACAAAACAAAACAAACAAAAAAAAGTAAAAGTATGAGAAGAACAGAGAATAGCAATTACACACACCAAGTAGTTGCAGTTAAGGAAGAACAGCAGTTGTGTAGTAATATTAAGTTTTAGAGAATGTTTCAATTTTTTCTTTTTATTATATATTTCATGTGTAATAACTAAGATTCTGGATTTCTTTAGATATGTTGGGTTTTTTTGAACTCTCATTGTTTGATTTGATTATTGACAAAGCTATTTAAAGTTGTATTAAGCTGAATTTTGTAGGAAATCTTCCTGGCTGATTACCAGCATCCACACATCAACACCTGAAAAAACTTCCATTCCACAACTACACGCAGAGGACATCCTAAGAATCATCTGAGAAAAAACTTCCAAAGACTTAAATGGACATTTTCCTGTTTTCCTTTTCCACATTGTATATACACTGTTTATAATGTCCACTTACTAAAGGGGAGTGCCCTCTTTAGTTTTTCTGCTTGTAATGTCCACCTGCTAACAGGGGAGTGCCCCCTTTAGCCTTTCTCAATGTGCTGCTCAATTTCTTTTTCTCTCTTTTCATTCCCTTTACTTAGTTAGTCTTAAGCATCTGAAATGTTATTGCTTCATGTGAAAAAACAATGTTTCTTTGCCTGAAGCACAGGGGGGACTCAAAAAACAAACTATGTAACAAAACTTCATAGCTGTTTGCTCATGCTAGTTCAATTGATAATGTTATATGCTCTGTCAATTCAAGTCACCACATGTTAGACTGTTGTTTTGCTTAATGGATTGTCAGGACAAGTGTTGGAAGGTACTATTTTATGAGGAAACAAAATGCATCATTAAATTTTTTTGAATTATAAATTGTGGCATTAAAAACTCTATCACAATGTAAGTTGCCTTACTGAATATTCAATGTTAATTGTAACTAGGAATTTTTGTGTATATTCAGCTTAAATCTTTCTTCATGATATATTCATTTTATTTTTATTCCAGAATTCTGGTACAAATTCTAATTATGTAGTTCTTTACATTTTAACTTATGTGAAACGGATGCTGACTCTCTTTGTTGTTCCGTCTTTGATTTCTTCCCAGGCAAAATCCATTCTACTTTACAACCAGAATAGGATAACTGGATAGCAAATATACTTTATGATATGATTCATTAACTTGTATGAGTGCTATAAATGTCACCGTCTTTTATCTTTTTAAAGGCAGAGTATAGTACCTGCAACTTTACAGAATACTCTACTACCATATTTAAAGTAAAAACCTAACTGATTAGAAATCAAGTTAAGGAAGTGATACTACGGTTTTTACAAAATATATGTTATGCCTATAGTAATAAGCCATTCTTTAATTTAAAAAAAAAAAAAGCAATAGCCAGGAGATAAACATACTTCTTCTCTAGTGTAAGAGCCAGTGAGTAAAATCAATCATCAGGTAACCTAATAAAACTAGTACACTAAAATTATTGTTAAGTATCTAATGAGAGAAAAGGGGAAAGTGGGGAGGAGAAAAGGATAAGAGCAGAAAAGGTCCAGTTAATGAAGGGTTAATTCAAGTTAGACCAGGTGGTCTCAGTCTTAGTATTTCCCAGGCTTTTTCTTCTTTTTTTGAGGGGCAATAGGAGTTAAGTGACTTGCCCAGGGTCACACAGCTAGTAAGTATCAAGTGTCTGAGGCCAGATTTGAACTCAGGTCCTCCTGAATCCAGGGCCAGTGCTTTATCCACTGTGCCACCTAGCTGCCCCTTTCCCCAGGATTTTTCTTAAAAGACTTTCATGTGAAAAAAGTTATTTACTCAAGTAAATCACTATTGTCTATAAGAACTTGGTGAAGTATAGATTGTTCTATTATTTTCCTCTTCCCTAAAATAGTAAGTAATTCTCAAGCTACCTTTGGTTTGATTTTGGATAGATTCCACACACACACCCCCGCCCCCAACCAAGATTAGACTAAAATATTTAGCTCTAGAAATTTCCAATTTGCAAAGCACCCAACAGTTTCTGCATTGTGAATATTGCTGGGTAAACCTCACATTTGACTTTTTTCAAAGTTCCTATATCAGAATGCTAGGAATCACTAGAGAATGACAGGAAATACAATCTCAGTTGTGTCCTCACTGTATCCAATTATCAACACCTAATCTCTTTCACTATGGCAAAGTGGGAAAGAAAGAAAAGCAGCCCCCATATAAGTCACTTAACTGGACAAAAATTCATTATCTCCAGACTTAAAGTGGCTCTAGGTTGGACACACCTTTCACAGAGAGAAAAATTAAATTATTTTATCCACAGTCTCTTTTTGGCACTTTGGAAATTAACCACAAGTAGCCTTCCTTTTTCTGTAAGGCTTATAACACTCAAAACATATTAAAAAAAAAACAAAACAAAAACTTTTCGCTATGAAAGCTAAGGCCCCTAAATGCTTTTGTTGAATGTCTAGGTGTTTTCATCAGGGATATAGAAAATACTTTCAAATTTAACTAAAAGCAATCAAGGCAGGTCCTTGTCTTAAATCATTTTACTCTTAAATTGCTAAAAGGGTAAGCTAAAAGTGTTTAATGTGTACCAGATAATACTGCCAAGCAAAATTAAGGGGGAACAAGGTAGAAGGAACTTAGTCCCCAAAATTAAAAATTAAATCATGCATGCATTTCCTTGATTAAATTAAAATACCAGTCAATAAAAAAGCCTCAAGTTTAAAGTATAGGCTCCATTTTCTAATCCTCTGATATGGGATATTTCCCTGGCATCAAAGGCATTGGCCATTAAGTGCTGAATGTCTGAAAGTTTTTAATTTGGATGACTATAACAAAAAGAATAATAAATAGCCACTTATAGTTCTACAGTGCTTTCCAGTTTTAAAAGCTACCCTTCATATTAACTATGAGGAAGGCAGTACAAATATAATTACAATAGTAATAGTTGAAATTTTTATAGTGCCTAAAGGTTTCCAAAGCACCTTCTATAATTTTAATAACAACTCAATGGAGTATGCATTACAACCATCATGACTGCCTTTTTGTAGAGAAGGAAAAGTGTGTTAGCGGAATTATCGGATTAACTGTTTCTAGCTAAATTGTTGGCGGGCTAGGCTGGGTTTTCTAAAATATTACTAAATTATATATTAATAGCTACTGCACCAGTTTGGGCAGTAAGCTTTTATTATTAATTAATATAACATATTATTATTAAAGTGTTGACTGCGTCTCCCAGACTTTCCCACTAGTCACAGGCTTACGGGCCTAAACACAATTACATACCCAGCATACTGATTGATATAAGAGGGCAAGGAGAAGGCACATGGAGAGTAAAAGAGTCCAGGCAAGAAGAGAGTCCAACCCTGGTGTGCCCAGGGGTTTTATTCTCTTTTTGGTAGGGGCAGGTCACCATACACTGATCTAAGCTAATTGGTTTAGCATCATTCAGTTCCACTGACTGGCATGACCTGGGGGTGGAGTGGGGTGATGGTGGTAGTCTAGAGATCAAATTCCAACCATCTAGGTGTGCGTCTTCCCCATGCTATTGAAAAGAATCAATCTGTATTCCTTTTTGTAAAGCTGAAGGCTCATCCCAGGCTGGTTTCTGATGTGAGGGGAAGAAAGCAGCTAAAACTATTGTCTGGGTTTCTCCTAGGAATCCATTACTAATCATTATTTTCTCACAAACAGAAGCTCAAAGATACCACATACTTAGTGACAAAGAGCTAAGAGGGATTAAAACTCAAGTTTCCGGCAATTCCAAGGGTCTGCCCTTGTCCACTAAACCACACTATCAATTTGGAACTCTCAAATATAAGGAAAAGGACCAGTCATGTTTTAGTGCCAAAGAAATCTTTTTTGTCCAGGCCTATCAATTCATCAGTGGAAAGAAAGCAGAGGGAGAAAACTACTTCATAGCAAACATAATAATTTGCCCTCGAGTTCAGGAAAGGAGGTTGTGTGGTGGTGGGAGTAAAAAGGAGTATTAGGGCTGCCCAAGGTCACGATGCCATTTTGTGTTAGAAAAGGGGATTTACCTTGGGTATTCCTGGCTTCCAGGCTGAATCTTTGCCACTCAACTAACTGCAAATGGGTTATATTATGAGGAACACAGGGACATATCAGAATTTTAAAATAACATGAACATTTTTAAAAGACTTGATGGTTGACTAAGAGCTTCGTATGAGTTAAATGTGCAGTGCAGCCCACAAAAGGCTCAGATGTTACTGTGTGTTGTATTAGTACAAACACAGTATGCACTTTAAGGGAAGCTCAAGCTTCACTGTTTTCACTGTCACTTAGGTTCTAGATGGAAGATTCTGTTCCATTAAGATCTAGAGCTGGAGGAAAATTCTGGATAGGAAGATGAGTTAGAGGCGATCACAAAATAAAAAGTGGGCCCATCATTCTGTCATGTAAATTTGTTCCTGTTGGTCCTCTTCAGTGTTGTCTTAGACAAGTCACTAAATCTCCCTGGGGCTCAGTTTCATTATCCATAAAATGAAGAGGTTTAACCCTTAAGATGATAAGGAGTGGGGGCAGCTAGGTGGCACAGTGGATAGAGCACCGGCCCTGGATTCAGGAGGACCTGAGTTCAAATCCAGCCTCAGACACTTATCACTTACTAGCTGTGTGACCCTAGGCAAGTCACTTAACCCCAACTGCCTCACCAAAAAAAAAAAAAAAAAAAAAAAAAAGATGATAAGAAGTGGATAGCCTGTCCACTAACATACAGCAACATCTTTCTATGTCTCTAACACCAACATCTTTGAAAAGGGTATAATTAAATACAAAATTCAGATTACTTAATAAAATGTTGTTTATCCTTCATTTTCAAAGAGGACAAATGACATCTTGAGGGTGAAGCCGAGTTGTGCAAAGTCGTTGGCCTCACTCTATCTTGCAGAGTCACAGAAGACCAGTGGGAATGCAGTACGTGACTGTGGCATCCTTGCTATCTGACCAGAATGCCTGCTTCGGCCACCTTCATGGCACTGGAACAAATTATTCTTATCCACCCATTCCAATGGGGGAAGTCTTCACATGATTGGGGTAGACATCCCCCTAATTCACTGACAGGTTCGATGTCCTTTGTTTACCCTCAACCTGGTTTAGCCTATCTGCCACATTTTTACTGAGTTGTGGCTGCTGTGCATGCTACAGTTCCTTGAAGCCACAGGTGACATTTAAGAAAACACCATTTTAAATTACATTTAAGTTTATATATATATATATATATATATATATCCCATTTTTTAAACTATATAACCACATAAGATTCCAGGGCTCCACTAATTTGTCTCTTAATATATTTTGAGGTATAATCCAGATTTAATTTTTCAATAAAAAGAAATACTGTCTACCCTTCTAAATGTGATGGTCAGCATCATCAACCACAGTCAAACAAGATAAATAACAAACATCCTCCCCTTTGAAACCAAACCAAACCAAAAAGCTGTCAACCAACTAAATCCTTCCTTGAAGATTTGTTTGGTCTTAGTAGCTGATTTATCCAAGTATAAGAGGAACCTTATAACCAACTGATTAAAAACTTTAGCCATTTTTAACCAAAACCTTTCCGATATGAATTACATGCTTCTTTGCCAAAACACAATATACTGATAATAATAATGTCTTCTTGTGAAGTTAAAGTAATTGTTCTA
Source organism: Dromiciops gliroides (assembly GCF_019393635.1). Classification (NCBI taxonomy): domain Eukaryota; kingdom Metazoa; phylum Chordata; class Mammalia; order Microbiotheria; family Microbiotheriidae; genus Dromiciops; species Dromiciops gliroides. The sequence continues at coordinate 85,256,129 of NC_057865.1, forward strand.
ACACTGAAATAGTTTTTTCAAAACCCTATTAGAACTACTTATAATAGATAAGGAATTAGGGACACAAAGACCCTTTATTGTATGTAAAGGTAGCATATTTGTTGTTCAGTCCTTTCAGTCATGCCTGACTTTTCATGGTACTGTTTGGAGTTTTCCTGGCAAAGATCATAGAGTGGTTTGCCATTTCCTGATCCTTCTCATTTTTCAGGCAAGGAAATTAAAGCAAATAGGGTTAAGTGATTTGCCCAGGATCTCACAACTAGTAAGTGTCAGAGGCCAGCTTTGAACTCAGGAAGATGAGTCTTCCTGACTCCAGGCCCAGAACTCTATCTCTAGCTACTGCAACACCTAGCTACCAAAGTAATATGAAATAATACTATATTAAGAAATATAGGGGAAGCTAGGTGGCACAGTGGATAGAGCACTGGCCCTGGACTCAGGAGTACCTGAGTTCAAATCCAGCCTCAGACACTTAACACTTACTAGCTGTGTGACCCTGGGCAAGTCACTTAACCCCAATTGACTCACTAAAAAAAACCCAAAACAAACCAAAAAAAGCAAAAACAAAAAAGAAATATAATCATCTGAAAATTTTTTTAATAACAAGGATTATGATTATAATTTGTGCTAGCTAAATTGAAACTATATCTACAACATTATTTTAAAATGTATGTTGGTCAGTATCTTCTGTTGCTTCTATCAAAAAAAAGTTTTTACTTGAATGTAAGTTAAACAAAGTTTGTTCCAACCATTGAAATAGCTACACATCTATAATTTTGATAAAAATTTCAAAACATTTACTAAAAATCACTATATATAGGAAAGAAATTTCCTAATTTTGTATAAAGTTAAGTAGTTTTAGTTCTTAGCAAAATACAATTCTTTAGAGTCAATATAGTTCTGTTGTTTTCAAGACAGGTAACAATTTATGCAGCTTAACACAAATAATAAAAAATTAGGACCATGGATTTAGCTGGAGTAACTCTAAAGGATATCTAGGCTAATCATCTTTCTTGGTCCAGAAAGGTAGATTTACTTCTTCAAAGTATAAGGGGCAAAGAAAGGATTTGATCCCAGTTCTAATTTCCCCAAACTGTACAACAGTGTCTTCCATAGTGAAAAGATATTGATAACTTATTGCTTTGATGATTAATTATTATAGAAAAATAACATCGTTAAACATACCATTTTCTGGGGAAAGTTTATCATAAGCATCTTCATAAATATAGTTTCTTCGGATTGTAACATTAATTCCATCCAGAAATGGACCATCTCCTTGTACTTCTTGTTTATCTGCATAGATTAATCTTTGAAAGATCTGACAAAGAAAAAAAAAATCAAAACTAGAAAATATTCCTTGAGTGAAAATCAGCTGACAATTTCCTAATTAGTATTCAGAAGGTCAACTTAAAAGATTATTGGAAATAATTATTTAAATCACATTTTGATGTACTATTAACTCCCTTGTCAATGAATTGTTGATATTTATGAAATTTATTAAAGCCACTTCACAAATGAAGATGCATGTTCTTATAATCATTGATCAATATTGTCACAGAAAATACCTGGCATATAATTGAGTTTTTATTATCTTTTATAAAACATTTATGGTAATCAGAGAAACACAGATCATTTTTAATGGGATAAATTTTGTATCAACCTAAAATTATTTTTCCTGAAACCCCTACTCCAATTACTCATGCACATTAACAAGAATGGGAAATAACACATGGAAAAATAATTGGAACAGAAGATCCAGCAGAGGGAGCTCAGAAAGTATATAGTAAATTTTAGGTGTTTTTTCTTTTTCTTTTTTAAAACACATAAATAAGAAACAGCAGTCATTCTAAAAGAAACCCATTTAGGCCTTTCAAGAAACACAGTAGGACTTGGCGGGGAGAGGGAGGAAAAGACATCTCTCCAGTGGCCATTTTCTACCTAACCCAAAAAAGACAGTTACATGACAAATGAAATCTGGCACATTTTTATTCATTTTCCTAAATGCATTCATTTTCTAAAAGACTACATACTATTGTGACTAAGTTCCTCAGTGTACATTTGAAACAAGAGCATTCTGTCCTAGCCCAGGTGCCATTCTCAGCAACAGGAGACCAGGCTGGATGCCCGCCCCAGCTCCCACACTTACTAGCTTGTGAGCTGCAGCGCAATTCACTTAGCCTCTCTGCTTCAGTTTCCTCATCTGTAAAATGGAGATAATACTTGCACTAACTAACTCACAGGGCTAGTGTGAGGAAAGCATTTTGCAAATCAACATGTGGTCTATACATTTAAGCTTTATTACAATGTGTCTCAACTCCTTTATGGTTTTTAAAGCAGTATTGATAATCGATATCTTATGTACAACAATCACCTTCAAAGAAGCCAAATTGGACAATATTATTGGAAACAACAGCTAGCTCCCTTTGTGATACTACTTTGGGGAATGTGTTTATAGGCAGACTATGTCTTTTCAGATTTTTACTTGAAATAAATAAACATTAAAGTAAGTGTTAATAATGAATATTTAACAGGGTTCCATTAAGTTAAAAAAAAATTTTTAAACCTCCCATGCTCTATAACCTAACATCACAAAATTCAAATAAAAGTATCAGCTAAGGAAAAGACAACTTAATAGAATTGGAGATAGTATTTCTTGTTTTCTCTTAACAATAAAATAAGGGATTGGAAAAATAAGGTAATTAGAGATGCAAAATAAATGAAATTACCTACCTTTACTCTTTCTTCAAATGGAACTACAAAGGGCAATTCTGTGAGAATTGCAAGCTGCCTTTCCTCAGATACTGAAAGTGGTGCTGGTTCCAGACCTACTATAAAAATAAAATTTTAAAGTTTGGTTATTCCATTCATAAATACTTTTCTATTTCTACTGTTAATTCTCATTCAGCCTTTGTACTGAAAATCTCCCTTTATAAAATTATAAAATCCTAATTCCACACATTGGTAGGAGATGCATTTTCCAAAAGTCACTATCATTATCTTGCCATTTCTCTACTTCAAATCTCTTTTACTTGTACAATTCACATTGAAATTCTTACCCTTATATTAATGATCTTTTGCATTTTTACCCTAAGTTATCTTCCCTTCTCAAGTCAGTCTCTTCTCTATTCTACCTAAGATATATTCTGACCATCATGCCTTTGCTCATGTAATGCTCTCTATCCATAATGTCTCTTTTTTGTTTGTTTGTTTTTTATTTTTTGTTTTCGTTTTTTGTGGGGCAATGGGGGTTAAGTAACTTGCCCAGGGTCACACAGATAGTATCAAGTGTCTGAGGCCGGATTTGAACTCAGGTCCTCCTGAATCCAGGGCCAGTGCTTTATCCACTGTGCCACCTAGCTGCCCCCCATAATGTCTCTTGTTCCATCTTCCCATCTGATTATCTTTTCAATCCTTTTAGAGAAGGCTAAAATAACTAATGATCAGAGATCTAGAGCTAGAAGGGATACTAAAAATCATCTAATTCAATCTCTTCATTTTACAGATGAAGAAACTAAGGGCACACATTCAAAAAAAATGGCAAAACCAATATTTTAATTCAAGTACTTTCACTCAAAATTCAGCCATGCTTTACGCTATATGACACTGACTGCTGAAGTCCTACAGGAATTCAATAAGCAAAGACACTGGCCCTAAATCCAGTATACTTTCTACTGTTCTCATGGCTCCTTCATGAAGCTATCCACAATAATCACATGTACTGGCAATCCTTTTTTCCTCTGTACTCTAGGACTGCTGAAATTAGACCATCAGATTTCTAAAAATCATATATGATCTTATCTTAAAAGTATTTGTATTTTAAAACAGTAAACAAATATTTATTAAGCATTTACTATCCTCCAGAAACTGTTTCAAAGGTTAAGAATACTAACAGAAAGGGCCAAAATATTGTCTCTACCTTCATATTGTTCACATTCGAGCGGGGACAACATGAAAACAGCTATGTACACATAGGCTATATACAGGGCAAACTGGAAATAATCTCAGAGGAAAGGCACCATCTGTGTTTTTCTCTCTTGGAAAATGTAATGCTGCACAATGCAACTGTAAATCATTCAAGAGAAATGCTGAGTTAACTACCAATGCCCTTTTTTTTTTTTTTTTTTTTTGCGGGGCAATGGGGGTTAAGTGACTTGCCCAGAGTCACACAGCTAGTAAGTGTCAAGTGTCTGAATCCGGATTTGAACTCAGGTCCTCCTGAATCCAGGGCCAGTGCTTTATCCACTTCACCACCTAGCTGCCCCACCAATGTCCTTCTTAAAGAAATAAACTTATGTGTAATCAAGAAGTACTTATTATGCATGTATGTTTCCAGAAACAAACATAATAATGAAACAGTTCCTGGCCTAAGAAAACTTACATATTATTACAGAAAATTATACATACACACAGAAGACAAAATGTACACAAGTTAATTTAAGGATAGAGGTGCTAGTAGCTGAATTACCAAACTTCTCATTCAAAAGGTGGCACTTGTATTGGGCTCTAAAGGAAGATGGGGATTCTAAGGAGTGGAGATGAGATGAATATACATTTATTTCAGCAATGAAGGATACTCTAAACAAAATCATGGACATGGGGGGGGGGGAGTTTTCCTTCTATGTTTTGTCTCTGAGTAATCAATACAAATCTTTATCATGGACCAAATTTGGTAATCATCAACACTATTTGGTGTGGGTTAAGAAAACAGAGAAGTTGAACACTGGAACATTTTAGTTATATAACCCATAGATGCAAATGAACACAGAAGATCAATGCTTGATAAATCCAAAGATCTCAAGAATGAGGGTATGGACAAAATTGTTGAGATGGTAAGTGGAGTCCTGCTATGTCAGAAGAAATTTAGGGAAAATGGCAACACATAAGGTAGAACTCCCTGGGGCATATATGTAGGAGGAGAACAAAGTTCAAATAAGACAGTTAAGCAGGCATAAATAGATTGTAATATGGATCTCTGGAAATTATTCCAAATGTAATGAGATCACAGATTCATTTGGAACTTGTTGCAAAATGTGGAACATACAAATCTAAATCTATATTCTGTAAAACTCTTTTCCGACTTTCCTAGTTATTCTTATAGAAGGAGGTTTCCCTTCTCCCAGACATTTACATTCTTGTTTTACTGAATATTGGGGTCCACTGTGTTAGACTATGTCTAGTTACTGCTTTTGAAGTTGGTTTTCATCAACTTTTCTGTTTTATTACCAGTACCAACTATTTTAGATGATTATTATTTTATAATATACTTTGAGACCTGGAAGTGCTATGCACCTTTTGTTCCTTTTGTTTTTTTCACTTTCTCCTTAGAGATTCTTTTTTTTTTTTTTTTTTTGCGGGGCAATGTGGGTTAAGTGACTTGCCCAGGGTCACACAGCTAGTAAGTGTCAAGTGTCTGAGGCCGGATTTGAACTCAGGTACTCCTGAATCCAGGGCCTGTGCTTTATCCACTGAGCCACCTAGCCGCCCTCTCCTTAGAGATTCTAAACATTTATTCCTGCAAATGAATTTTCCTTAGGAGTTTGATGGTATAAACTTTACTATTATATTGCTCTGGAGCAATGAATATCCCTCCAGTTATTTAATTCTTTTTTTTATTATCGTACTTGTAAAAGTTTTAGGTTGATTCAGGAGATTTGCTTTTTCTTTCTTTCTTTTTGGTGAGGTAATTGGGGCTAAATGAATTGCCCAAGGTCACACAGCTAGTAAGTGTCAAGTTTCTGAGACCAGATTTGAACTTAGCTCCTGTGCTCTATCTGCCCCCAGGAGATTTTCTATTTTGCTATTCCTATAGGGAAAAGCTGACAATTTTTATGATTGTAGTTTTGGTCTGTTACTAATTACTAATTAGTACTAATTACCTCAATTACTTTCTATTGTTGATTCTCTACAGTTTTCTGAGAAAACTATCATCTCAACTGTTAAATGAATACCGCCCCCTCCCCCATTTTGCCAATGTTTATACATTTTGTTTCTTCCTTTTGTCTAATTGCAACAACTAGCATTTCTTTCCTTCTTTCTTTTTTGCAGGGCAATGGGAGGTTAAGTGACTTGCCCAGGGTCACACAGCTATTAAGTGTCAAGTGTCTGAGGCTGGATTTGAACTCAGTTCCTCCTGAATCCAGGGCCGGTGTTCTATCCACTGTGCCACCTAGCTGCCACCAATAACTAGGCATTTCTAAAACTAAGCTAACAGTGAGAGTGGGGACAGCCTTGCTTTACCACTGTATGTATTGGGAAAGTTTCTAGTATTTCTCATTAGTAAATAATGTTGGCTATTACACACATTAGTCTTTTTAACACAGTATATTTCTGGTGATTAAGTCAGGGAATTCTATAATCTTAAAACAAGTGAAGGGGCAGCTAGGTGGTGCAGTGGATAGAGCACTGGCCCTGGAGTCAGGAGGACCTGAGTTCAAATCCAGTCCCAGACATCTGACACTTACTAGTGTGACCCTGGGCAAGTCACTTAACCCCAACTGCCTCACCAAAGACCAAAAAACCAAAACAACAACAACAACCAAAAAAAAAACCAAGTGAAGCTGAGGGACAGCCAAAGGGCAATGGTGTTGAATGCATTCAAGAAAGAATTATGCAGAATGAGTGGTATAGTTTGACAATATAAAGGATGTTCTCAGAGAAATATTGGGGGTGGAGGTGGGGAATGATGGACCAATCACATTACAAGAGGGTCAACCAAAAAAAGATGTGAAGACTGCATGCTCCATAAGTATCTATGCTATGAGAAGGAAATTCAAAGAGACTGTTACAGTGAATGTATAAGAGGACATAGTTGAGAGTGGTAGTGATAGTGGTAGTGATAGTGGCAATGGCAATAACTACCATTTATATAACACCTACTATATGGCAGGTACTGTGCTAGGTGCTTTACAAATATTTTCTCATTTGATCCCCAAAACAGCCCTGAGAGGTAGGTGCTATTATTATACCTGAGAAAGAAGACTCTATCTGGACTCTTCTCAGAGTCCTTAAGGCAGAGTGAGTCTGGTTTCAGGCCCTATAGCTTTGTTGCCCAAACCTCCCAGTAGGGGGCTGCCTGGCACATGAGGCTTTGAGGAGCTGAGCCTCCTGGGCCTTAGGCCCAAGCAGGGCCTGAAGAGGGGCCTGGGTTTTGTGGGAGCCAAGATAAGCTGGGAGTTCACCTTGAGGCATCAGAGATAATCCCCACATGACTCTGAGCTCAAGCCCTCACTTTAGCTTTGTTTTATTTTTGAAAGGTTATGTTTACACAGGCCCTGTTTTATTGGAGAATGGGGACATTCTTACTCTAACATACTATTGGGGCCTAAGGCTGAAATCTGATTGGTCAAACCCCGAGTCAGGTTTTCTTTCTTGAAGAGTTATATATCTTAACACATCATTGTTCTAAGGAGGAGCTGACATTCTTGCCCAGAATAGGTTATAGTCTGGTATCAAAGTTTGTAAAATCTGATTGGTCAACTGGTACCACCTGACTAGTTTCTAGCACTGTGACTGGTTCACTTGGTACAGTCTGATTGGTTGTTATTGTTAATGAGGAATTGTAAAATGCTCTAATGTGACTGTTCAGAGGGGACCCCTTGAGGGGTATAAATAGAGGTGAGGGACCTCACTTCAGTGCACTCTCCGGCACATTCAGAAGAGTGTCCATCTTCCTGAAGATGAAATGAATAAAAAAGCTTTCACTCACCGACTGCTGCCTGTAACCTGCTAGCAACACTTAAGCTGCCCAACACTATTTAAGTGGTTACCCACCTTTCTAACATGCCCATTTTTTCACAGCTGAGGAAACTAAGGAAAATAGAGTTTAAATGACTTGTGCAGTGTCAGAGCTAGTAAAGTGTCTAAGGCTGGATCTGAACTCAGGTCTTCCTGAAACTAATGCTCTACACACCATGCTACCTAACCACCCAGAATGCAATCTGTAATACTGGAAAGATCACAGATACACTAGAGTTCTGGGGTCTTTCTAATACTGATCTATGGCTGCCAATTTTACATTACCATAACCTACAAAGAATCAAATTTGATGAGTGGCCTAATGGGCAATGGAGAAATGGTTGGTGGGTTTAAGTAGGCTCCAGTAAATTTCCAATGAAAATATACCTGGAGAGAGCTATCCAGAAGATACGATCCAGGAAAAATTATGCTAAGTATGTAATCCAGTCAAGCAGGAAAAACAAGAAATTACAGATGGGTAATGTACATCAATCCCCACAGAATACTTTCCACGTGTTGGGTAAATTTGCTATGGAGGATCTGTGACAAAAAGTAGATAAGGCTCCAACAGGGTTCCTGTTTTTACAGGAACAAAATCAATAGAGATAGAATAAGAAGATAAAGTATCCAAAGAGAAAAAAAAATCTTTGCATTAAATACCTCTCATCAGAATCTGATGGACAAAAGGGTAGCTCAATGGATAGAAGTACCAGGCCTGGAGTCAGGAAGACAGATCTTGCTGAATTCAAATCTGGCCTCAGATACTAACTAGCTATGTGACCCTAAGTTTGTAAAATAAACTGGAGAAGAAAATGACAAACCACTTCAATATCTTGGACAAGAAAACCCCAGATGGAACCATGAAAAATCAGACAATGACTGAAAAACAAAGAACCGAATGAAGACAAAAATCCATTCTCCACTGTATAAATAGTAAAAGGATATAGTTATCAAAAGAAAAATTTCAACTATTAACCATCATATAAAAGAATATGTCAAATCAATTAAAAGTAAGAGAAAAAGGACTCAAAAGAACTCTAAAGTTTCACTTTATACCCAACAAAATGATCAAGATGACAAGATAGGAATAGTCAAGCAGGGTTGGGGGACAGGGAAAAAACTGCGGCATTATGGGCAAGACAAGTACACTAAAAGACTGTTGGTGGAGACATGAATTGATAAGAATATTTTGGAAAGGAACTTAGAATGTTTTCTGGGTTTTTTTAAGTGACTAACTAAAATGTCCACATGGCTTTGTTGAGAGATGCCACTGTTAAGTTCACAACTGAGAGAAAGAAATATTCCATATATGTGTAAGTATTCCCAGCAACATTTTTTTTTTTTTTGGGTGAGGCAATTGGGATTAAGTGACTTGCCTAGGGTCACACAGCTAGTAAGTGTAAAGTGTCTGAGGCCAGATTTGAACTCAGGCCCTCCTGAATCCAGGGCCGGTGCTTTATCCAGTGCGCCACCTAGTTGCCCCCCCCCTTTTTTTTAAATTAAAAAAAAAATTGTTTTTTTTTTTAGTGAGGCAATTGGGGTTAAGTGACTTGCCCAGGGTCACACAGCTAGTAAGTATTAAGTGTCTGAGGTCGGATTTGAACTCAGGTACTTCTGACTCCAGGGTCGGTGCTCTATCCACTGCACCACCTAGCTGTCCCCAACATTTTTTTTAATTCAACAGATAGTGAGGGAGGAAACAATGACATTAATTCAAAAAACTGTTCATTAAGTTAAAAAGAGTGAGACTTTTAGAGTAGGCTCAAGGAGGGAATAACATATACATCCAATTGGGAAGAGTAATCTATTTAACCTACATGAAAGTAGGAGGGGAAGAGGATAAGGAGGGAAGGGTGAAAGAAGAGAGGGCAGAGTTGAGGAGGGGGCAGTCAGAAGCAAAACACTTTTGAGGAAGAATTGGGTCAAAGAAGATAGAAAACAGAGTAAATATCATGGGAAGGGAATAAGATGGAGGGAAACAGTTATGATGATTGACTATAACAGCAAAACTTTGCTGGGTTATTGTGAAGAAAATTCTTTGTCAAGTTTAAGGTACTATATAAAAGTTACGATGAACAGGATGGTATCAGAAAAACCTGTAAAGACCTACATGAACTGAAACACAGTGAAATGTACTGTATACAAAATAACAGCAATAGTGTAAGATGATCTGCTGGGAAGCACGTGGTTATTTTCAGCAATGCAGTGATCCAATATAGCTCTGAAGGACTTATGAAGATTGCAATCCATCTACAGAGAAAGAACTGATGGTATCTAAAAACAGATTCAAGCATATTTTTTTTGACAGTTCCTTAATATGAAGTTTTGTTTTTGTCTGTTTTTTCTCACAACCTAGCTAATGTGGAGATGTTTTCCATGACTGCTCGTGTATAGCTTATGTTGAATTGCTTGAGTTCTTGGGGGTGGGGGTGGGGGGGAAAGGGAGGGAGGTGGAGAGATTGGAACAAAAAGTTTTTAAAAATTGATGTTGAGGGGCAGCTACGTGGCACAATGGATAGGGCACTGGTTTATCCACTCAGGAGGACCTGAGTTCAAATCCGGCCTCAGACACTTGACATTTACTAGCTGTGTGACCCTGGACAAGTCACTTAACCCTCATTGCCCCGACCCCCAAAAAATTTGGTGTTGAAATTTGTTTTTACATGTAATTTGGAAGATAAAATTCTAAACAGAAAAAAAAAAGTGAGACTTTTATTTACTCAATTATATTCACTGATTTTTAACTCAAAGTTTTTTTTCTTCATTGCTTTTTTTGTGGCATCACTCACAAGACTTTGAGTCAGAAGACCTGGATTCTAGTAGATCTCTGCTACTTACTCTATGTTATCTTAGGCAAGTCAAATTCTCCCTATGGGCCTCAGTTTCCTCATCTGTAAAATGAGGATGATACTATCTGAAAGAACTATTTCATGTGCTTGTAAGCAGCTAAATGGAGCACTGGGCCCGGAGTCAGGAAAGCCAGAAGTTAAAAATTACTTCATTCATTTTTGTACGATTTTGAGTTCCAAATTTTCTCCCTCCTTCCCTTTCCTGCCCCCTCCCTAAAACAGCAAGCAATCTGATATGTTATACAGTACAATTAAATTAAACTTATTTCCACATTAGTCATGTACAACTTCTTTTCAAAGCTTTACAGGAAAATAAAAAAGAAATTTATAATAAATAGACTTTATGGTCTAATTACTTTTCAAATATAATTATGGTATATTGATCAAATTCAGTGATGATGAATACATTCTGATATTACTCACAAGAAATTTAAAGGAGGAGGACACTATTTTCAAATATGAAAAAAACTCCATATATATAAAAAAATTAAGTTAAAACCTGGCAATTTTTTCATAAACCACTACTTGCCAGATTGTAAAATAATCCACAGCTTATTTTTTTATGTATTGTGAATGGATCTGATCACACCTTAAAAGGTTTTAAGGAGAAGGCTACATAATTTTCTCTCAGTATCATCTCTAACTGCATGATGCTAACTTAGCCAGATGACATGGCTAATTTCGTCAAGTTAAAAAACAACCTACTGAATTACTACAGACCTTGGATCAAGTACTTTACATTAATTTTGTTTTATTTTTTTTTCAATTCAACAAGAATGTGTGAATGCTTATCATGTATTAGGAAATTTAATGGACACTGGGAATACAAAAGCAAGATAATCCCTGGTCTTTAGGTTCTTAATTTTGTAGGAAAACAAAAAGAGGAACAAGGATTAGACCTGTAAAATCATTGGCATAGAAATCCCCAATGAGAAAATTGTCAATCTACCTGGGTCAACAGATTCTCTGCAATTTATCCTCTGTTTGAGGTCCCTAGAGCACTGAGAGGTGTTAAAATGGTTTGCTCAGGGTCACAGTCAGTATATGTCATGGGCTAGACTTGAACCGAGGTCTTCTTGGCTCTAAGACCTGGGTCTATAGACTACACCACAATGTTGCTATACTAAATTATGTAAAAAGTAAATGGGGGTTGAGGGGGAGAAGCACTAAACTTGGAAGAACAGGGAACTCCTACAGGAGTTGAAACTAATGATTCTACTAGGAAGAGGAGAGGATAAAAAAACATCCCAGGTACTGGAGGAAGATTAACTATTATTATATATGAGAAACAGTAAGTTGGCTAGAGTGGTTGAATCCTACAGTGCACAAGGGGAGTAATGTGCAATGAATCTGGAAGTACATTATTTTAAAAAGCCAGTTTGTGAAGGGTTTTTAATGCCAAACAGAGGAATTTGTTATTTTATCCAAAAGGCAAGAAAATGCCACTAGTTTCTTGAACAGAGGGGTGGATGAATCAGAAGAGCATTTCGGAAGCTATGTGGAGGATGGATTGAAGACTGAAAGACTGTAGGTAAAGAAAACAATTAATAGACCATTATTGTCCAGGAGAGAGGTAATGAAGGCCTAATCTAGGGTAACGGTTGTGAGAGTGGAGTGAAACTGAATTGTCTGAGATGACCATAGGATATCAAGGTGCAGATTATTAACTAGCAACTGGTGAAGCTGAATTGGAGCTCAGGAGAGAGATATGGGTGACTATAGAGATATGGGAGTCATCTGCACAGGGGTGACAAAACCATGGGAGAGTTTTTAACAGTAAAAAAGCCTTGAAATATCAATGCTTTATCTATCACAGGTATAGAACGTTTGTCAAATGTAATTTTTAAAGAAAGAAATTGAGTTTATCATTAGAAGGGCATATACTTATGTCTTATAATAACTTTATATCACTAACACACAATACTTACATCCAATTATTTATATTCTCCACTAACAGACTAGTAATAGTTTACCTAATGGCTATTATTCAAAGTGGGTCGGCTCTCTAAATATCACAATTTGGATTCAAATCTAGAATACTGTCTGCTTTTTCTTTAACTTATCAGCTACTGATGGAGGATATTGTTAGAAAGTAAATAGGAGAAACTTTGTCCTTTGATCTCCCTTGAATTGCTTTTATAAAAACATTAAGGCCTGCTAAGTATTATTTACTGTTAGTGTATTAGTCATCCATAAGAATACAATCAACTAAAATGAAAGGACATAATGGTAACAAAACAAATTAGAAATTCTAATTACTAAAAGGAAATTTCATCTTGTGTCATGAAAAAACTCTGAGTTTAAATATGACATAAGCAAAAGTTCTACACAAAGTAATTCCTAATCAATACAATTACAATATCAGAATATGAAGAAACCCTAACCACATACTGGGGCAGCTGGATGGCACAGTGGCTAGAGAACCAGGTGTGGAGTAAGGAAGATTCCTCTTCCTGAGTTCAAATCTGGTTTCATACACTTACTATCTGTGTGACCCTGGGCAAGTCACTGAACTCTGTTTAACTCAGTTCTTCATCTGTAAAATGAGCTAGAAAAGGAAATGTCAAACCACTCCAGTTATCTTTGCCAAGAAAATCCCAAATGGGGTCATGAAGAGGAAGACACAACTGAACAACAACAAAAAAGCACAGACTGATCAGAAGTGTCTATGTGAAAGAGGAAGCAAAACATACTCATACCTGAACTAAAACTACGGAAATGAGAGAATTATAAACCTAAAACTTAAAATACTTGGAAAATAATTAATCTAAGGGTTACTTGTCTGCAAAATTCTAATTGTATTAGGTTTTTTGTATGTTTTGTGGAATGGGGTTTTTTTTGGGGGGGGGTGGGGGGGGAGGGCAATGAGGGTTAAGTGATTTGCCCAGAGTCACACAGCTAGTAAGCGTCAAGGGTCTGAGTCCAGATTTGCACTCAGATCCTCCTGAATCCAGGGCTGGTGCTTTGTATTAGGTTTTAAAACCAATTTTGTTTTCTCTTCCTTTTTATGGATCAAACCTATGATTTTTACCTCTGTAGGGAAATATCCCTTCTGCTGTATAACAGAAAGATGTTAAGGGATCTGTCCCTGGTCACATAGCTTGTAGAGAGATAAGGGGAAGAATTTGAGGCTAGATGCTCCAGATGTCTACATATTATTTCATGTTTGCTATCCAAGGATTAAATAACACCAATTAGCAATCTACCCACTCCACAACACTCACTTATTATCTATAGATGAAGAAATATTATAGGCTACATGATAAAAATGGTCAGGGTACAGGTCAAGAACTCTCCAGATCCTTAAATATCGATTATTACAAGGTATTAGAGTATCTAGGTAGCACAGCAGATGAAATACCAGGCCTGGAGCCAGAAATACCTAAGATCAAATCTCTGTGACCTGAGCAAGTCACTTAACCCTGTTTGCCTCAGTTTCCTCATCTGTAAAATGAGCTGGAGAAGGAAATGGCAAACCACTCCAGCACCTTTTCCAAGAAAACCCCAAAAGGGGTCACAAAGAGTTGGACATGACGGAAAAAACCATTAAACAACATCATCACAAAATAAAAGACTCAACAAATTTACTGATGACCTATGTATTGATAGCATATAGACTCAGGAAGTCAAAAACCAAGAAATCCATGTATTGTTCTCTGGGTACCTAATAGTGCATTGAGATGTGTACTCTGGACATGGCAATAATATAGCAGTTAACATTATCAAGATAAGAAGAAGGAAGCGAACCCACATTTGAACTCACCATCCAGAGTAGACTGCAATGGACCGATTCTTCCCATTCTTCGGACTCTCCATACATGTCTAGCTGATGGCACATAGAGCTGTGTCACCTATGTAATGATCAAACCTTATTAATGAAACTTTAAATCTATAGTTTCTAAGTTGAAACAAGATACAGTATTGATAAATTATGACAAATACTATCCCATCCTTGCATCACAAATATTTTCCTTCAAATTCTTCTAGATCCTTTTTGAACCCCTATTTCTTACCCTGGGTATGCTTTTCTTATATTTAACATGACATTAGAATTTTTTTCTAATACATTCTTAAACTCTAACTAATCTACTTGATGGTTAAGACTTCATTTGTGGGTGTATATAATAGTTATAAATTTCTTTCCAAAATAAATGGAAAAACTGCCACTTATGAGTATAGTGATCAGAAAGGAACATTAGGTAACCATGTTAATGACCAATAGGCCTTCAGGCAATATGACTGCAAGTATGGCAGTGGATCATTGGTTACCAAAAAACAAATATAAATTTTGCCAATTCCTCATTAACTGAATCACTCACAATGTTCCGCTGACAATGGAAAGTTTAAGTACATAGCAAAATCTTCAAAGACAAAAAACTCTTCATAAGATATACATTCTAATGATTTAATGAATGACCTTTACATTTACACATCAGTTATGTGTATTAAGTTATTTATTTTTATGTGAATAAATCCTTCTGCCTTGATAGGTTTCTTGCAAATGGCTTCCTAGCGAGATACAAAAAACCCCTTCAAAATCCAAACTATATTTGTCAAATTCAAATATTCAAATATCTTATTTACTTGTACTCAAATAAATAATACAGATTCATCAAGGCAGAACCTCTTGTTTGGCAAACAAATTAATAGCCAGAATATTTGCTTGTGGCTATTTTCTATTAATAAAGATATATATTAAAAATATCTTTATTAATAATAAATTAATATTATAATTCTTTAAGAGGGTCCACGGACAATGCCTTTTTTCTCAGTGAAGTATCTACAGTACATTATTTACCAAATGTGACTAAAAAGGTCACTCACTGTGCCATTATGTATTCATTTAATCAGATTAGTGAGGCAACAGATTCCTTCCTGCATGAGACTATATGATATTGATATGCCAGTTTTATTCAACTACCCAAAGAGAAGGCCTGTTTTCAGTTAACACCTTAACAGGAATTGGCAGGAGATAACAAACAGGAGAGATGTTTCAGGGAAAATGGAGTACTGGGCAGGAGGATACAAGCAGTGTGGCAGGGCACCA
Source organism: Dromiciops gliroides (assembly GCF_019393635.1). Classification (NCBI taxonomy): domain Eukaryota; kingdom Metazoa; phylum Chordata; class Mammalia; order Microbiotheria; family Microbiotheriidae; genus Dromiciops; species Dromiciops gliroides. The sequence goes on from NC_057865.1 coordinate 85,271,759, forward strand.
AAATTAATTTAAGCTGCTTCAACAGTTCTGTCTAGTCCTAACCCTGATTGTACCACTCCAAATTTCCTACTATGCCATCTCTGCATACATGCCAATAGTTATCAAACTCTGTGCTAGAGGCTAACACCCACCCTGTTCTCAAGGTCCATACTGTGAAATTAGGCTAGAAGTGATGCAGTCTACTAATGAGGTCCTTCTGGTACTTCTAGTATTAACACATTACAAGGTAACCCTACCTTATACTGAATCCCTTATACCATCTTGTTCTCTAGATGTTTCTAATATTTACATCTTTTCTCCCCAATAAGACTGTAACTTTCTTGATGGCGGGGAATATGTCCTCTACTTCTTTTGTGTTCCTCCCAGCACCCAGCACAGTGCTAGGTACATAGTACAAGCTCAATAAGTATTTGTTGACTGACTGATTCCATGGTACAGTGGGCATTCTTAAAGTGAAGCAGAAGAAATTTGTGTGAGTATGCACACCTCATCCATGTATGTATTTCATCACCACCATCAAAAACAAACATTTATTGAGAAGCTACTATGTGCACTGCCTATGACAGAATTAAGAGTCAGAATGACATATTTTAAAGTTTTTAAAACATTTCTATTTAAACATTCTCATTAGTATAGGACTCCTTAAAGAACTATAAGAGTCTTACTATTAAAAATTAATCTACAGAAGTTAGCAATGGTGGCTATAAAATTCAACCAGTAATGATCATCTAGCCAAACTAAAACTACCATTCAAATGACAAGGAAATAGTGGCATATAATTTAGAAGAATGTTGACACAGTTAGGTCATCACAGATAGTTTCTTAATCTCAGTTTCTACAAAGTGATTTTTCATAAAAATAAGGACTGGTCCTATCTTCTTTAAGCCAATAGTCCAGTCTTCTTACTCCTGGAAAAATAATTTCTATCAAAAAAAAAATAATTAGGATTCCAATGTAATTTTGTACTAAACAGTATAATTCAAACTTAACACCTCATTACAGAACAAAACTAACAATAAAAAGGCAATTTAATTACATTAACTGTAAAAATATATTTTTGCCTTCTACTATTTGACTGTATAAAGTTTCAGCTGTCAACATAATAAATCTATTAAAAATAAAAACCCAATTCTCAAAACAGTTAATGGAATGTTCATGAAAAGATAATTTTTAAAAAGGAACCTGAACAGGGTGGGTTTTATACAAAAGATTACAAAAACATTTAACAAATACCTTATCTGCCTTAATATTCTCTTGTTCTGACAGCCAGTGATTTGGTGGACAAAAATTTCGTCTTGTGTCTCTGGACTTCAACATTTTTACTAGATTGGTGATAACCTAGGTAGGCAGAATAAATCTATTTAATATAAACAAGTTTTGCTAGAAGTACTACGCAAAGGCAAGCAATACCAATAATTAGAAATCAAAAGCCAACAAGTCAACAGGACACTATAAAATTCTTTCATCTAAATAACTTAAAGTACACATCATTAAGTAATTTAAGAATTGGCTATAAATCATCACCAGAACTGGTTTACCTAAAAGTGCTTCCATTTGCTAATCATATCAATGTATCTTATATAAAAAGCAGTTATCTGCCACAGAAAAGGAGCCAAAATTAACAGGAGCAGCAAATGACTTGTTCAAAAGGATAATTGACAAAAACTATAAGATTTCTTTACTAAATTTAAAAATGGAAATATTTGGTACTATATTAGCTCATTAAAATTATATAATCCATAGTTACAAGGAGAGAAGTATACATTTTTTCCCTGGTCCAATCAATATAACTGAAAAGGCATTTATCATTTTTCTGATAAAACTCACGGGAGTAATGACTTTTGTTCCATTTGCATGTACATTAAATCTCTTTAGGCTAAAGAAATCTAATGGTCTCAAAATCATTTAAAAGCATTATCTCCCCAAAATAAACATTAATTCTCATATAAAATATCTTGCCTTTGTCAGATCAGTCTACTCAATGGTCTCATTTTCATGCTTTGGTCCTCTATTTTATTCATCTAGGTTTCATACTCATTTAAGTCTTGCTCAAAACTTTTCTCTCTTTTCTGAAACATTTAACCAGTCTCATTTTTTATGCACATCTACATATAATATCTGGTATATGTGTATGTATATATTGAGGACCAAGTCTTATCAGCATTTACCACAGCTAGTAGACATGCATCCAATAAATAATTTAATAGTAAAAACAAAGTAGTATATTGAATCACGTGAGGAAACCTAATAATAATTACTATTTTTTTAAATGCAACTTCTCAGCATAAAATTTAATGATGCTAAAAAAAAAACCCTCATCTTTGGCCTGGACAAACATAATAGAAAAATAGAAAATCTTAGTGTAAACATAAGCCTTCTACAGCCAGCATCTACCAACTCAAGAGAAATGAATAAAAATAGACATTCTTCATAAAAAAACACGATTGGGAATAGGGTGACTAAATAAAATAGCATTTACCTGAATGTGTTCAAATATATACATCAGCAAGGAAGGCACTTACCAAAGAAAATACAGATGGTACTATAATTTACTTTCAATGTTTGTAGTTTTGCATCTGATCTTGACCTTCATTATATCATGTATCTCTCTGGCAGTCTATTAAAGCCTAGAGAGACTCCTCAGAATGTTTTTAAATGCATAAAATAAAAAACCCGCATGATGACACTCATGTTGGAAATTGTTATCAAAAGAAATTTTTTTTTTAAAGTTCACATACAGCCCAAAGCATTGAGCCAACTTCAGGCTCAGAATCACGAAGATTCTACCCTCTGACACATGTTATCTGCAAGAACCTAGGCAAGACATTAATCTCTTTATGCCCTAAGCAAACCTTTAAGACTAGAAGTAGCACAGTGGGTGCTAATCTGCATGGCATAGTGAATTTCCTCAAGGAGTTGTTCCCTAAACCAAGCAAATCTTACAAGCTTAATCTGGGGGGAAAAAAGTTTTTAAGGCAGAAACCTAGAATATGATTGGGAACCTGAGTCTCCTAAACAAAATAATAGAATGCCACTTGTTGCTCCATCTGGTGAATTTAAATAAAGGAAAATATAGGCTCCCTGAAATACAAGGACAACTTGGGTGATCCTTCTTAGGAAGAAAAGTGAGAACTTCTGCGTTTTCTCCATGTACGCTTCCATGAGTAAATGATGCTCAGCAAACTAAATGGATCTTTACTGAGTATCTCCTGCAATTTAGAAGTCACTATTATATACATACATATAATGTATGTCAGGTCATAAAGATGTCCTTTGTTAATACCTTCTAGATACTACTTTTTTGTTTTGCTCTCTATGACCACAGAATAGACATCTAATACAGGCTTATTTTATGCATTTGAAATTTATGCTACTTATCTTGCTAAAAGGCAAGAGTGTATGAATCAATCAATCTAAATAGGTACACAATAAAAACTGTTTTCATCAACAGTGAAACAAACAGTAAGAACTTTTTATATAAAGGAAATCATGTTTTTATTAAATCAAAACAAATATTAATATTTTTAAATAAATTGTATTTTTAAATGGGTAGAGATTTAATTCATGGAATAGAAAATCTAGGCACCATATTCCAAACACTAGAGATACAAACTAAAAATCTAAATATGCCCTGGTCACAAGAAGCTTACATTCTAATTAAGGAGATAACATATATTAGGAGAATTAGTTTCAGGACAGAGGGAAAAGCAAAAATAAAATTCTAAAAAAATCTGAAAGACAAAATGCCTGGACATTGGACCTTTGGGAATTGATGGTAGAACAGGAGATCCCTGTTGAGATGGGGTGACAACTATCACCTAGAGTAGAGCAGGTCTCTGGGTGAGAGATGTAGAGGAAGAAAAGATGTCAGAAATTAGCCTGGAAGAAGTAGACAAGTCCCAGTAGGAACTGGACAAAAGAGAATATGCGCAAACATATGCATACATCATGCATATATACACATGCGTATGCATGCACATATGAACATACACACATACAGTTTCTCCACTGAAATCCTATTCAGAAATCAGAGGCCTCAAAAGGCACAAGGATGTACACAGGTTCTCAAAGAATAGACCACTGGACTACATATTCTGGTAGGTGTTAGAAAAATGGAAAGGACTTTTAGCATGGACTTCACAATGGCTAAGTTGGCCTAGAGGTGCTGAATTCTGGAGAGGCCACAGAAACCAACTCTGTTTACCAAAGTGTGGAAGGGCTGTAATCTGTGGCAATGAATGAAGTACCCACATCGACAGAAATCACAGCTCCTTTGGAATACTGTGGTGTATATGTATGTAGCTACAAGCATATTCCACATAAATGAAAGACTTATATGTAGACAATATTTATCTAGGTCCCAGTAAGATTCCTTATGAAATATTTCTTAAAAAACACAACAAAAAGAAGTAACATCTTTCTGGAAGCTTTCAAACCACTGCTGTATGTTTAAAAAAAATCTTATTATTGATTGTTTCATTCTTATTGCCAAATATATCTCTTCCTCCGCCCCTACCCAGTAAGCATAGTAACAAAGGTTTTAAAAGGAGAAAAAACAGCAGTTCAACAAAACTAAATAACTCATCAATAGTATCCAATAATGTGAAATTTTTCACATCCATAGTCCCCATCTACAGAAAGAGAGCAAGGAGGTATATTTTTTCTCAATTTGGGGCATGATGTCAAAAAAAAAATACATAGCATTGAGTTTCTTTCCTTCTTTTGTTTTACACTGTTGTAGTCATTGTACATACTATTTTCCTGGTTCTACTGCAAATAATGTAACATTATATAGTTATGTTTTAACATAAATTATGAATTACAGAATAATTATTGTTCTAGATTAAAATTTTGTTGTATTATTCTTGTTGCACATAAATGTGAAACTAAACAAAAATATGATTATCCAAGCTTTAACGAATTATTATTTACTGAGGAGACTGTTTCAATTCTGAATATGTTTATATTTTTTCATGCCCTCAAGATAATGAAAACCAACCAACTTATACAGCGGAAATGAGAAGGTCTCAAAAAGTCAATATTCTTCCTACAAAGAAAGCAAAAAGAATGGAGGAAGGAATTACGTAGGGAAAAATTTCTTGATAGCCCTCTTGGGGAAATAGGACAGAAAAAGAAATAAAGGGGAAGCTACAAAAAAGAGGTAGTTAAAACTAAAAGTTTAACAACAAAGAACAAAGGAAATTCTAGGTTAAGTCCTGAGCTATAAGAATTCCTCAAAGAGAGTCACAGAGATGTCGTGTGTAATAACTATATTCTCTAAGAACACTTTCTTTTAACTAAACATTTTGTCCTTTGGGACCTTAATATGGTATAGAATAAAACTACAAGACAAAATATACATAAAAACAAAATTATCAAACACAATCTCAAAATACTAGAATTCTACTGCCACTAACATTGAAATTGATTTTATTTCCTCAAAATTAACTTTCATTACCACTATTTTGATTTTTCTAACAAATTTCTAGTGTTAGGAAAAATGAAAAGAGTAATACTAAAAGTAATCAGAATTAGTAAAGACCTAGAAATAAAGTATATATCTGTCAACTGAGGAACTACAATTCTGGTATATTAATATAATGAAATTTTATTACATAAGTTAAATATAGCCATGAGGAACTACAAATTCAAAGAAATTAGAGAAGAGAGACACTAAATAGTACACAATCAAGACTAGAAAAAATATATATGACTAAAACAATGTATACAGAAAAAAGAACCACCAACCTTAATGATTAGCTCAAAATTCTTAATCTCCTGCTACTTAGAACTATGTGACATTGGACCTTTCTGAGATGTGACTCGCTGATGATACAATGAGGAAGCTAGGCTAGACTCATTGCAATTCACTTCTAGCTCTGAATTTATGATTTTATAGTCATAGGTATATAATTATTTCTCAAGAAAGAACTTTGGGGGCAGCTAGGTGGCACAGTGGATAGAGCACCAGCCCTGGATTCAGGAGGACCTGAGTTCAAATCTGGCCTCAGGCACTTGACACTTAACTAGCTGTGTGACTTTGGGCAAATCACTTAACTCCAACTGCCTCACCAAAAAAAAAAAACAAACAAAAAAAACCACTTTCAAAAGCATAAAGTATTATATAAATTATCAGAGAAGACTGAGCTAAAATCTGAATTATTGAACTTCAGAATAATCTAGTCTAATTTCGTAGCCCCTCTCTTTTAGAGATGATGAAACTAAAGTTCAGATAGTTTAAGTAAACTTCCCAAGATCCCATTGCTCATACAAGTTTCAGACTAAAGAAATTAAAAGTAAAATAAATGAGAAATTATAATAACTAACTTCTTCTTCCAAATATGTCCATAAAATGTCAGCCAAGAGTTGACGGGCAAGTGGAAATAGGGTCACCAGCAAAATCAGAGCCAGCACACACAAACAAGTCCACCTTTGCAGCATAACCAGGAACCTGACAAAGACTAGTGAAGCTTATAATACTCAATGTTTAGAATCAAGGATGGAGGCCTTCCCACCCAAAAGGCTTCAGGAAGATCAGAGAGCTCTAGGGTACATGCCCTAAACAATAAACAAAGACATCAAACTCAAAAGAAAAATAAACATGGATGGAGGAGGAAGAGTTAAAGAGGATGGAAAATACTGGGAGAAAGAGCATTTACGAGAAAAATTGATTTCTTGACTCTCAAGAGGGAATTAAAAGGGGAGAAAAAAGGTTAAAATGAAGAATTAGCATCTAAGGAAAGATTGCATCCATCAATTGGGAAATGGCTGAACAAATTATGGTATATACATATTATAATATTATTGCATAAGAAATTACAGAAGAGATGATTTCAAAGAATCTTGGCGTACTAGGAACTGAAACAAAGTTGAGTAAGCAGAACCAGGAAATTAATTTTTTAAATGACAACGTTAAGGGGGCAGCTAGGTGGTGCAGTAGATAAAGCACCGGCCCTGGATTCAGTAGGACCTGAGTTCAAATCGGGCCTTAGACACTTTGACACTCACTAGGTGCATGACTGTGGGCAAGTCACTTAACCCTCATCAGAAAAAAGGAAGGAAGGAAGGAAGGAAGGAAGGAAGGAAGGAAGGAAGGAAGGAAGGAAGGAAGGAAGGAAGGAAGGAAGGAAGGAAGGAAGGAAGGAAGGAAGGAAGGAAGGAAGGAAGGAAGGAAGGAAGGAAGGAAGGAAGGAAGGAAGGAAGGAAGGAAGGAAGGAAGGAAGGAAGGAAGGAGGGAGGGAGGGAGGGAGGAAGAAAAAGGAAAGAAAGAATTAAATGACAATGTTAAGAAAGGAATTTTGAACCCATATCAATGCAATGTCCAGCATCATCTCCAGAAGAACTACAAAAAAACATGTCATCTACCTCTTAACAGCAAAGCTGGGGGGGGGGGGGAGAGTTGGTTATGATGGAGGACAGTTAGCAATAGATCAAAAAAAGTCACTGAAACTTTTTTATTTAAATGAACCAAAGAAAACATCAGGAAATCCAGAAGGAATCTTTGAAACAGAACAACAGAATCATTTTCAAAGTAATGTGTAAAATTTAATAAATACTTTTAAAAAATCAAGTGGTATGAAATGGAGATTTTTGGGTTGTGTGTGTGCAGAAATGCTCTTTGTTGGTGTTTAAATTCATAATTAAAAAAATACTTTTATTTAAAGAATCATGACTCCTCTGGATGTGCTTATCAATATCAATTTTGAGTATAGATAGGAGGAATATTAGGTTCATAACAGGTAGTACGCCAAACTGGAATTGCAAAATTAAATAGTTTAGATAATATTTTTTTAAAGTTCAAGCACAAATGACCATGACTATGTTAAGTTCTTTAAAAATTATAAAATAGTAGAAAATGCAAAAATTATCTTAATATTTAAATGTTTATATATTATACATAATATGTAACAAGTTGTAAAAGGGAAAATACTTAAGACACACTTATTTTAGTTTAGAGCCAAGACTAATAGCTTTGAGAGAACAAAGGCTATTCTTGGGTACTACCTGATTGGAATACTGTGGTTATCTAATTAATTATTTTTGGAAAAACCCAAATCCCTCATATTTGGTGTTAAAACTAGGAGAAGTAAGACCAAAACAATGCCCACCGCTTTAGAATGAGTCTTTAAATGTTATGATCTAAAATAGCATATCAACTAATGAAAAGGGGGTGGGGGGAGAAGTAGAACAACATTTCCAGACCTCAAACTTTATTAAATGGCAGCAATCAAAAAAAGATTTGATAATGGTTAAAAAATAGAAATGTAGATCAATAATAGAACTAACAAGGGACAATCAGAAATAATGGAATTTGATAGTCCAATGTTTAGTAAACCCCAAAACATAAATTACCTAGACAAAATTCCCTGTTTGATAAGAATGGCTAGGAAAATTGGAAAGTAGTCAGGCAGAAATTAAGAGCTAAACTGACACATCTAAAAATTATTAGAAATGCATATCATATACCTGGGAATAAAAGTAGAAAGTGGATTTTTAACCTGTTATGGCTAGAGACAATCATAAAATACAAAATCAACCGTTCTGATTACATAAAATTTAAAAGTTTCTGTACAAATAAAATGAAAGGACAGAAACAGATAAATTAATCGGCAAAGATGGAAAAAGGGGTTGTGGGAAACAGGTATTGCTGGTGAAGCTGTGAATCAGTAGACCTGTAAAGCAATTTGGAATTGAGCAAATAAATAGCTAATGTGCCCATACAGTATATGAATATAATGGAATTTTCTATGCCATAAGAAATGATAAAAATGATGAATAAGGGGAACCACAAAAAGACTTATGAATTTGCCAAGTGACATAAGCAGAGTCAAGAAAACAATATACTCAATCACTCCAATGATATAAATGGAAAATAAAAATATTAAAAATTTGCAAATGTTGCAAAATTATAAAGAATAAAGAGCAAAGAACAAACTGAGCCCCAAAGAGATTATAGTATGGATTTGCTTTACTTTCTCTTATGGGTAAAAAATACTGTCCTGGTATCAGGAAGACCTGAGTTCAAATTCTACCTCAGACACTTACCAGCTGCGTGACCCTGGGGAATTCACTTAACCCTTGTTTCTTTCAATTTCCCCAACTGTAAAATGTGGATAAGGGCTGTAAGGATCAAATAAGATAATATTTGTAAAGAGTTTAGCACTGCATCTGGCATAAAGTAGGGGTAGCTTAATAAATGCTTGTTTCCTTCCTTTTCTTCCTTTTTTAAAATAAAGTCTTTGTTACATTTGATTGTTCTCTGAGAGTGATACCAGAAGAAATTTAGGCAATGTAAAAACAAGAGATATCTATAAAAACATTTTTTTCCAAACAGAAATATTATTACCATACTTATTTGATCTATTTTTAGCTATATAAAACGTATTCTTTTCCCTTCCATTCTTTGATATAATGATGACTCTGGGAAGGAAATGGAAAGGGTCCTATCAGAAAAATGTAGGTGCTGCAAAAAAGGGAGCAAAAACTCGTTTTAGAAAGAAAAGAAGTCTGGAAGGGATACTGAATGTCAGTGAGATAAAGAAAATAAGAGTAAAAATAAGTCAATTTTCAAAACAAAACAAAATACTGTGACAAGTAAAACAAGTATTCAGCTAGTATGTTCAAAACTACAGTTAGTAAGTCACATGCAGCAGGGTTACAGTGCTTAATAGTGCTGACTTTGAATAATAACTGTGCAGTATACTTGTGCACCACTGATATCTTGGGAAAGTCACTAACTTTCCTGGGCCTAAGTTCATATAAGACAGCAGCTGGAAGAGATCATCGCCAAAATTCTATTATTCTTTCAGGCTTCAGTCCAGGGGATTTGTATAAGTTAAAGGCATATATTTTCAGATATTATTTTAGAGGTGAAAATATTGCTAGTACCTCAATTTTCTCATCTGAATCATAGAGAAACCTTCAGTTTATTTTTTATTTTTATTCATTTATTAAGTGCTTACTACTTGCCAGAGAGAAACAGCACAGTACAGGGGATAGAACTGGTCTCCAAGCCAGAAGCTGACCTGACACATACTAGCTATGTGACCCTGGGCAAGTCACTTAACCTCTCTATGTTCTAGGTAACTCTCTAAGACAGTGATTTGCATTGATAGGAGTCTCCTCATCTGGGATTTCCCTGCACCAAAGAGATCACATAGCTCTACTATTTTCTAGGTTCCAGGGAAACCAGAACAAAAAATTCATCAGTCCCTGCCCTAAAGGATCTTATATTCTACAGGAGAGACTACATACACACAAATAATTAAACAGAAGGTTCTAGCATATCAAATGATAAATCTTTACAGAAAAAAAATTATTTAAAGGGTAAACTAACACTGCTTTTTGAGTAACCATTTGACTAGAAAATGGTTACTGGTTTTAATCACCTTATCAAAGGCATGAGATTCCATTTACACTAACCTACTCCTTTTTGTCCCCCACTATGTTCAGCAATGAATAGAAAATCCTATTGTAGAAGTCATTAAAAGAACATTTTAGCTTGGTGACGGATTTCTCAGAACTTAACATTAAGTGCAAGATACTCATTTGGGCCTACAAAAGGGCACATCAAAAACAGGATTTTCTTTCTTATCATAAAGCAAAAGCAATTATAGCTGTAAATTAAACTTCAGGAAGAGTTTATAAATGTGATAAATGTGTAAACTGTTTTAGTAGTGTCAATGGAAGGTTTAGCAAATCGACCTCAATTCTTATCTTGACAAAGAAAGATGACTGTATCCACTTAATACTCTATGTTGTGCTATCAGCCAGCAGAACCTCTCACACAAATTATTTCAGGAGGCCCATCATAATGCTAGAAAATGAAAATGGATGATGGTTAAAAGTCAGATATTCCCACTTTGAAATTTGAGAAAAATCAATTCAAACTAGAAATTATTCAGGTAAAATTTTTCTTTAATTTGCCTTTTCATAAAAATAAGCAGTTTTATTTTAAACATGGCCAAGACATTCATAAAATATGTGTTAAATAACTAAAATTCTTGTAAGACAATAAAATCCTGCTCAACGAAGATAAGATTTTGCTCTAATCAATCAAAAAGCATTTATTAAGTACCTACTATAGGCCAGACACTGTGGATGCAAAGACAAAGACAAAAAAGAAAGTCTCTCAGCAAGGAACAAACATTCTAGTCTGAAACAACATGTATTTATGCTTGCATAAGTATGTGAATGTAGATGTATGTACAAGCATGTACATACATAATACAAACATAAAAATACAAGTTATTTGGGGTGAGGGGAGCTCTTGTAGTTAGGGAAACAAAGAAAGGCTTCATACAGAAGGTAGCATTTTTGCTAACTCTAGAACTTTCTCCCGGCTATAAAATACATTTTTTCTAACTGCTATTTTTTCCCTTCCAGGGATATAATAAATCCACAGCAGATATGGAGATGGGGGAAGGGTTTGCCTTTGTCTTTATTTTTCATCCAATAACAGCAATCTAAATTTCCTTGTCGTTAGAATAATTCATTTTCAACTCCCCAGGGCTACTGAAATAACGATTTCAAAAATCTTTTTTGGGGGGTGGGGGGTGGGGGAGGACAACAAACTTTCACACCAATCATTATGAACTACATGAATTAATTGGTAGTAAGAGGTTCTGGAGCTTAACAATTTTGAATTTTTTATAGTCTAACAAAAAAAAATCCTTAAGGAAATATTTAATAAATGGCATGAACTGAGATTTCTAGGTTCTAAAGAGAAACTATCATAAAAACAATGCTTTTTGATATTGTATATGAAATCTGGTATCAGTTAACAAGCTCCTAGGACCTAATTAAACACTTGAAAATTAAGATGTTCTTGTAATAACTAGAAGACTTACATAATAAAACTAGAAAAGACAAATAGTTAAAAGTACTAAACAGACAAAATGGACTATTCCAACTAAGTTCTAATGAGGTACCAATCTTTTAAAGAGACACAAGGAATACCTTTAAATTTAAAGTTTATTTAGAAATATAAAACACAAGTAATTTAATTAAATTGTGCAAATATATATGCACATATATAACAGCAATCTGTACAGATTATAAATTCAGTGATGAATTAGTATTATAGTCAGTGCAATCAAAACATTATCAGCTATCCTCACTGCTACTAATGCTGATGCTCATAAGTGAAATGTGTTGTAAAATCAGGCAGAATGGGCTGGATAGAGACTATAGTAGACTTGTAGAATGAATAAGCATTCCTTAATTAGCCCATCAGGTTAAGTGCAAGCATTAATGGGCCTTTCCTAAAGTCTAGCATGACATCTTTCTCCAAACATGGCCAAGAAGAAAGTTCCATTAGCAATATTAATACAAGCTTAGTTGATCATTTTCATTCAATTAACTTCTTTCAATTAAATAGATAGCTTGACAAAAGCAGTGATAAAAGACCTGAAGGGACAGCTGATGACTCGAACTGAACATTAGTGTGCGAGAGGTCGCTAGTATTAAACGGACTGTAAATCTAGCATTCAATTTGGAAAATGCATTTCTTCTGCTCTCAGTCTGTTAATGAGCAATTTTAGCTGACTAGATATGTTTGTGGCAGAAATTTCATGGCAAGTCAAGCACCCTTTTTCTCTTCTTTTTTCCCCTCCAATAGTTAAATTCTTAGTGGAGGTGGTTTCTTGCCAATATTCCTGCCACTGTAACTTACAGCTTCTTGACTGCCATAGTTAAAGGATAAGAATATGCTGGAGATATTCTGAAATAATTTACATTGAACGCACATTAAATTAATACTCTTATTTTTTACTGCAGCAAATTAAAATGTGATAACTAGAAAAAAATCTGTATAAGATCTTCTAACAAAAACAACATGGCAAGAAAGTAACATGAATTATTTGATAACTGGACAATTTCTGAATCCCAAAAGGTATCTTAAAACAATTTTTTCCCATTAAACTGTAAACAAGCTAAAACAAAGCTATATTTCCTTTGAATTACAGTAGTTTAAAAGGAAAAAAACCACCCTCATACTGTACCTTGAATAACTGAATCCACCGTTTTTGTTCCATTTGTATACATTGCTGCATTTCAGTATTAGTTGTTACTCCCACACTTTTAAATGCTACAATATATTCTTCACGAACTTCTGGTTTGGTTTCAGGATATGCCAATTTGATGATTCCTAAACAGGCATCTCGAAGGCATCGTGATAATATTATAAGCTCTTGTAATGTAAAAGGCATCATTGATGATGATTGTCTTTGACCTACAACTAGAAAAAAATCTAAGTTATATTTTCTTATAAAATTAATGCCATTTTCACACATGGTTAGATGTCTGATATGCTCTAATTCTCTCATGCTACTTGCTAAAAGTATGAAGCTGTATATTCAGGGAAAGGCAATCTTCAAAATGCTTACCTTCTATGGGATCACCGAAGAATTCATTATCATGTATGGAAATTAGTGAATGACTAAACAAGGAGCTAAAAAGGTAAAAGAGTGGGATGATTCGACTGGAATCTTCTAAAGACATGGGAGAACCTCTTGATATGACCTGAAGCAATGGTACCATGGACCTTGAATTGAAGGAACAAAAACAAAAACTTACAATCAATATTAGATTAGTTTTAGTCTGTGTATAAATTAATGATTGCTAGTATCTCAGAACCAATTAGGGAAACCTAAAAATGGAAGAGATTATTTTCTGAGGTAGAATACCAAACCATTAGAAAATGTTCATGAAGAGGCAGAAGACTGAGATGTTGTAGGAGTAATTCTTACACAGCCTTTAAAGTCCCTTCCAACCCAAATGTTCCTCAGCTCTACAAAACACTTAGTAATGTGGCTTCTTTGCATGTACAAAATTCAATGGGGCAAAAGATATGTAAAGTCCAAAACAGAATCTTACCACCAAGGAAACAATCGATTTACATAATCCTAAAAGGTACTGAGTTTTGAAAACCTAATGTCTGCAGATGACATCCTTTAAAAGTCACCGTCACTCCACCAATATATTTTAGGACTCCCTGACAAATAGCTATAACCCTTTCACAAGAAATATTTACCTTTTGTTTTAGATTATGAGTTCCTATGAGAACAGATGTTTGATTCTCAGTAACTGTCTCAGGAACCAAATACAGTGCCTCACAAAACAATGGACATTTCTTAAATCTTACCTAACATTAATGAAAAGTTCTTTATTTTTTCATTTTGAATAAAATTTAGTCTTAGCACTGATTCTTTCTTTCTTTCTTTTTGGTGAGGCAATTGGGGTTAAGTGACTTGCCCAGGGTCACACAGCTAGTTAGCACTAATTTTAATAAATTATTTGTTCTTACATTTTTGCTCCAGCAAGTAATTATGGAGGTTTTAAAAAAACATCTTTTCTTCTAATTCCAACTCTGACTCTAACCCTAATTCTCACTCTTATCTATAATCACACACAAAGGCTCTACTACTGTAGATTTGTGAATCTGTAAACAGTAGTTCTATGATGGTGGACAAATCATTTAATTTTCCTGGGGCTCAATTTTTAAATAGTAAAAGTAAAGATCTTAACTAAATCATCTTTAGGGTCTTTTTTCTCAACTCCGAAATTCTATGATGCTAGAAAAGCAGATAAATAGAAAGAAATACCTTAAAAATAAACAACCCTAACTTTGTTTTAAAGAAACCCATAAACCTCTGGGAGACAAGAAACAAGAATTAAGCACTTACACTTTAAAAGGAGAGAATATGACTGGCAAAAAGGGTCAAAAGTCTTGCTCCTTATACACTAAGATAGGGGTTAATGAAACACAAATCTCTTTTTCTTCTATTGCTTTCTCTCGCTATAAACTTCAATTCAAATACTCATTTTAAAATGCAGCAATCTCAAATAGTTATAAACAGATACGAGTTTATAAATTACTCCAATGGAAAGAACAATAGTCTAGGAACTAGAAAATCTAATACAGGAGGATCTATTATATTCCAGCTATGACTCCTTACACAAATACTTCAATTTCTATACCTAATAACTTCAGAATAATTCAAGCTCTTACTAGTAGTTCCTTTACTAATTGTCAGAGATGAGGGAGAAAAATGATTTATCATGTATCAATTACTGAGAGAATCAAAGTAGATAAATTCAAGATAAGGGATAAGAATAGGGATACTAAGACCTGACATTTCACTAGTATAGGCAATTACTAGTGAGAAAATGTCTATCTACCTATGCTACCTGTCACATTCTCTGCATTTTTAGATTCCTAAAGTACTAAGGAGCTAAATGACTAGTCTAGGATTACAAAGCCAATGTGTCAAAACCTAAACTTGAGCCCAGGTTTTCCTGGCTCACAGGATATACATACACTTACTATATCAAACTGCTTCACCATTTATTCAAACACTGTACAGTAATAAGATTTTTACTGCATCAATGTCCCAAACTATCAGAGCACACATTGGAGCTTAAAATATATTTACAGAACCCATCCCTACTTTGAAAAGATACAGCATAAAAATCTCTTGTAGAAAAAACAAAAACCACCCCAAAATTGTTACTACCAAAAATGTAAAATGGTAATAGCTTGCCATTGAAAAGCATTTCCATATTAACTAGGGAATAGTTGATGGTATAAGAAGGTGGTAGAATGCTATTGTATTATAAGAAATGATGATGGGAATGATGGTTTCAACAAAGACTTGCATGAACTGATGCAAAGTGAAGTAAGCAGAACCAAAAGAACAATTTATACAGTAAAAGCAGTATCATATAAATAGTAACTCTGAAAGAGTAATGCTTATCAACATAATGAATAAACACAATTCCAAAGAATTCATGATGAAATCTACTATCCAAGTGCAGAAACAGAACTAATACACAGTGCAGATTAAAGAATATTTTCTTCTATTTCTTTCTTTTCCCCCCATGAAACATGGCTAATGCTGAAATTTATTTTGTATGTCTATGAAAATTTGTAATGAGTTTTATTTTCCTTACCTTCTCAGTGGGTGGGAGAGGGGTAAAAGTGAGGGAGAAAATATGGAACTTAAAACTGAATTATTTTTTTAAAGCACTTTCACTTATGACTACTTTCTTTTGGTTATTATAATAGACTGCTATGCAGGAGGAAGGATAGGAGTTATTATTCTCCTAGTGTTGATGAAATTAAAAACCTGGAAAAGTTATTAAGGTTTATATTAAGCTAGTGTAAGGACCAAGAACAGAAGCCTGTATATGATAATGTTGGTTGTTAAGAGACCTAAGGAAATATAGTTACAAGGATGACTATGAGACAAGGAGGGAAGGACAGATTTTAAAGCACAATATATGAAAAATTAACCTTATTTTGGTAACAAAAATTTGTTGCATGCTAATATTTCTGGCCGTTTCATATTTAATATTTTAAAAAGGAAAGTATTACTAGTACTACATTTTTATATTTGTATTGCAAAGTTTTTCACAGCAGTCTTTGAGAAAGAACAAAGAAATATAACCTTTCTTTTTTTTTTTTTTGCGGGACAATGAGGGTTAAGTGCCCAGGGTCACACAGCTAGTAAGTGTCAAGTGTCTGAAGCTGGATTTGAAGTAGGGTCCTCCTGAATCCAGGGCTGGTGCTTTATCCACTAGCTGCCCCCCTGTGAAAGGTTATATTAAGGAGATAGAAGTATAGAATGAAATTACATTATAGTTGTTATGATATCACAATAGGTAAGTGAATTTATTAGGGAAATAAATGTAAAGCGTTCTTTGAAAGATTTTGGATCAGCTTTTTAGTCATCCATATTTAACAAGTAATGGATTTAAATTTCAGTAGGATGAAAAGAGATTAGATATATGGAAAACCATAGTTTTTGCAAGGGACCCTTAACTAACTAAAAAACCCTGTTATTGTTCCTTCCCTGGAAACAGTTTTTAAAACTACACACACACACACACACACACACACACACACACACACACACACACACACAGAGGCATGCACAGTTGAGAGTTGAGAGCACCACCTCAGAGACCTGATACTCCCCACCCATCAAAGCTTTATCTGCAAAAATATCTGTCAAACTAAATATAGCTGATATTTAATAATTCAGAAAGTTTAAATTGATAAAGATAGAATCATAATAGAAAAATATACTACTTTCCACAGACATAAAAGGAGATGCAAGAAGGTCAATTCAGTAACTTCTGCCCTGCCTTCTTCTTTTGCTTCATTTAGTTACTTTTTCACTTGGTAAGACACAAAGAGGTTCCATACAGTCTCTACTGCCCCTTTCAAAAAGAATAACAAATGACTGAATGACATTAGATGAAGGCTTCACTGTGCTGCCTTGGAACTTGCTTGAATGGCTATTAACTGATATTCCACACACTGACTGAAGAACAAGTAAATCTAGTTAACATAGTAAAACACAAAGCTATACCAACATCCTGGCAAACTATAAAATGAAGCTGATACAAATGCCAAGTGGTTTTTTGTTGTTGTTCAAGTGATTTTAATTATTGTAATGCACATGTTTTCAAGAATGCAGATAACGTGTGAAACCTTTAAAAAAAAATAGCATAGCTCCCCTTTTGGGTTATTCTAAGCATAGTACTCATGCGAGTTAAGAGAGAAGAACTACAAGACTTGCAGAGATTTTTTTAAAAACTGTAACATACAAGGTATCCCTATTCTTAGTGCAACTTTAAAGATTTTAAGGCCACCTTGTATCACACTTCAGTAATTACTTTCAAAATAAGCACAAAAATCCTATCTCTGCCCTCACCCCAGAAAACGTATTTTATAGCAAGAAGTCTTAAAAATTCACTTCTAATAACCAATGATAAGGTACCTCATTACTTAAGACTTCATATATTGAGCAACATATATTATAAATGAGTTTATAACAAAAATCATATAATCAAATGAGATATTTGTAAAGCACTTACCATAGGACCTGGCACATATTAGATACTTAATGAATGCTTCCTCCCTCCCCTTATTCTTTTCCCTTCCCAGACTATAAGAAATATTTAACATTTAAGTGTTCATAGCAAATTTTTGCCTTGTACTAGTTTAAATATTTTCACAAATTTAAAAATGGCCAAAATCATAAAACCTCTGTCATTATGTAACAACCACACCTACCCTATCAATAAACATTGGGGAGAGGTGGGTGTTGAGGGTGGGAGGTAGCCATAGCAATGTTAATTAATAATTTGATAAAATTAATATCCTATTTTTCTTTCACATATCATGGTTCCACTTCCTGGCAAAGGGGCATCTGTTCCTAACAAATAAGGAATAATTAAGGAGAGTTATAAGCAATATCTGTTGCTAAGCTGTGACACTACAACAGGTAAGTGAAAATTTCCTGCCATTCCTGATTCCCAATCTCCTTCTCTATTAAACTAAGCCAACAGGTGGTAAGGTCATAACAAGTTACAAGGAAAAAAGTCAGCTTCAAACCTCAGCAAATGAAAGTTAACACTACTCTGGAGTGAGGAAAAGCAATTTGTGATTTCAAACAACAAAATCATTCTTTTATGTGATGCCCTAAAAAATTTTGTAAAATAGGAGTCAAAGACATACTGGTCTTAATTCTGCTTTTGGCACTAATTTAATGCTGACCTTTGCAGTAACCTGATTTTTAATTTCCTCTATTAACAGTAGGACTGATACCTATCATAACTACCACATAGTATTATTATTATTATGAGAAGCAAAGGAAAAATGGTATCTTAAAGTGCTTTAAAAAGGCAAGCTTGGGGCAGCTAGATGGCGCAGTGGATAGAGCACCGGTTCTGGATTCAGGAGTACCTGAGTTCAAATCTGGCCTCAGACACTTAACACTTACTAGCTGTGTGACCCTGGGCAAGTCACTTAACCCCAACTGCCTTACTTTAAAAAAAAAAAAAAAGGCAAGCTTTTCACTCTAAGTTTACATTCCTTTCACAATAGCAACAACATCTATTTCTTTTTATAAAAAAAAGATTTGGATAATAGGTCTAGTCAAGACAGGGATGTCTATGGTCAACGCCAGAAGGCACTAAAAGGCAAAAGTGACTTCCCTATACGACTCCTCAGAAACTCTAACTCTCATGGCATCTTAATCTAAGCTTTTCATCTTGGAGCAATATGCCACCACCCACATATGGGCTTCAGAAGAAGATGCTGGAACGGCTAGCAAAGCATTTAATTTTGGACCAACAAGGAACATGCCCTAGTGGTTTCTATGCCACTGCCTCCAGTAGCCAGAATAGCTCCTGATAATTTACAGGAATTTGAGGTGTGAACTGAGGCTTTGGTTTTCTGAAGTTAGCTTATGACCGTGGTCTGAATACTTTAGTTCCCTCCAACTACAGGAACATTTTCACATGTGTTTTTTCCTACTTGGAAAGTAGGAGTCATGACAAGTTTTTCTTTCATTTTCTCATCTTCTCTTAAAAAAAAAAATCACTGGGAGGATATGTTAAACGAAATGTATTCTAAGTAGCTTCTCTAAGTAGAGCTACCTTGCAATCAACAGGAAGAACAGGGAAACCTCTAATCCACAACAATAGAGAAGTAACTGCAAACAATAAAATATTCTTTCAGCTTCTAGCTTGGAGCAAATGTTTATCACAATTCATAATAAAAGAAATATTATTTCAAATTGGATTCAAATCTAAAAATTGCTTGGCTTTTTGTTACCTTGGAGAACATCTGTATTTCACTTCTGAAAACTGGAAAATTACACCAGCATGCTACTAGGACAGAGCACTTTTTAATAACAATGGACCTTTACACAAGGAATTCTCCGTTTACTATTGTCTAGTAAAGATCACAATAATCCATACTTTTAAGCTAGTTCCTTTGAGTTTAAGACTGAATATGATATTCTCTTCAGTTGCTATTTAAATAAGTGAGGTTTAATAAATTTTAGCTGTGTATATGGATTCTCAAACACAAAAATTTCTCTAGGAACAGTGTGGTGTTAAGGGCTAAAATTCTAGGTAAACTGTCTAAAATATCCAATGAGTAGTCGCCAATAAATTATAAGCTTTAGCAAGAGTTAGACTTTTAAGCATTTATTAAGGAGAATAAGAATTTGGTAAAGAGAGAGAGAAAGGCCTAGATTCCTATCTATTAAAGGGAGAGCGCATTTCTAGCTCCCCTCTCCACCAGCGCCAGTCTCTTCCTTCCTCCTCCCACTAGCCCGCGTCACTTCCTGACACCAAAGAAAAGACTCCTGGTCTTGCCCTTAAAGACCTGCGCTTCATGGGCGGAACTCTTCTACAGTAAGTCTCCAGCAGGTGGCGTCATTCCAATCGTTACAGTGGCCTAGTACATAGTTCTGGAATGAAGGGTCAGAAAGACCTGGGTTTAAATTCCAAGTTTATTCATACGTAAAATAGGAATAATCATATCTATAGTAAAAAGTTATTGGGAGACTCAAAAGAGATAATATATGTGGCACCATGGCAATTTAAAAAAAATTTTTAATGTTTTTTTAAAGGGAAAGAAAAGGTCTGGAATTTTACAAAAGAGAAAAGGAAAAACTGTAACAAGATAAAACCCATATTCTTAATGCATTTGTGGAAATGGACTATGTGTAGCATCTTAAAAAAGATTTATGTGCATATCAAAAAATCTCTTCAGGAACAGAAAGCATTAAAATTATTTCCAATTGCAAATATATTAAAATGACTAGCAAAATGCCTATTTGCGATAAGCTTTGTCCATATTCATCCACTTTGTATATCAAAACTTGATTGCCCCATATCATTTCATCTCATTTTGCAAACATTTAAAATACACACCCTGTAATCATCCGGGTTGTCATTGATGATATTAGATACCAAAGATGTCTCAGAAACCTGGCATTAAAGGCTAAACTGTAGAGAAGCCTACAAGAAGGAAAGAAAAAAAAATGAAAAGTAAGTAAAAGTTTTAGCATTCACACAATAAACATTTCATTTTTCATGGATAACGATGTACAAAATATTAGAAAATATTTATACTATCTGCATAAGAATTTCACAGGGGTTTTTCCTAGTAATCAATATCCAATAGCCATAAGGCAAATACGCATTTAACATAAAACACTCAGAGCGTAAGCCCTATTAAAATCACACCAACTAGATTCTTTTCACCAATGCAATGGTACAGGAGAGTTCCAGGGGACTCATGATTGAAGGGGATCTCCAAATCCAGAAAGTTCTTTTTTGAACTGTGGGGTATGGATGCTGATTGAACAATACTATTTCTTTTGTTTTGGGGGCTGTTTTTCTATTTTGAGGTTTTTCCTTGTTGCTCTGATTTTTCTCTTATAACATGACTAATGCAAAAATATGTTTAGTGTTTATACACACACACACACACACACACACACACACACACACACACACACACACACAGACACATACACACCTATATCTGATTACCTGCTATCTAGGGGAAGAGGGAGGGAGGGAGAAAAATTTGAAATTGGAAATCTTATATAAACAAATGTTGAAAACTATCTTTATATGTAACTGGAAAAAAATAAAATACTTTTATCAAAAAAAAAAATCACACCAAGACCATTACAATAATTTGCTGGTTGCTCTCCCAGTGTCAAGCCCCATTCCAGTACCACCACTCAGCTACAAGCTGATCCTCATAAAGCAAAGGTTTGACAATGTCATCCGCTGGACAATAAACTCCAGTATCCAAAAAATATCCTGATTGGCATTAAAAACCCTACATAACCTGAACTCCTCCTACCTTTCCAATATTCTTACATCTTACTCTTCCTTGACCGATCACATACTCTGATCCAATGACACTGCTCTCCTTGATGTTTGACTCACATAGAATTCTCTCTCTCTACTTCCATGCATTTTCAGTGGCTGTCCTCCATTCCTGGACTACTCTTCCTCCTCATGCTCTCTTCCTGGATTCCCTGACATCCTTGAAGTCCCAGATGATTCTGCACAAAGTCTCTCCTGATCTCCTTTACTGGAAGCTATGCTGTACATATTGTTGTTTATATGTTGTTTTCCCCCCTCCCCCATTAGAATGTGAGCAACCTAGGAGAAGGGACCTTTTTTTGCCTTCCTTTGTATTCCTTTTTTTTCTTTTTTTTTTCCCCTGGGGCAATGGGGATTAAGTGACTTGCCCAAGGTCACACAGCTAGTAAGTGTCAAGTGTATGAGGGCAAATTTGAACTCAGGTCCTCCTGAATCCAGGGCGGTACTGGCCACATAGCTGCCCCCTTTCTTTGTATTCCTACTGCTTGGCATATTACAGGCATTCAAATGCTTCTTGACTTGACTTGACTTCAACTAGACATAGATATAACAAGAGTAAAAAGGCTAAATGGTAATGGCACCAACAGGATTAAAATACAAGTCACACCAGTACCACCACCACTACTACTACACTATACTATTTTCAGTATATTGCAGTATCTCTCATTGAGAGTTGAAATTTGCCAATATATACTACCACCTCAAACCACTTTCACTTAATTTACTCACTTAAAATGACTGGCATGAAACTGAAGGCTTCCTAAGTGATAAAAAGCGAAACTGAGAATAGGCAAACTATCAGAGTAGTAGCCTAGGCTCCTCAAGCAATTCAACAGCTAAATAAGCAGATAAAACATTAACATTACTTTCTCAAAAACCTGCCTTCATTAGACACCTCAATTTCAGTCAGGGTATAAAAACTGAGGCAAAGGGGGCCAGAATTCTATAGGGATTGGTTCTAAATTACACCCTTTAACCAACACTGGCCCTACTATTTCACACCTTGATAACTTTAGTGTCAAAGAATTTCTTATCCATTAGACTTGTCAGCTCCAAGAACAACCTCACCTACTAGCCTCTTCCACAGAGTAAGAGTTTAATTATGGGGGCAGCTAGGTGGCGCAGTGGATAAAGCACCGGCCCTGGATTCAGGAGGACCTGAGTTCAAATCCGGCCTCAGACACTTGACACTTACTAGCTGTGTGACCCTGGGCAAGTCACTTAACCCTCATTGCCCCACAAAAAAAAAAAAGAAAGAAAGAAAAAAGAGTGTAAAAAGAGTGCTACATACAGAACACAATGCAACTGGAATGCTGCTTTCTACTCCTTAAACACATACTCCCTAAAAAGAACCAAACAAGACATCAAAATTGTCTAGCATGTGGGACTCTTAATTAAAAAAAAATTGTTTCTTTTTTAAAAAAATAGTAATAAACATTCTTATTTAAAGTTTTGACTTCCAAATTCTATCCCTCCTTTCCTCTCTTCCCTCCCCCCCTTTCCTGAGGCAGTAAGCAATCAGATATAGGTTATACATGTGCAATTATATAAAACATTACCACATTAATAAAAAATTCTTTTAAAAAAATTTCATGCTATATTTAAATATTTAAATTTAAGTTTATAAAAGGATTTTTCACTGGAGTAACTATGAAGAGATTAAGAAAAATAATGAAGAACTTTGTAAACAGGAGCAGGGGGAGGGAGGGGAAGGAAAAGGAGGAATGAATATGAAGATTTTTTTTAAGAAGTCTTTGCATATATCTGTACTTCAAGTCTCTTTCCTCTATAAGCCATGCTACCAGTGGTAACTGTCAAGTATGGGTCTGACCAAATGATTTTCCAGCTTAAAAAGGCCCAGTGGATGACTTCCTATTGCTTCTAGGATCCAATACAAGCTTTTCCATTTGGCATTTAAAGCCAACCACCAGTCTACCTTTTCAGGAGTACTATCCATTACTCCCCTTTTCATGCATTCCATGTTCAAGTCAAACTGACCTATTTCTTATTCCTCATACATAACATCCCATTTCCCATACTGGTGACTTTGCATAGGCTGTCCTCCTATACCTGAAATGAACTTTATCTTTACCTCTAATTCTCTGAAGAGGTTATTTTTTTTACTTCACAGCTCATCTTAAGTAGGCATCACCTCACCTATATGATGCTTTTCCTCATTTCCCCAGTCTTTACTACTCTCAGAGAGGTAGACAGTTACACATGCACACACTCACACACTCTCTCTCTCTCTGTATTTACTTCTATGTGTATATGTTGTTTCCAATAAGTATCTTGAGACCAAGGACTACTTGTTTTTGTCTTTGTATTCTTAATACCTAGCATGGTGTTTGGAAACTATCACACGTTTATAATAAATGCTAGTTGACTGATTTGTATAAACAAACTTTTAGAGCTAAGAATAAAATCTCTTCATTTCACAGATGGGCAAAAAGAGATAAAGCAACTCTCTTAACAGTCTACAATTCTGTAGAAGAGGAAGAAAGAGAACCTAGGAATTCTGTCCCCTACTCTAATGCTCCTTCCCCTACATGTTTTACTGCATTAATAAAAAATCAACAGAAACCTTCCTTTTTCTGTGGAACAAAAACCTGCTGTAGAATAAGACAATCTATAACATGAAGTCCCTGATACAGAGGCCGAGAGAAGCCCAATAGCTGATAAGATATAATGTCACTGTGCTGTATGAAGAAGTAGAAATAGTTCTTAAAAAACAGATGGGAAAAACAGTTGAAATAAACCAAAAACACAAAGAGAAGTCCCAACCTGCAAGCTGTTGAATAGCAAGGGATTTTTTCTCAAGATATCTGTAAATGAGGAAGATAATGACTGGGAAAACACTATGAATGTGTTATTGTTAACCAGAAAGAGGTAATCAAGAAGATAGGAAAAACTACTGATCCATACTAATAACTTGTTCATATCCATAAACTCTTTGAGAATAGTTTACACTTGATATATATTGATAACATTATTAATTCATGAGAAGGAAACAACTAGTTTTACAAACAATATTCTAGAGCAAACCACGTTTACAGTGACACAACTAAATGGTACAGAGAATATGAAGCCCTATTGAGTTTATTGTTTGTTGATCACAAAAAAGCATCTGTTTCATTTAGTAGATCAAAAAATGATGACCACCAATAAGATGTCTCCTGTGGATACATAGAAATCATAAAATATTTCTTGACAGAACAAGATAAATTTGATTAATGATGCCTATCGATATTCCTATCAAAACTTGGAACACTGCAAAATCTACTAAATGAGATCTATACTAACTCAGGTGAATTAGCCTAACAACCCACACAGGAAAAAATAAGTAGATTTTAAAATGCACTGCACAAACTATGACAATAGAAGGCAGCATAATGTAGCTGGCCAAGGACTGGAAATCTTTGGTCCAACTATGACTTACTAGCTGGGCAACCTTGGGCAAGTCACTGAACCTCACTAGGTTTGTTTCCTCATCTGTAAAATGAAAGGGTTGGAATTTATGACCTCCATGAATTCTTCTAGTTCTAAATATATGATCCTAGGATAGGACAAAAAACTGACCCATGAGTCAGATACCTTGGACAGACACTCTAGATGGACACTCCAATGGGCCAGAATTGAATAGGAGGAAGACAGTGGGTGAAACTGTTTGCATTTGGAAATTATGTAGTATGTTTAATGACTCCAAGTTTCTCTCTAAAACAAAACCTTTATTTTTAACACCAATACTGCCCTATTGATGATATATAGTTTTGATTCATGTAAAAGTCTCTAAGGAATCAAAATTTCAGGTCATTCAAAGGGCAATGCAGAGATGTGTGATAGGCATAAATAGTCTATATCATATTGTTATTTTTCTATGAATGATATTATCAAAGACATATTTGACTAGAAAAGGAATCATGTACATTATGTCATAAAATCTAGAGCAAAATCCCCAGGCAGTTTGGCTAGATCTCCTACTGAAACTTTATGGGAGGACATGAACAAGAAGCTATGATGGTTGTGATTTGTACTACTGAAGGAACTCATTTTAAAGAGATTACAGATCCAATGAATTATGAATATCAGCTATATGTTTATTGTTGTTAAAATCAGAGGCTAAAATTGTAAAACTGTAAAGAAAATTTATGAAAAATAGAAGACCATAAAAAACCCCTGATTACAGTGGGAAGATAGTTTCAAAATCAGTCTCAGTAGACAAAATATTAAAGCTAGACATGCTAAATTACTTCAAGATGAATTAGAGGTGGTTTCTAATCAATCTAAGAAGCCTGAAAGTGAATTGAAAAGGAAGGATCGAAGAAACTTTTATGTACTTTTAATGACCCAATTCCAGTATTCTTTCTACTACTCTCACTATACTTTCTCTCATGCCTCTCCCACATATTAATTCTAGAATGGGAATCTGATTATTCCTTTCCTCCTGACTCAGGTCCTGCTATCATCCTTTAGCAAGCTCTCTTCCTTTAAGGTGCATTCTAGTCATCTACCTCTTTTTACCATCCAAATTCATCAAATCTCTTTCTTCAAGGAATGCAGTACATGGCTCAGTCTTCCTCTCTACCTCAGACCCTATCCTCACACTAGTGAACTTTACCATACACACTGATGTTCCCCCAAACATTGTAGTCACTAAATGTCCTCAAACTCCTATGATATACTCCTTCAAACTACAAAAATATCGAGATGACCACAACCTTCATTTCACCATCAACCACAATTGTTCCACTCTGATGACCAAGAATTCTAAAATTCTTTTATTCTTAAACCTAAATTGTCATGTAAATGTTAGCTATTAATATTACTACGTATGAAACAGAACGCGTTATCTTTTTTTCTTTTTTTGGCAGAATTCATTATCTTTATCCTAAAATCCACCTCTCTTCTAAACTTACTTATATTTGTCAAGGGCACCACTATCCTTCCAGTCATCCAGATTAAAACCTCAAGAACTTGATACTTCAATTCTTTAGAGACTCTCATATTCTATGATTTATAGCTAAGGAATGTCTCTTATCCCAAGGATCTCCATGAAATAAAAATCTACAATCCTTTAAACCTTCATGGATGGCTTTTGTTTCAAGGAGAAGCTGGGGACTGTTCAAAGTGCTATACATTTTTCCATCTGCAATATCTAACCAAGACATAAGTATTAATGGACTAGCTCTAAGGGCTATCTACCCAACAACAGGTTATCATAATCTGAGCAAAAAACATTCTTAATGCACTTAGATTGTGTATAGATTATTAAGTCATTATTTTGAATGATTATAAATTTAATTTAGGAAGCTGTGCAGTGTTCCTGGAATGAATGTATTCAAGTTATATGCATGAGCTCGCTTTAATTTATGAGTTCATAGCTTGTAATAATAGATATGTGCATGTACACAAACACACATAGTTTTTCATAATTAATCTTTAAAGTCAATACAAAAGAAAAAGGGAAAAAGAAAGCAAAGTCAATACAAAATATTTATGATCACTCTTAAGAACTGTATCTCTATTACAGCAGTAAGAAAGAATATATATATATAGACAGAGGCTAGAGGTATAAATTGGCTTTGATGTGATGACTGAATATTGTATATGGTAAAAAAACACTTCTAATATATGGCATAGCTAAGTGTAATATAAGTACTGTAGGAATACAGAGTAAGAATGGATTACTTTAATCTGGAAAGACCTCACGGATATACATGCTTTTTAAGCTCTTATGCACCATTCCTTTGGAACCCTCATATATTTTTAGATTCAAGTTAATTGTATTTGAACTGCAAGTTCCTTGCAGGTATGGGTATTATTTTGGACAAAATATGTGAGACTACATCATCAAAATATTTCAACCTCTAAATCAATGATCCATCTGATTTAATGAATGTCATGGGTTTTGTTTTCTTTTGGTAGGTGGTTTGGGAGTTAGGTCAGTTCTGATAGCAGCAGCATTAAGAGAAAAGGACAATTCAGGTATATTAAAGGACATAAAAGTTTAGCTATTCCTCTATTCTTCCCTTTTGCCTCACAATGAAAGTAGCCAAGAATTCAACATATAACTTTTATTGCTGTTTCATGAAGAAGGAAAAGGTGGAGAAAGGGCTAGAATTGGAATCCAAGTACTTGAGTAGAAATCTGGCTGTCTCACCACCTGTGGGATCTTGGGCACCTTACTAAACCTCTCTGGCTATTAATTTCTTCATCTACAAATGAAATGACATTTGAAGTCCTTTGCATCTCTAAATTTATAAGCACATTGTTTTTACAGTACAGTGGAGCCCAGAGAGGTAAAAGAACTTATGGAGTCACATACTTATGTATCAAGTAGCTAGTAGTAGATACTGGAATTGAACACTGGTAATTAAAACTCTAAATCCAGGATTCTTTCTAATATGCCAAATGTAATCCCTTTCCCATAGGACAACCTTTAAATATTTCAAACAGCCATTTATCTCTAATAATCTCTTTTCCAGATCCCTCCCTGCACCATATCCTTCTACAGATGTTACAGTGACAGGCTTGTGGAAAAGATGACTACCTGAATTGGAGACAAGTCACTCAGCTCCCACAGATAAGACTCCAGCAAAACCCTTAACTTCACATTAGACCCAATAATGATAGAGAAATAGAATGAAAAACTAAGATAACAGTTAAACAAGAACCAGAGTGCGGCCAGAGATGAGTCACTCACAGCTTGCTATGTTCTTCGTCCAGAAACAGCAAGACTGAAGAGCTCCTTTGAGAAAGCCCCAAGTTGGAGGCCTTGGAAGTCCCAGGGAACAACAGAAGGCAGCATCCAACTTGGTATAGAGCTATAACTTAGTGCTAAGAATGGGACAGCCCAGGCCCAGGGACTCTGAGGTCCCTGACACTCTATCCTGAGATGCGAGAGAGGACCCTGAATATCCAGCACTTTAAACTACAAAGACCAAGGTTGGGTCAAATGCCAGAAGATAGAGATTGACATACAAACCAAAAGAAGACTAAGCAAGGACTATCAATCCAACCCTAAAAGCAGCAACAGTGGGTGGAGTATGACTGTGGCACAAACCCCCAATTTAGCAACTAAAGCTTGGGGGATGTGTAAATCAAAGAAAATATAAACCAGTAGGAAAAGTCATTGCAAATATAACTCCATTAATGATATCGCCAGAGTTTCAATGAAAAAAAAAACAACTGAGTAAGAATTATGCAAATACTTAGAAGAAATAAACCAAGAGATAAAAAATTAAAGCCTTGGAGTCCAGATTTATAAAGAGAAAAGAACTTAGAAGAGAACGTAGTTAGTAAATTTTAACCAAATAAGTGAAAGTGATCAACCTTAATCAAGTAACAGACTAAAAGAAAATTAAACTAGATCAAAGAGTCAGTCAGTCAGTCAATAAACATTTAATAGGCGCCTACATGTTCCAGGCACTATGCTAAGCACCTGATAGGAAATGAGGAGATGGGGGCCCTGAGTCCACTCGGAAAATAGAGAATCTAGGAGAAGCCCCAGGGGCAGGGGGTACTAAGGAAGTATGATTTTTCAAAGTTGATCTGATCTTGCAGGAAGATGAGTTTCTGAAGACAATAAAGAAGTACTAAAGAGAGAGCACGTGAGAAATGATGAGATGGCTATTCTGGGATCCCTCCATAGATGGATGGTATGTGAGGAGCTTTCTCATAAAACACCTTCCAGGGCAGAGCCAAGATGGTGGAGGGATGGCAGTAACCACTCAGAGCTCCCCACACAATCTCTCCAAAAACCTCCAAATAATGGCCAACGACGTCTTAGAAGGTTGGCAGGAAAGGTATGTTGTAGCAGGGTGAGAGCAAAGCACAGCACTGCTGCTGTGTGTGCAGATTCAGTCCCAGGCTACGCCACCTTCAGAGCCTCTGAACTGCAGCTGCAGCTTCTTCTGCTAAGTTCATGGTCTGGTGAAAGGATAGAGCAGTTGGCCTGGGGAGATTACAGGGGGGTCTTCTGGCACTGAGGCCATACTCAGTTGTTTTGCCCATGCTGGGGACCAGGAAGCAGTCTTGAGGGATGGGCACAGGTGGGGGAGGGGTGGAGGCTTGCCTGGAGCTTGCAACCACAGTGAAACAGAATTTTGTTTCCCGATTAAAGAGCAAGTAGGCCTGGGGTTATTTACAGACCAGAGCACAGGTGAGGCTAGTGCAAACCGTGCCTCTCCTTAAATCATACCACCTGGAATCCCCATAAACTTGGGACAGTGCATCCTGGAAGCAGTGCTCCCACTTTAAGGAGTTAAAAGTCAAAAAATAGGCTAGCAAAATGAACAGTCAGAAAAAGATGCGGATCATAGAAAGTTTCTTTGGTGACAAGGAAGATCAAAATACACACCCTCAGAAGAAGATAACGAAGTCAAAGCTCCTACAACAAAAGCTTCCAAGAAAAATATGAATTGGTCTCAAGCCATAGAAGGGCTCAAAAAGGACTCTGAAGATAAAGTAAGAGCGGTAGAGGGAAAAGTAAGAGAGGTAGAGGAAAAAATGGAAAGTCATGAAAAAAGTCAACAGCTTGAAAAGCCAAATGGAAAAGCTCTCTGAAGAAAATAATTGCTTAAGAATTAAGATGGAACAAATGGAAGCTAATGACTTCATGAGAAATCAAGACACAATAAAGCAAATCCAAATTAATAATAAAAAAAGAGGGCACAAACCACCTTCTACCTTCATGAATCCATGAGACAACAAAAAATTTTAGAGCAAAATCTAAAATTTGAGTAGAAGAAAATTTAAAGTAGAGATTAGAACAGAAAGACAAATTGATATAAAAACTAATCTGAGGCAGCTAGGTGGTGCAGTGGATAGAGCACCGGCCCTGGATCCAGGAGGACCTGAGTTCAAATTCAGCCTCAGACCCTTTACACGTACTAGCCGTGTGACCCTGGGCAAGTCACTTAACCCTCATTGTCCCGCAAAAAAATAAATAAAATAAAAAATAAAAAGATAAAAATAAAAATCTGACCTTTAAATGTGGATTTCTAACTGGCATCACGACTACTGAAATTAAATTAAGCAATCAACAATATCTAGAAAAACATATTAATTATTTTTGAGAGTATCTAGTAGGCACTAGCCACTTACATAAAACACAAACAATTAAAAACCTTTCTGTCCTGGTCTTGACTTTAAGATCCCTTCTTTTGATAAGGGTAAAGAATTCTATCCTAGGAAAGAAAGATGTCAAAGTCCTTCCCAGCAAAGGGATAGATTAAAAATTATCCATTAAGCTTTATTTAGCTGAGACCACTATAAGTTAATTAGTTAAAGGTGATATTTTCAGCCCAGGTCATAAATTGAGACCAGTTTCCCCCAGAGATCATTTAAGTTAATGAAGAGAACACAATAGAAGAGACAAGCTCAATCAGAGTAATAAAGGTCACCAAAACAGACTGAGCACATTTCAACACCTCCTTTGAATAGCAAGGTGTCCCAGGTAAAAGATCAATTCGACAACTCTGAATGAAAGATAATTTCACGTTTTCCACTGAATAATGTACTTCACAAAGAAAAAGATTCTAAAACACGTCTTCCATAAGTCAGACACAATTCAAGTTAAAAAGAAATTCCAAGTTTCTTAGTTATAGATTGCTGATAAAGAGGAAGGTTTGTCTTTAAAAAGACAAAAATCTCTAAAAAGGAGATCCTAAAATGTTTTACTATTGTTTCCTTAAACAAATACTCTCCTAAAGTCTCTACCTTAGTTATATCACCACATTAATTTCTCAATTTTCTTTTTCTAAGAGTAAAGATTAGTAGTAGTGAGAAATCCCAAGAGTAAGTAAATATTATCATTTGGAAGCAAATTACACAGAAAATTTGCATTTATCCAAGAGAAAAGGACAGTTTAAAATTAAAACTATATTGATAGGGGGCAGCTAGATGGCGCAGTGGATAGAGCACCGGCCCTGGAGTCAGGAGTACCTGAGTTCAAATCTAGCCTCAGACACTTAACACTTACTAGCTGTGTGACCCTAGGCAAGTCACTTAACCCCAATTGCCTCACTAAAAAAAACAAAAAAAAAACTATATTGATATATTTCCAAAGTTTCAGATTATTTACTTAAATAAATGTAACTCATTTCAGACACTATTTCATTCCTCTCCAATTAAGAAATACATCAGAATGAAAATTTACTCCTCAAACTGTTACTTATGACACTCTATGTCAGTAGTTGCACCAGTAAATTCATTACTAGTATGAATGTTAAATTTAGTATTCATTCATTACTTGATTGAAAATGTTTTTCAAATCAAAGCATGAAGAAGAATGAAAACAACTATTTACTTTTTGCAAAAGTACTGTACTTTTCCTTTGAATCTTGGACATATTTACCAAAGGTCCAAAAGCTTTTCCAAAGTATGGTTTTATAAAATATATATATTAGATGTGTCCTACAATATACTACATTCAAAGCCTACAAAGCTCTTAGATGGCCTTCAAAAGTTTAAATATAGAAAACCACACTGTGTGTTTGTATACATGCACACATTATCAGATGCTATTAACTTCTATAATTAAGACATATAGCTTATGCACATAACTTTATTATATTCATTCTGACAATACTAAAGAGAGCCTCCTAAATAAACAATTTTATCACTCAAACTAGTATGGCCTAATAATCTACTTTTGCTTTTTGGGGTTTTTTTTGGCAGGGCAATGAGGGTTAAGTGACTTACCCAGGGTCACACAGCTAGCAAGTGTCAAGTGTCTAAGGCTGGATTTGAACTCAGATCTTCCTGAATCCAGGGACAGTGCTCTATCCACTGTGCCACCTAGCTGCCCCTGGCCTAATAATCTACAAAGAAAAATGTAAGGGGATAAAGACAGCCCATTGTTCAAAATATGACACCTAGCTGGATAGACAGTCCATAAAGATATGGTCATACTTAAATATCCTAGATATTTTAGATAGGAAAATGCATAGTACTTTTAACAATCTCAAGCTCCTCCTGGAAATAAAAAGCCATTCTAATTGTGGCTTTTAATTTCACAAAGAAGCTTGGGATAAGTGATGCTGTATGGTTATGAATCAGAGAAGTGGTACATTTAAGGTTGATGGTAAGCTCAATGGTCTAGCCATCTAGGTGAGGCACAGAATTAAGATAGGTTAGAGGAATAAGCCATGCAAACATAATCAGTGAATTTAGAACTGGGAGGATGAGGTATTTGAGGGTGTATCACCCACATGTATATTGGACCAGTCTCCAAAAACCCAAAATCCTAGTTTTTGCTACTTTGGTAGTTTTTATTTCAGGCTGACAAAAAGTATGAAGGGACCAGGTTATGAAAGGCTTTAAAAGCCATAAGATTATTTACAGAGTAACTTAAAAGTCTTAGTGCAGTTTAAGAGAAAAAGAGAAGTTAAATACATAGGTTGCAAATTATCATTTCACAAATTTTCAGTGAACCAAAGAACAATGGAGACTTGCAGAGTAGATTGAAGTCAAGTCTGAACCCATTTATTAAGCACCTACTACATGCAATGGGCTAAGCATTTAAGAATACCATCCTCAACCCCACCCCCTCTCCCCTCTCCCCAAAAAGTTAAAACTGTTTTCTACCTTCAAGGCATTCACAAAGTAACAAGTATTTATTAGGCACTTACTCTATGTACTGTAGTACATAGACTCAGAGCTGACACAATGGACACAATTATAAGCAAAAAAAAAAAAATAGTCCCTGCTCTCAAGGAGCTTATATTCTAATGAGGAATGATTTCACACAAAAGGGTTCTGGAAAGTGAGGTGAGGGTGTGGAAGGTATTCACAGGGGCAAAGAAAGTACAAGTCTAGAAAGTCAGAAAGCAGAGCTAGTAGAGTCCTGAGGAGGAATTCACCAATGAAAGAAGTGAGCCAGAATGACATGATTTCACAATCTAATGAAGTTAGACAACATGCAAACCACATACAATCAAAAAAAATATATATATGTGTGTGTATGCATATATACACACATATATATGTATATACATATGTATATGAAGGATAAACTGGAGATAATCTCAAAGGAAAGGCACTTAGACAAGATGGAAAAGGCTTTTTCTTGGGGGGAGGGGAGGCAATGAGGGTTAAGTGACTTGCCCAGGGTCACACAGCTAGTAAGTGTCAAGTGTCTGAGGCCTCACTTGAACTCAGGTCCTCCTGAATCCAGGGCCGGTGCTTTATCCACTACGCCACCTAGCTGCCCAAGCAGTCTCTGTTCTCAAAGAGCTTCCAATCTAATGAAGGAGACTATACATAAGGAAGAAAGCTGTCAGTGGCAGGGGGTGGGTCGAGGTAGGAGTGGTTACCAGAGGCCAAGGCTTCTTAGAGAAGGCAACATTTTAGCTAAAACTTGAAGAAAGTCAAGGAATCAAGGAGGCCTAAATGAGGAAGTAGGGAATTCTAAACATGCAGCACACCTTATGAAAATTCCTGGGAGTTCCTTTCTATGAGGAAAAGAAAGAAGGTAAGGAGTTTCACGAGATAATGATTAAAGTTTTGGACATATCGTGCTTAAAGAACATCCAGTTCGAGATATCCAACAGGGCAGCTAGGTGGTGCAGTGGATAAAGCATCGGCCCTGGATTCAGGAGTACCTGAGTTCAAATCTGGCCTCAGACACTTGACACTTACTAGCTGTGTGACTCTGGGCAAGTCACTTAACCCCCATTACCCCGCCAAAAAAAAAAAAAAAAAGATATCCAACAGACAGTTCAGAGACTGGAGGTGAGTAGAATGTAAGATTGGATAAATAGATATGTAGGGGCAGCTAGGTGGCGCAGTGGATAAAGCACTGGCCCTGGATTCAGGAGGACCTGAGTTCAAATCCGGTCTCAGACACTTGACACTTACTAGCTGTGTGACCCTGGGCAAGTCACTTAACCCCAATTGCCCTGCAAAAAAAAAAAAAATAGATATGTAGATCATTTGCAGAGAGTTGATAACTGAATCCATGGGAATTGTATATAGGATAGAGAGAGAAGAAAAAATGGTACAGGGCAGAGCCTTGAAGGCCACTCATGATTAGTGGGCATTACCTGGATGAAAATCTAACATAGGAGACAGAAAAAGTCAGAGAGATAGTAGAAGATTCAAGAAAGAGCAGTGTCACAAAAGCCTAGTGAGGACAGAGTATCTAAATGGAGATGATCGACAAGTGTCAAAGGCTGCGGAAAGGTCAGGAAGGATGCAGAATGAGAAGATTGAAAAAAGGCCATTAGATTTGGCAATTAAAAGAACACTAGGGGCAGCTAAGTGGTGCATTGGATAGAGCATCAGCCCTAGAGTCAGGAGGATCTGAGTTCAAATCTGGCCTCAGACACTTGACACTTACTAGCTGTGTGACCCTGGGCAAGTCACTTAAGCCCAATTGCCTCAACAAAAAGAGAGAGAGAGAGAGAGAGAGAGAGAGAGAACGAACACTAGTAACCTTAGATAGAGCACTATAAACAAGACTGCAGGATATTTATAAAAAGTAGCATACAGAAGATAACATCCAAATATAACGTATGACCAAAACTCAAAGTAGGTTGACCATGTAAGAAAAGGGAGGAATAACAATCGACCTAATTACATTGTTGAGTCCTAGAAGATCTCCAGAATAGTGCGTGGACACCCTGAGAATCTATGGGGTCATTTACAAGAGACAGCATGATGTGACATGACCTATACTGTAGGAAAAAGTCAGTGTAATCATAGTTTCGTTAAAGTATATCAAAGATGACTAAATTGCTTGAGCCAGGAATAATTATGGAATCCTATGATTCCATAATGTCATGTCTTATTTTATTTATAAACTTTACTCTTCAACAATGTCCAACTTTGTTTCTTTACTTTTATTTCAATTACATAGTACAAAAGGACTCAAAATATGTTTTATTTTGGAAGAAGCTGAGTCATAATCAACAGATCACTGGACTTCGAGTCAGGAAGAACTGGATTCAATGCCCACCTTTGACAAAGACAGGCTTTTCGATTCTCTGGCACTCAGACTTTCAGTGTCCTAAGTAAGCTCTCTAAAGCATCATGATATGTTAAAGTGACAAAGAAGCTGCTGAGCTGTACTGATAGGAAATGCTCTTCACACAGAGTTCCCAAGACCATTAAAATCCAAGATCTATGCTCAATCCCCTATCCTGTACTTTCATTCCAGACTTGTGATTTCATTCTTGCAGCGATATCCGGGATGATGCAGATGGAGCCTGAATCTATAGATTTTTAGTCTGAAGAGCTGTCTGGGCAACCTCGGGGGTTAAGTGACTTTCCCATTGTGACAGAGCTAATATGTAAATATCAGAGACAAAACCTGAAACCAAATTTTCCTGACTCTAAAAATCTTATCCTAACTCAATAGTTATGATCATAAAGTGGTTTAACAGAATACACTCAGCAAAAACTGTACATAACTTTTGTAAAATCCTGATTTTTAGAATTTTTTTAAAATGGGCATAAATAAAAAAGGCATCTTTTCAAATAAGCTGCCTTTAAATGACAACTCCCCCATACCTCCCCCACCCCCAACCCCACACAGGTGGTTATCTAGTTATAATAGTACTGGATACTTTTATTTTATATCTTTTTAAATTACTGAAAAAAAATTAATTTTTTTCAAACCTAAGTAACCATTTACAATTCTCAAATTGCTAAACAAAGTGAGATTTTTGAATGCTTTCTCATTGTAAAAGAGGATTCTGAATTGAAGATGCATTTAAATATCACTAACATCTGAAAAAAGAGGTACTGTAAAACTACTTTCCTCAAACTATCATAAAAAGGCAACAGTACAAAGAAATGAAAACAAACAAGCAATTCTAAGGAGAAGCAGAGTCAAATTAGAGTTTTTAAAAAACTAAGCTCTATTTTAAGTTTTTAAAGATGTCTCTTTGAAATGTACTATGTGGACACGAAATATTTAACCTCAGATAAAGTTTTTTTTCCAGATAAAGTTTTAATAAATGTTTATTGCAAGAAGAAAAACCCTAAATGAGAAAAGGAGATCAATATCATGACCAAGCAGAACCTATCAAATGACCAAGTATTCTGGAAAAGCAAAAGATCTGCAGTTTATGTGTGTTTTTCCATGATTTTTCTGTGTGTGTGTGTGTGTGTGTGTGTGTAGTAGTAGTAGTAGTGAAATTCTACTGCAAATCTAACAACCAGCTGAATGAAGTGAGTCTCACCATTGTACCATGAAAGACATTCAAACACTCAAAACCTAATATATTTGAACCATAAATAAAATTCCAAGAGTAGTTTCTCAGAGGAAATAGGTGCTGTACTCATAAAATTAAGGCTATATATAAGGTTTCTTTACTCATTATGCACCTTCTGGAAACGGTTCAATAGTAAACCTCAAGCCAGAGCAGTGATGCATTTAAATCCAGTAATTACCATACAAGGCAATGGACTCTGCAACAATAAAGGTAAGTGTCCCAGTTGAGCTGCTAGGATCCTCAGATCTCACATCCTGCTCTAATACAATTAGTCTACAAAGAGCTAATGACCTAATCGAGGGATCACAGTCTCACTGACATCTTACTTCCTCCAATAGCAATAAACACCAGTAAGCTAAGATAGCACCTAATTAGTTTGCTGTATTACTGTTTACAAGGCAGTTTCAACTGATGATGTTTTCCATACATTCATTTCATCTCAATGCATGTTTTCCTACATGAGAGAAACACCTCACATTCTATGGTACAGAAGATATATTTTATATAAATAGTAAAGGATTCATTATGGATATGCTGTACCCTAATAATTATTAACTGCGATGGGCAATTTAATTCATTTGATGGAATCATAAAACATTTAATTGATGAAGGGATTTTATTAATTTCTGGTCTGCAAACTACACACCATTTCAGCCACACATGCACACATCATTTCTGAGTAGTAAATTTTTTTTCACTATACTTAAAGTAGGAAATTATCCATTTTTCTTTAACAACTGATATTGGACAGGGGAAAATATTATGTACATCATGGCTTTTCAGTCACAGGTCACAATAACTCAGGAACGAATTAAGAAAACAGTTCCATCATGGGCTTATTTTGGAATGCTCAAATATGGAACCATAACAAAGACAGAGATACAAAGTACAATCTATGTTGACTCTTTGACA
Organism: Dromiciops gliroides; assembly: GCF_019393635.1. NCBI lineage: Eukaryota > Metazoa > Chordata > Mammalia > Microbiotheria > Microbiotheriidae > Dromiciops > Dromiciops gliroides. The sequence goes on from NC_057865.1 coordinate 85,309,600, forward strand.
AATACAGTTAAAGTGAAAAAATAAATTGTAGTTAGATAAATAAAGCAGTGAATGAAATATATCACTATATTTTTTAAATTTAGTTTATTATAAAGAGTTTTTTAAAAACAATGAGAAAGAGGTTTAAGAGTTGAAGGTAAATTGAAATTTTATCAGTGTCTATTATGAACAAGTCACTGGGTCTTAATTACATTAAAAAGAAAAAATAATTTAAAAAAGAGAGAAAAGACAAAAAAGAACTAGTCCCTTCTCACCTTCTAATGATATTTAAATTAATTTAAAAGGGCAACCAAACTGGTAAAAACATGGCTATGAAAAAAGACCTCTAATAAGTTGACATCCATAGTATAGGAATCAACATCAATAAAATCCTGTACTTTTAAATGGAATTAAGTCAATATTTTCTACAAAGCAAACACTAAATGCTTTTCTCTATTCTCATGAAAGCCCAGAAATTAGGAACAGAAAAAATCTTTTTAGAAGATCACTCAATCTATTTCCAACCTTACAGCTTAGAGTGAGCAACTGTATAACCAATTCTCGTTTGCTTTTAAAACAAATATTTTAGTTACCTATAAAATATTTGAACAATTTTATGTACACACAAAAAGCTCACAACAGATTATCATTAAGTTTCATTTCAGCCTTACCAGAATCATATCTACTCATTTAATGATAACACTGGATTATACTTACCTGACTCTTGGCACCATCATTCGGTGTTGCACCATTAGAGTGTGGCAGATAGATGCCATCATTGTGAATACTTCTTCACTGGCTGAATCCCTCCACACCATATTTAGCAGGGTATTTGTCTGTTGTTTTGTATCCAACTTTTTTAGACATTCCTCTGTTATGTACTGTACTGATATTCTACCATCTCCCTAAAAATGCACCAGAAAAAAAAATAATGATGCTTTGTTAGAAATTATTCAGTTTTAGGGTAGCTAGGTGGCGCAGTGGATAGAGCACCGGCCCTGGAGTCAGGAGTACCTGAGTTCAAATCCGGCCTCAGACACTTAACACTTACTAGCTGTGTGACCTTGGGCAAGTCACTTAACCCCAGTTGCCTCACTAAAAAAAGAAAAAAAAATATTCAGTTTTGGGACAGCTAGATAGTGCAGTGGATAAAGCACCGGCCCTGGATTCAAGAGGACCTGAGTTCAAATATGGCCTCAGACACTTGACACTTACTAATTGTGTGACCCTGGGCAAGTCACTTAACCCTCACTGCCCCAGCCTCCCCACCCAAAAAAGAAATTAATCAGTTTTTAGTTTACCTAAGTAGCACATTTTTATCCTTTGACCTTTTTCTATAATCATCATCAGAGTATATCAGTGAAATAGTTCTAACAATATTATAATTCCCATTTTGTAGATGGAAAGACACCTCCCCACAAATACAACTTTTTTCCAAATTTCCCTATTTCTGCCCCAGGCACCACCATTCTTCAAATCATCCAGGTTCACAACTTTGGAATCATCCTTGATTCCTAACTCTAACTCATCCTGAATCTCCAATTACTTGGCAAATCTTGTTATTTCTCAAATACATTCCTTCTCTATACTAACACATATCCTTTTAGCTATACTCACATTAGCCACCACCTTTGTTCAGGGCTCATAGGCCACATCTCATCTGGCTTATTTCAAAAGTGTCCTATTTGGGGGCAGCTAGGTGGCACAGTGGATAAAGCCTTGCCCCTGGATTCAGGAGTACCTGAGTTCAAATCTGGCCTCAGACATTTTACACTTGCCAGCTGTGTGGCCCTAGGCAAGTCACTTAATCCTCATTGCCCCACAAACACTTCTCCCACCCCAAAAAACAAAAACCAAGTGTCCCATTTGGTCTCCTTGTCTCAAGTGTTAACCCACTCCAATCCAACTTCCACAGAGCTACAAACATGTTTTCCTAAAGCCAAGTCTGACAATGTTACTCCACTCCTCAAACTGTCATGACTCCCTATCACTTCTAACAGCTAATATAAACTTTTCTATTTGAATTTTAAAGCCATCACAAGCTGTTTTCCTACCCACAGTATCCATTATTCCCCCTTCTCATACTGCAGTCTATCCAACTTGCTACTGTTCTTCACACATGACACTCCATATTTCCTGTCTACATACTTTTATACTGGCTGTCTTGTCATCTTCACCTCTCAAAATCCCTAGTTGGTTTTTTTCCCAATACTCAGTCTGAATGCCACCTTCTACATAGAGTTTGTACTGATTTCCCCCAGTCATTAGTGCTTTTCCTTTCAAAATTATCTTTTATTTATTTTGTAAATATTTTCAATGCTGCTGTATACATGCAAGTTGTCTCCCCTAATGGACAGTAAGTTCTTTTAGGAAAAGGACTGTTTCAATTTTCTCTCTATCTCCAGCACAAAATACAGTGACTGGCACATAGTATTTTATAAAAGCTAACTGAAGGAGTCAATTTAATACTTTCTGTTACTTTGTCTACATTACATAGCAGTAGATTCTATAAGTAGATATAGACTTGTATCTCATTATTTTTTTTTTAAGGCAATGGGGGTTAAGTGACTTGCCCATGGTCACACAGCTAGTAAGTGTCAAGTGTCTGAGGCCGGATTTGAACTCAGGTACTCCTGAATCCTGGGCCGGTGCTTTAACCACTGCGCCATCTAGCTGCCCCCTCATTATTTTGTTTTAATAAATATCCTTTTTATTATAAAGCCATATTGTAGCAAACCAGCAGATGTGAGAATGATAGAATTTCCATTATGAACTCATTCATAAAGGTTGTTCCAAAGTATGATTACATTATAAAGACTGAATTTTGTATTAGACGATTAGGAAATTTTCAAAATTCAAACGACAAACAGAAAACAAAGTTTCAATTTATCTTTGTTGGTAATATAATAACACCCAAAAAGATTAGTTCTTTTGAGTAAAATCTGCCAAGTAAGTATTTGATGATTCCTAATCATTTATGCCACTAAATACACAAAGTAAAGAAACGTCTGCATATGTTTTCAAGAACACAAACTGGACAGTTTGGCTGATTTGTTAATTGTACTGTCACTAATTAAATCACCATTACTACTTGTGTGATGAACTTGAGCAAGTCACTTAACCTCAGTGTGGGTGCTTTTGCCCCCCCCCCATGTTAGGATTCAAAAGATAGTGTTTTGGTTATATTTCTTTTCACACAGCAAGAAAAAAAATTTTTCATCTTCATTCTAGCTACACTCAGAGACAATGGTCACTGTCAGTATCCTCATCTTCAAACATGGAAAAGACTGATACAGGGCAGCTAGGTGGCACAGTGGATAGAGCACCGGCCTTGGATTCAGGAGGACCGGAGTTCAAATCTGGCCTCAGACACTTAACACTTACTAGTTGTGTGACCCTGGGCAAGTCACTTAACCCCAATTGCCTCACCAAAAAAAAAAAAAAAAAGACTGATACAGTTATATATTATTAAAACTGGAACTTCTTTAATCAGAAGATATTTTAATATTAAGAACTTATAGGGGGCAGCTAAATGGCACAGTGGATAAAGCACTGGCCCTGGATTCAGGAGTACCTGAGTTCAAATCCGGCCTCAGACACTTAACACTTACTAGCTGTGTGACCCTGGGCAAGTCACTTAACCCCAATTGCCTCACCAAAAAAATTAATTAATTAATTAAAAAAAATAAAAAGGGGGTAGCTAGGTGGCGCAGTGGATGGAGCACAGTTCCTGGATTCAGGAGGACACGAGTTCAAATCCGACCTCAGTCACTTGACATACTTACTAGCTGTGTGACCCTGGGCAAGTCACTTAACCCCAATTGCCTCACCAAAAAAAAAAAAAAAAAAAGAACTTATGTAACTTCCTACTAAAAAGAAATGCTATTTAGAACCTAACAGTAAAGGCACAATTCTGTCTTCTTTTGGTAAGTTAGAAATTTAGGTAAGTTAAGTTAATCTTTTTTATTATTATTATAATAACTACTGTTATCAATTACTCTGGTGCCTTATATCCAGGAGCTAAGCAAAATTTCTCATTTATAATAGTAGAGGGACATAAATAGGTAACAAAATGGTGTTCTGATAATTAACCTCCCCAAAATGAGGAATTCTAAAGGTATAACTTATTCACTATAGGACTACATTTAAATAAATATGATTTCACTGGTTTGGGAGTTCCTTTCAAATGACCAGAAAGCAACTCCTCTGGGTGTGCTTTCCCATTATATGCCTCTTTTCTATGTCCGTTCTTTAATACGGTGGATTGATCCAATGTGCTGAAGGCCTTCCTTGATTTTTCTTGATATCAAGACGGTACCAGTGGAAAATCTAGCTATTTACTTATCATCCCTAATCTGTATAATGTGACCAGCCTACATTTTCTTTTTGTCATACACTCCTTTAATTTTTTAAAATTATATTTCTTTAATGATATTTTTACTACTTTCTTCTTCCGAGTTCCTAAATAAATGGTTTAGCCTACTCACACCCATAAGTGCCCTCCAGATCTACTTTTAGAACTACATGTATACTTTGTAGGACTACATATAAAGTATTTATGTAATTATTTCACTCACACACACACACACACACACACACACACACACACACACACACGCTTTAGATTTTCTGGACAACCCCAAGATACTTACAGGTTTGGTCATCATGCTATCAATTTCTTCATCCTCATCTTCAGAGTCACTGGTAGAATCTTGACAGTTTGCACCAACAGATGAAACAGGCAACTGAGAAAGAAAGGTCTGGAGTACTCTTAAATACACAAGTAGTCCTTCCTCAGAGAGGGTGCCTTTGTAAAACAACCAATTAAAATAATATCACTGAAATTACAAAATCCTGGAAAACTCTGGTTAGGGATATTTTTTTTCTTACACACAATAAGAATTTCTGGCCAGAACTAAACAGCCCTAAAAAGCCCATTTATGTATGCTTACTATTGATATTTTAAATGGTAATAAAATTATTTCTGTTTAAAATAACAAGAAATGTCAGAGTTGGGGGCCAAGAGAATTAAATTCAAATATTTAGCATATAAAGGATAAAAACAAAGTTCCAGAGCCATATAACAGTACACTTGCCGTACTTGAAAAATACTTTGCTTTGAGCTTTAAGGTCCTACAAAATAAAATATTTGCTAAACCACACACTCATACAAGATCACAAAATTTTCCTTAGTGGTACATTCTAAATTAAAACAACTAATCTATTAGAAAATCACCTTCTTTAAGGGTAACAACATCTTTACAAAGTGATGTCCTCCAATATACTTCCAAATGCTATTTCCTTAACCCCTACAGAATATCAATATAATAATGCTACACTTTTTAATGCTCAGCTATTTTGTTAAAATATATACTATTTTCTTCATACCCAAATATGTTTCTCCAATAGTTAAAACGAAGTAGAAAAGCCATGGTGCTCTGTCACTTTTTTTTGAACATCTACTCTCTGTTAACAACAGTGCATTCAGAAAAAGTTCATATGGAAAAATGTTTTGTACATCTGTTAATGCTGGAATGACGAAATGAAAAATTTGATCTGTGAAAGGTGCTGCCAGAAACTCCTCTGTAAAGGCTGCAAAAATCTGTTGTCTGAAATATAGAAAAAATATTATTTGAAACAAAACTAAATATAAATTTTCCATAACTTCCCTGAACAAAATTGCATCTCATAAATATTTCTAAGTAATCTATTAATCCTAAATCAACCCAAATTGATCCACTAAATATTTCAGATTAGCTCACTATAAACTGGCCTACATTCCATCTTTTCATTATTAAACTGAATACTGGGTATATTTTTTCATGTTTCTAAAGAGACTTAAGTGTAGGAAAGCAGAATTGTTAAGATTTACAAAATGTTTCCCTCACAAGAATCCTTTGAAGTTGGTAGTACAAATAATATTTTCATTTTATACTTCAATTTTGTATTTTAGGAAACTCAGCTTCCATGAATTTAAGTAAATGATACATGGTCATACACTTCAAAATGATGTACACATAACTCTGCATGGAAGAATTGTTCTTAAAACCAGAAAATCCTAAAATTTTAGGCCTGGAAGAAATTGAAGAGATTATCTAGTCCTAGCTTCTTAAGAAAAAAAAGTTAAGGAACTTAAATCCAGAATGATAAACTTGCCCTGAAGTCATACAATTAGTGTAGATGCTATAAAACCACAAAAATCAGGCACATATCCAATTCTTACCTTGCGCCTTCTGGACAGGAGCTGTAAGTAAAGTGCAATGGTTTCAGAATGTTCTCCAGTAGAATTTTTGCTATAGGAACTCGAGATACATCAGAATATTCAATACTTGATGGAAGCTTATTATTAATTAACAAATAAAGAGACCTGTAATATCCTGAAAGAAGCAAAATTATATAATCAATTATTGAGAATTTTTTACAACCCAATTTTAAAGTTTTAGATGTTTAAGTTCTTTCCATAAGTCTATATATACAGACCCATTTAAGCTGGGTATTTATTTAAGCACCATTTATCCAGTCTCTGAGTAATATATATAAGAAGCATGGCTATAATTTAATGAATCAGGTATGGTTGCTAAAAGTACTCATGACTTTAGTAAACATCATATGTTCATACAAACTAGAAATCTATCACCACAATTTTACCAAGAAGTTTAACATTGTTTCCACATAGGTGAAAAGCCTAATGCACAAAAAGGTGACTAGACTTATTAAGTATGAAAGGTGCTCTAAAAATGTTGGGTTTTGGTTGTTGTTGAATTCTGTTTCTATATGTCGGGATTTTTAACAGTAAGTACTAATAGTATATTTGATGAGAGATGTGACCAAAAAAATACCTTATAATTACATAGATAATTCTCATAAAGTTCTCTTCAACTAAAGTAATAGATATATACCATAATGATTACCAGTACCATCGAGCTCCAAACATGAAAAATGGCAGTATTAATACAATGAAAATCCCTGAAGGATTTAGAGTCATAATAAGTATCTAGATGTCCTAAGCACATCTAGAAAGATAGAGCAGATATTAACCTGCATTCTGCCTTTTTTAACATGATTTTAACATGATGTTAGATAAGTAAATAAATGAAGCATCCATAATTATTTTAGGTCAAAGTATCTTCTGGTGTCTATATTGAAAACATGTATTTTTAAAAATTTTAAGCTACTACTGTATATATTAACTGCTACTACACCAGTTTTGGCAGTAAGCATTTATTATTAATTAGTATTATATATAAGTAAAGTATTGACCATGTGTCTCTCTAATTTCTCATGGTCTCAGGCCTTCAGACCTACATTGCCCTAAGAGGAAGGGCATGGAGTGGCCAAGGGTTTTATCATCTTTTGATAGAGGTGGGTCATTACACATTGATCAAAGCTAATTGATATTTATATGGAAAAAATAGAAAGACAATATTAATACCATTTTATGATGAATTTGAAAAGTCATATTATATTTTAAATGTGTCTTAAAAGTTAAACTCTGGTGAGGACTGGAAAAAAAAAAGCTAACTAGGGGCAATGGATAAAGCACCAGCCCTGGATTCGGGAGGAGCTGAGTTCAAATGCGGTCTCAGACATTTTGACACTTACTAGGTGTGTAACCCTAGGCAAGTCACTTAACCCTCCTTGCCCCGCCAAAAAAAAAAAAAAAAGATAATTGGTTAGCATCATTCAGTTCCATTGATTGACAAGACTTGAGGATGGTCTAAATGAAAATGAGCCCTACAGATGACCTCAGGGAAGAGTATGCAAAAGACCCTTGTTGAAAGGCAAAGGCTGACATCTATCTAGGTCTGGTTCTTCACTGAGCCAGACAAAAGAGTCTATCTCCATTTCTCTAGGTTCCAGACAAGAGCTGAACTTTGAACCTTCTGGAGTTGGGGAGGGGGGTGGGGAATTGAAACTGATCTCTGGATCCCCCCAAGAAATCCATTATTAATAATTATTTTCTCACAAACAGAATACTAAACTAAATAAAACATTGTTTTGATGTTGGATATTTTATATTCTTACATAATATTAAACACCTATTTACAAACAGAAATCTAAAAATACAGTAAGATTTAATTATAAAATCACTTTTTGACATGCCAATATATTTATTACATTTGAAGTCAAGAAAAAAGAGATCAAAACACACTTTTTCACAAGATTATAAAAGTCAAAATAGCTGCTGAATTTTAAAACAACATGAAAGGAACACTTCTTAAATCAAAAGAATCACACATCTTTAATAATATTTACATCATCAAAAGCATTTGTTATGAACATCACTGGGATGTCAAATACGCAAACTGAAGCTGTAATTTATAAAGGGCTTTTTTGTAAGTCATAACATCTATCCAGAAAAAATACAAATTATTGGACAAAGCATGATTCTCATTTCTGGTATAATACATTCTTATATTCAAACATAAACCTAAGCATACACTGAAAAATATAAATATGCACTAAAGTAATAAAATGTTTTGTCATCTACACAACCTGAGTTTTTATTACATGAACACTGCCATGTTAATTAAGTGTAGTGGGGAGGAAAAAAAGATCAGTGTACTAGATTTGGTTTAGCTTCCTACCGTCTAAGAAAATCAAAAATTTCTTACAAAATTTACATTTTCATCACTCTAACAAGTATTTTCCAATTATTTCAGTGCTTTTCAGAAACATCCCTAACTCATTTTACGTTAAGGAGCACTCTTTCAAAGTTTGTTGATAATCCATCTGATTTACCCAATGGCACTTTTTTTAACCCTGAAAAATTGACAAATACAATTTGTACACTCAAAAAAAGTATTTTAGGAAAAGCCTTAGCATAAATTAGTACACAATACCCTATTCCTGACATATTCCTGTTAAGTGAAATAGTATTGTGCCACTCTTTCAATACGGCTTTCTTTAATTAGGTCTGGTTTTTAACGAGATCCTAATCTGTTAAATTAAGGTGTATAATCTCCTGTAATGATGCAGATATGATTAGCTCGCTTGCTCAAACACACCAAACACACACACACTATATATCTAGATATAGATAGATATACACAGGGTATAGAATATGTATATATAGTATGTATTTTATACATATATATTTAAATATACAGTATTTCTAGAGTAAGAGTATGCATAAATATCTATGTATTTAAGTACACATAAATTTGTATGTATATGATGTCTACAGTGACACTATTAAAGTGATCATGGAAATTCAAAAGTATATAGCATTTTCTGGTTTTCAAAGGATTAAAAACTTTACAAAGTATTATTATCCTCCTCTTGCAGATCAGAACACTGATGCTTCAAGAGGTTCAATGTCTTGTCTCAATTATGTGATTAACAAATGGCAGTAGCATCAATACTTGCATCTAGGTGTTCTAACACACAAGGTTGCCTCTCTAAAATTAATTCCATTAAATCACAAACAGAAATCAGTCTCATCTTTTGATAGTCCTTTCATCTAAAGATGAAAGCATAAACAAAATCTGGAGTAGCAAACATGGCCTCATTTCTAAGATAGTAAGAAAATAAATCTGCAACGTTTCTCTCTTTCCAAAAAGGTCAAGAACACAGAGAGCATCAAAATTTTACATCTTAAACAGTACTCCCTCCAACAAAGCATCTCCTCCATTTTTAAAGCAGTGTTAAAATATAAATGATTTAAGTCTATTTTTAAATGTGTGAGATAATATGACCTGCATTTATTTATACATATCAAGATGAGTACAGTACTCCTATCCCACCTATTACTGACCTTTTTGAATCATGTAGTGCAAAATTTGTTCAATTAATGATGCCACATAGCTGGCATCTTGTAAAACAGGTAAATATGTATTCTCAGATGAAAATACCTCAAGCATTCTCATAGGAAGTGCAACATTCAAACTGTCATCATTACAGTTCTGTAGTAACCTATAAAGGAAACACAATTAACATATTTACTAAACAGCAGGAACTATCTAACAAAAGAGGTACCTTTGACTTCAAAAATATAGAATATTTTCATTTACTAGTCCAAAACCCAGACTCTTTCCAAAAGGAAAATGTTTGAACTATCATCCTGACCCAATATGCTGCTTTTTCCACCCTTCAAAATCATTTTATAAAACCTAAGTACAACCTGAAGTTATGGTGCTATACCATGGGATGATCAAGAAGTGAATCAAAGACTACAAGGAAGGCAAAAACAGCAACAATGTTAAAAATCAGAACTGTTTCATCTGAAAAAATGTTTTTCAAAAACCTCTTTCACAATAGTTTTCCAGTACTTTATATATACTGTTCCTGCAGATATTTTGTTTTTCCTTTCAAAGATTTTATTATAGAGGTACGGCCTACATTCACAAGGTAACAGGAATTGGAATTGAAGAAAACTTAAAGATCAATACCTATACTTTAAAGATGAGGAAACTGAAGTTCAGAAGTTGGATAGTTTCCCTAAGATCAAAAAAGTTAGTAAAGGTGGTAAAGCTAGTAGTATTTAAAAGAAGGTCATCTGACTCCAAATTTCATCGTGGGTCTGCTGCCTTAGTATCATGGGCAGGAACAAGAACCTCAGCAGAAGCAGCAAGGGGAGAACAAGTAAGTGAAGGCAGAATTTGGAACTCTTGAATGAGCAGTATAAGGCAAACTGATTGTCCTCCTGCTGACTGAGCAGAGGCCCTTGCTTGAACCATCAGGCAGGCAGACTCACAGCCACAGCATATAGGCAGACAGTAGCAGTGAAACCACTCTGTGGAAAGGTGAGCTTTGAAAGAAGACAAGAAGAAAGATTCCAAGGGTGTTGGGGATGTACTCATCATCCCTCTAGATGCTCAGTGTGGAATGCAAGGATCCAGATGAAGTGGTACCAGTTGGGTGGAAGAGCCTCATGTTAGTAAATGTGTTTTGAATTAACATTTATAAATTGTGGCCTGTTCCTTGGAAAGACATACCTATACAAATATTTTGCATTTTAACAGGATGATATATGAGACAGTGGGATTAAATATATTAAAGAAAACTTGATCTTAAACTAGTCTGTTAAAAATGATCCTTCCACATACTTGCTTCCAGACAATTGAGAAAAATATTTCCCCTAAGTTTTCTAATTATGGTCCTGTCTACATTGTTCATGACTTTCACAAGAAGCTTATGGCCCACCTAAATCTTAACTAAGACAATATAGCTAATGCTATATGAATCTTCTGAATATTTTCATTATTATGCTCCCAGAAATTTATTGGAGTTGCTTATCAGTGTCAAGGCTAGAACCTATCTGCCACAATACTAGCTAACTGATAAATGTAGGATCATCACTGGCCATATCAAAAATGTTGATCAATTGGGTCTCTGTACCATGGCAAGGAAACTTACAAATCACAGAGAAAACAATAAATGTATTCAGAAACATAAAGCCAACAACGATGTCACTGAAAACACTTCGGACGTGAAAATCCATGTTTGTGCATGAACAAAAGTAAAAACACAACAGTCCTTGACTTAAAGGAACTTCTATTCCAACAGAAAAGACAAGAAATATAAACTAGAACCTGTAAGACAAATACAGAGTAGAGTGTGGGTAACCTTGTGGGGAATATCACTAGCAGTGAGAGTAGACAAAACAGACACAAAAAATACAGAAATCAATTAAGTGCTAAAACTGAGAATAGAATATCAGATGCAATAAATGTGCATTATTTTCAATGTGACATTTAACTCTTTATGTGATTATTACCAAACTGGTGTTTTAAAGAACTAAGCTTCTACTCTAATGAGTAAAAGAAAATGAATGGAATTTATGAACCTACTCTGATTATACTCTATAAAGGAAAGAACTGTGTTTCCTCCTTCTCTGGCATTTTACCACAGTGCTTAGTGTACGACTATGTATACCCCAAAATCTTTATTGAATTCCCTGCTTCAGTATAAAAAGTGAGAGGGAAAAGGACCAATTTATAGTCAATATAATTTCAGATATGAAGCAATATTATAATCTCAAAACCTGAAAAACAATTATTCTTTTTCTGAAATACCAACTATTTACATTATATTTTTAAAGACTTATCTTCAAAGACACATTAATTATAGCAAATATAAATAGCATTTGTTTTATTTTGAAACTCCTTGAAAAGCAACAAAAGGTAAGGTAGGATAAGAATAACTTTTTATAGTTGAGCTCAATAAATGTTCCAAATTGAATTATTTCTACCTCCCTACTTCCCAGTTTACCTTAATAGGATGGTAAAACTGGCCTCTCTAGAAAGACCAACTAGTCCCAAAGATATGTGTGCCATCTGAGGGCTACAGATATTTGTTTCTAAGGGCAGGTCTAATGAAACACTTAGTTTGCATCTCTCAGAAAATGGATTCTGGCTTTTAATTAAGATTTCCTGAGAAACTACATTATTGATGTTCAATATTTGAGCTTCGCAAACAAATAAATAAGCATAAAATAAATAAATGGATGGGTGAATGAATAAATAAATGAACGGTCTAGCATTCAAAAAAGGCACTAACTGAAAGGATTTATAAATGGTCATTAAATATTGTATTTACTTCTCATGAACATGCACATTCAGAAGAATTGTGCATAAAGATCAAATGCAGTTCATTTCACTACTAAATTTAAAAGACATCAAAGTTAACAAGATTTTATGGTTCGTTTACAAATATATTAACAGCAAAAAATAAAATAAAATAAAATAAAGGACCTATCTTAAAACAACAACTGAAACAAATCCCACTGGTGACTTAGACAGACTCTAATTGAAAGTATCACTGAGGAGATTCCTTCAATAACAATGAATCAATTTCGTCTTTCTATAAAAATCCAGGGATCTTCAAGGCATTTCCATGGATTTCTCAAAATGCAGTCACTGCAGGTATGTCTATGTTCTATAATCTGAGCCCCATCTAGCACTAAATTTTTTTTTCAAAGCCTCAAAAAGATTGTTGTGTTTTTTAAAAAAAAACATTGTCCTGAAAAATAAGACACAAACTCTAAGGCAAAAAGATTAATGTATTCTATTTCAAACATTGTTAAATGATAAGAACTTTACCTGCAACATAAGCCCAACAGCCTCTTGATTTGAAATAAGCAAGTAAGTCTGTCAGGACCATCCAGTTGCTTAAGAAACTGAGAATTTTGTTTAATTAAATTCTGACACATCCATATCTGAAAAAAATGCATACTGTAAATTAATAAAAAATACTGAAGCATCATTTTTATGATCCCATATGTAATTTTCTGGATATTATCTAAGTGTGATAAAGCTCAACAAAATTAGAAGTGATATAAATCACCTACAGGCATATAAATCTATAAAAAACAAATTCGTTTTCAGTTACTAAGCATACATGTAGAAATTTTCTATTTTAAAATAATGTAAAAACATTAAATATTACCAGCCTGTAAATTTATAGTAACGTTTTTAGCAAATGTGATAAATAAAATTATCACTGCTAAAACAACCAATCTTGGATTTACCTTGTAACTAGCTAAGATTTCCAAACAGCTAAATTTTTGCTATATGTGTTAGAAGGGTTATTAAACAACTTAATTAACCAAGTAATAATTCAACTAAAAAAGCAGTTTCAAAATATTTAAAGAAGACTTTGTGAAGTTTTACATAGAAACTTACCAAACGTTTTGAATCTTCATTCTGTTTATAAAAGAATAAAAGTTGCCGAACTAAAAGGGTCAAGTTGGGCCCATTAGCAACAGAAAAAGTTCCACCAGACTGTACCAAATTAGCACACTGATCAAATTCACTTCTTTGGATTGAATACTTTAAAAAAGAAAGAAAGCACAAATTTTCAATTATGTTATGAATGAATTTTAAACTATTTTTTTATTACTGTAGGGAATATTAACAATTAAGCTTCTATTACTTTAAGTTATCTTATCTCTGGAAGTTCAATAAAAACTTGATGTAATACATGGCTCTTAAATACCTACTAAAACATAATCATCCACAGCTTCCTTCTATTATCAGCTCTGTTTATATGTAATCTTAACCTCTGTTTATATTTTTTTATCTGCACTCAAACTGTTGCTAGGTAATTAAGAAAAAAACTACCTCATAAACTCTTAGGAAAAGCATCCATATACTGTTCCATTTTCACTTGTACTCCAATGCAAAAATAATTACAAATAATTAAAGTATTTTAAAGTAAAAATTAAAACTACAACTTAATTAAATATGACATATCATGTAAACAGCTCTGATTTTAAAATCTTAAATCTATTCCAGTGAAAAATTATTTTTAAGGGAAAAAAGCCAACTCTTAACTTTTCACTTATACTATATTTGAAATGAACATTACTAGCAGTAGCCAAGTCATATCAAAGTAAAGGATTGTACATGTTTTCTCCTAAATGCTTTGTAGTATTAAAAAATACTTACTTGCTGTTTTCTGTCCCTATAACCTCGGACAAAGGACTGAATAATTATTGCATTTTTCAGCCTTCTCCTTTCTTCCTAAATAATTAAAGAAACAATCATTCAACTAGTAGGAATTGAATTTAAAGTTAAATGGTTACGAAAATACAGGAACTTAAAAAAATTAAAATTAAAGAAAAAGAAAATACAGGTACTAACATTGCTTTCTTTTTATGAATGTTCTATAGTTTCAGAGAGCCTTCACATATGTGATCTCATTTTATTCTCACCACAACCCTCTAAGGTGCACAAAAGAAGTATTAATACCCTCATATTACACATTTTAAAGATGAGGAACCTGGATCAGAGAGGTTACCTGCCTTGACAAGGTTCCACCATAGCAAAGCCAATACAAGAATCCTACTGCTATTCTGCTAAAACCTCCTGAAAGAAGTCACCCAAAAGGGTTGACTGAGTCCAGTAAAATCGTAGTGTACTATCAAAGCTCAGCTGACCTTTACAAAACAATAGTTCTACTCCTCCCATGACTGACTCTCTACTATACTCCCACAGGCCTCTATTCCAAACCTCTCAAGTCATCTATACTATCATTTCTTCCTCCAACCTGCCCAGCAGAGGACCCTGCCTTATACCTTACCAAAACTGAGGCAATTCATGGTGAACTTTTTTCTCCCAAACTCTACACATTAAATCCTTTCACAAGAAGCCCTTCTTGTCCTCCTTGATTGTCCCACCTCTCCAGACTGTGAGCTCCTAGACAGCAGATGGGGGGGGGGGGGTGCTTTCTTTGTATCACTAGCATTACTATAATGCCTGGCACAGAAGTAGGTACTTACTTAAATGCTAGCTGATTCAATCTCACCTCCAAATCTTACTTTGCTCCAGTAATTATGAAAGAGGTGACACTTGCTGCCACCTGAATCACTGATCCCATCCCTTTGCAGAACTTGTCCTTTTGACCATCACATCTCTCTTTATTCACTGGTACCTTTGCTGCCTACAAATGTGCCAGTTCTCTCTCATCATTGAAAAAAAAAAAGGTAGTTTATGGAGACAGCCATATTAAATAAAGATCATTCTGGAACTTTTTTTTTGGCCAAACTTCTAGAAAACCTATCTACATTCACTGTCTCTTCTTCCTTACCTCCCTCTTATAACCTGGCTTCCAAGATACATTTCACTGAAATTGTTCTCTCCAAGGCTACCAACAGTCTCTTAATTTATTCAGACCAATGGCCTTTGTTCAGTTTTTAGATGCAAGCTATATAGTCTCCCAAAGGGACCCCTCCAATTCCTTGAGTAGGCTATACCAGAATGCAGGTCTCATGAGCCTTTGCAGCAGTTGAAGGGGGAGGGGCCAAAGAGTGAGAAGAAAATCCAGAGAAAAGCAACAGAGAACAGAAATGCTCAAAGAGCAAAATTCTAAGGGAAATATTCACTAGCAGATAAGCTAGCAGAAGAGCTCGTAAAGACACAAGGAAGAATGAGCAAAGACAGACCAAAGTACAAAGTCTTATATGCTGTGAAAGAAAATTAAGCAAAAACCACTCATCAAAAAGAAATCTGCAGATTCCTCAGAGATCATGGAACAATGAGAAATTCCAGAATGATTGAAAAGAGAAATAAAATTATTATAAGATTAGAGTAGGAATGAAATTAGCTCAGCAATAAGAACTCTCAATTTTTTTTAAAAGACAAATAATAAGAATGCAGAACTTAGAAGGCAAAATGGTCTTTCCAAAGAAGTAGAGGATATGAACAAGAAACAGACAGATTTGAAACACATATGGAAGAAAATTTAGCAAAAAACCAAAAATATTAGAAGAATCTGAGCTTTATAGTATTGGAGGATACCACTTGGACCTAGAACCTGAAAACTTGAAACCTGAAAATGTGTCCTGGAGCAAGATTTTTCCCATTAAACCCCAGAACTATAGTTCTGAAACCATAATCAAATCAATCCTATCACTGTTCCTAGAAAGAATATGACCTTCTACTACTCTATTATTCTACTAACCGTTCCAAACTAAAATGTCCCTCTTTGGCCAGCATCCCACTCTATGTGCAGTCTCCCTGTTAGACCATAAGCTCCTTTAGACCAAGAACTGTTCTTTTTTCTTATGTATTTATATACCCAGGACTCAGCAAAGTGTTTGACATGGCAAATGTTTGATAAATGCTTTTTCATGCATTCATTCATTGGCAGTCAAGAAAAGACATACCTCAGGTTACTGCACTTTGCTTTCTGGTTTTAAACAAATTGAGTGTCTGTGGCAACCCTGCACCAAACAAGTCTATCAGTGCCATTTTTCCAATAGCATGTGCTCATGTCTCTGTGTCATGTTTTGGCAAATTCTCACAGTATTTCAAACTTTTTCATTAACACTATCTTTTATGGTGATCTCCGATTAATCTCTGACATTATTATTGTCATTGTTTTGGGGTGCCACAAACCATGCCAATAGAAGACAGAAAACTTAACTGATAAATGTACTGTGTGGGTTCTGATGGCTCCACCCACCTGCCATTCCCCATTTCTCTCCCTCTGCTGGGCCTCCCTACTCCCTGGGACACAATAATATTAAAATTATACCAATTAACCCTGCAATGGCCTCTAAGTGTTCAAATAAAAGAAGATTCAATTGATGTACCAAACTTCATTGTTGTCTTATTTTAAGAAACAGTCACAGCTACCACAACTTTCAGCAACCACCACCCTAAACAGTCAGCAGCCATCAACATTGAGGCACGAGGCAAGACACTCCTCCAGCAAAAAGATTACAAACTGCGGAAGTCTAAAGTAATAGTTAGCATTTTTTAGCAATAAAGCATTTTTAAATTAAGGTATGTACATTGGAAAGGGTTTTTTTAGATTATAATACTACTGCACACAACAGCATGGTATAAATATAACTTTTATATGTACTGGGAAACAAAAAAATTCATGTGACTTGCTTTATTGTGATACTCGCTTTACTACAGTAGCTTGGAATGAAACCCACAGTATCTCCCAGTTATGGCTATACACATCTTCTAGAAACCAGGAAATAAGCAAGCCAAACTATAATCTTTCCTCTTTCTCTATTCCTAACTACAAAAAGGAGGCAATTCCTTTTTTACCGTGGGAGAAAGGCAGGAGGTTGGGGAGGTCTAGCTTATTGTAAGGAATACCTAGGTTCAACTCCCATCTTTGATATCTCTTCTAAGCAAGTCACCTCTCCCAGCTTCAGGTTCCTGAGCAGTACAATAGGAGTAATAATAACCATTTTTTCTGCGATATTAGAGCCCAAATGAGATCATGTATGTCTAGCATTCTGCAAACCTATAAGTGCCATGTCAGTTATTACTATGATTCTTTTAAGAAATTAATTTTTAATCATTTTCCCAAATGTTTTGTAGTATAAAAGAACATATAAACATGCAACTAAAGTTACCCCCAGTTCCCAGTAAAATATCTGAAGACTGGGACTATCTGAAGTGCTTAGCATAATAGGTACTTATTAGATATTGGTTTAATTTGACTGAAATTCGATATAAGATTTTAAATGTATAGCTATGACAATGAACTATAACTTAAAGATCTTCACAAAACCTATTTTACCTCTCTCTTCCTTCTTTCTTCCTGGGTACGATGCAAGAGAGATGCCTTTTCTTCCTAAAACCAAAATACAAGAGATAAGCATTATTTTTTACTTTCAAACATCTCCTTATAGAAATCATGAGACTTGAGCCAGAAGGACCCATCCAATAAATATATTCATTAAATAATTTTTAAAAACATGAACACATTTTTGGAGAACCTACCATTTAAAGCATTCAAACTAGCATATGGAGATTAATATAGAAAATGCTCATTTAAGGAAGGGTTTCAGTGATTTTCTAAGTATAACTTCTGATGAGTATAAAGTCTCTGAAGAGTACTTCTTCACAGAAGTAAAAAGGGAATTTTTAAAAGAACTAGTCAGAGTTCCAAAAAATACCTTAAGCAGAGCAGAACAATAAATTATGCAAGACAAAACAAAAAATATTTTTTAAAACTGGCCAAAAGAAAAAAAGACAACCAGAATAGTATCATTTTTATGTGTGTGTGTGTGTGTGTATATATATATATACATATATCCTTTAAAATTTTGACATTTTAATGTTATAATATTTAATTTGTTAAATAAAAGATTATCAATTGACAATGAAAGGAAGATCAATTTAGAAAGCAGAGTTGAAAGAATTCAGGGAAACCTGTTACATGAGAAGTCAAATCAAGTCAATAAGTGCTTAGTAAACACCTACCATGTACCAGGTGGTGTGCTAAAAGTGCTAGGGATCCAAAGGAAATAGAGGGGCGGTGGGGGGGAGATAGTCCTCAATTCACAGTTTAATAGGAGAGACAACATGCAAACAACTATGTGCAAACAATATTAATGTAGGATAAGTTCAAGGCAATCTCAGGGGGAAGGTACTAAGATTAAGGAGGACAGAGAAAAGCTTCTTGTAAAAGGTGGGATTTTAGCTGAGACTGGGAAGGAAGCCAGGGAAGCCAGAAGGGAGAGATGAGAAGAGAATCTCAGGCTCAGAGGACAGCGAGTAAAAATGAACAAGTCAGAAGGCAGATGATCTTTGAGGAGCAACAAGGAGGCTAGTATCAGTGGGCTGCACTGGAATAAGATAAAGCTTTAGAAGGACCAGATTATGAGGCACTTTAAAAGCCAGAGAATTTTATATTTGACCCTGGAGAAAAATTAAGAAAATATATTAGGCATATATGTCAAGCAAAAAACAACTTATCAAAATAGTATTAGTGTGCATATAGAAAAATTTGGAACTATGCCCAAAGGGCTATAAAAACTGTGCCTAGGGGTGGCTAGGTGGCACAGTGGATAGAGCACCGGCCCTGGAGTCAGGAGGACCTGAGTTCAAATCCGGCCTCAGACACTTGACACTTACTAGCTGTGTGACCCTAGGCAAGTCACTTAACCCCAAATGCCTCACAAAAAAACAAAACAAACAAACAAAAAAAACTGTGCCTACCCTTTGACCCTGCAATACCACTACTAGGTCTGTAACCCAGAGATCATAAAAGGGAAAGGACTCATATATTTATAGCAGCTCTTTTTGTGGTGGCAAAGAATTGGAAATTGAGGGGATGCTCATCAGTTGGGAAATGACTGAACAAGTTGTAGTATATGAATGTAATGGAATACTATTGTGGTGTAATTAACAATGAGCAGGCAGATTTCAGAAAAACCTGGAAAGACTTACATGGAGTGATGCTGAGTGAAGTAAACAGAACCAGGAGAACATTATAAAAAGTAACAGCAACACTGTGGGATCATCAACCATGATAGACTTAGCTCTTTTCAGCAACCCAATGATCCAAGACAATTTCAAAGGACTCATGATAGAAAATGTTATCCACATCCAAAGAAAGAACTATGGATTCTGAAGGCAGATCAAAGCATAACTAGTTTCACTTTTTATTGGGGTTTTTTTGTTCCTTCTTTCTTGTAGTTTTTCCCTTTTGTTCTGATTCTTCTTTCACAACATGATTAATGTGGAAATATATTTGATTGTACTGTATAACCTATATTAGATTGCTTGCTGTCTTGGGAAGAGGGGAGGGAGAAAAATTTGTAAGTCAAAATCTTACAAAAATTGAATGCTGAAAACCCAAAAAACTGAATCCAGTGAAACAATTATTAAGAATTTCTGTAAAGTTCACAAAGTAGAATATCTACTTTATTATCTTTATGTCTAAAAATTACAATAATCATCTCATTAAATCCCCTGTGTTCTAAAGAATTACTTAATTGTTTAGCTGTATCGAACTCAGTTTCTGCATGTGTAAACGAGGGAATTAAAGGACATGATTCTCCAATTAAAAAACCAAAACAAAACAAAACATTCTTAGCTCATGGTCTATTTGGCCCACTGGCCTGAAGACTCTCCAAGGAAGAAACTGAGAAACAAAAAGGGAAAGGATTTGCCCAAGATCAAGGTGATACTAGTAGTAGGGAAATTGAATCAGAAATTGAAGTCTTTTGAGTCCAAATTCAGTACTTTTCTTATCTTCTCTATCCCTTCTCCCCCTTTGATAACCCAAGTCCAGGCCTTTAATAAGGATATGGATAGGGCAGGTAGGTGGTGCAGTGGATAGAGCACCGGCCCTGGAGTCAGGAGTACCAGAGTTCAAATCCGGCCTCAGACACTTAACACTTACTAGCTGTGTGATCCTGGGCAAGTCACTTAACCCCAATTGCCTCACTTAAAAAAAAAAAATAAGGATACGGATGGGAAAGAACAAGAATTGTTTCCATTCTAAAGAGTCTAATGCTCACCCTAAAGTCAGGAAGAGAGTCCCATTTCCCTGAGTAAATTAGTTGTCTTTACCATCATTCCAGGCAAGGGGAGAAAAAAGCAGGGGGCATAGACAAGTCACCTCCTCTAGGACACCCACAGAAGAGGCCAGTATGCCCCAGTACCCTTCTCCTTTAGCACTTCCACTTAGGAGGGAGGCAGCTGGTGTTAAGCCTTGGGGAAGATCGGAGCAGAGAATACCAGATTATCAATCAATATGTATTTATTAAGAATTTATTGTATGTCAGGCACTGTGTCAGGCATGAGGATTTTTTTAAAAAGGGAGGGAGGGGAAGAGGGAAAATAGGGAAGAGGGTTCACAACTCAAATGGATCAATGATCTCATTAATTTCCCCTGCCTGCCCGTCCTAAGAGACTCTTATCCATATCCTCCCACGAGTCAGCCACAGGGGGCCTACCCTTCACCTGACATCATGAAAAGTGACAATGGAGCACTCTAGCCGCCCACCTGTTATCCCTTGCCAGATGACCAGCCCATCTTCCCTTAGCACAGTGAAGCTAGGTAATGCAGTGGATAAAGCATCGGCCCTGGATTCAGGAGGACCTGAGTTCAAATCTGGCCTCAGACACTTGATACTTACTAGCTGTGTGACCCTGGGCAAGTCACTTAACCCTCATTGCCTCGCGAAAAAAGAAAAAAAAAGACATAAATGCTTGTTTCCTTCCTTCTTTTCTCTTATTATATACTCCTTTGATGGCTTCTTTTACTCTTGTTCTTTGAAGTTCTTCATTGGTTATATATCGCAGTCCCAAAGTGTTCTACTGACCACTGTGTGACATTCATCTTTAACTCAAGATTGCTGCATTCTGTATTTCAGAGACTTATAGAAACATTGGTACAAAAGAGGTATCAGTAAAGGCTTTGCTTAGAAGATAAGCCTTGAGCTAAGTCTTAGAGGAAACTAGAAAACTAAAGAGTCAGAGGAGAGGAGAGAGTGTGTTCCAAGCACTAGGTGACAATCTAGAAAAAAGCACAAAAATTAAGCCAGTATGATTGGGCCAAAGTTTATGAAGAAGAATATATAAAATAAAAGAAACTGAAAAGCTAACTTGGACCATGTTTCAGAAGGCTTTAAATGCCAAATCTATGATTTTTTTATTTGCTACTGCAAGTAATCAGAAGCCATTAGAGTTTAGGGATAGTGAATCAGTCAGACCTGTGATTTAGGAAAAAATTTTTGGCAATTCAATGGAAGATGAGCCTGTAGTAGAAAGAGACTTGAGGTAGGAAGATCAATTAAAAGGCGACTGCAACAGTCCAGACAAGAAGTAATGAGGGCCTGGATTAGAGTAGTGGCTATGTGAAGAAAAAGGAAAAAGATGCAAGAGGTACTGAGGAGGTAAAAACAAGATCTGGCAACTGACTAGATATGTAGGATGAGAGTAAGGAAGTCAAGGATGACACTAAGGTTTCAAATCTAAGTGACTAGGATAGTGGTACCCTTGACAAAAAAAGATTAAAGTCCCAAGAGAATTCTTCTCACAATATAAATATAAATAGGTACATACATGATTAAATACAGAAGAAATGGAAAGTGACCTTTGAGTTGAAGGGATCAGCAGCTATAGAGACTTGGAAAAGTCTCCTATTAAGAAACTGACATTTAAGCTAGATCTTAACACATACATAAGTCTTCATTTAAATTCCTGAAAGCTACTAAAGCTTAAAAATTTTAATTTTACAAAATAAAAAAAACTTTATATAATAGGCAATAAATTTTATTTGTCCTAAAAGAAAAAATTTATATAAGCAGGTTCAAAAAAGTTTTAATTTCAAAGGTAAATTATCAACCTTTTTGAAAACCTAGGAAATCTACTTCCTCTTATAAAACATTGGTGCCACTATCAAAGATAGTAAAAGAGGATGAACTGAATCAATATGTAATAGAAAAACAGTACTTAGAGTCAAGGGAGTGAGCTCTACTTAGCTGTTAATAAAAATACCCCGAAACAGTTTTTTCATTTATATGCATTACTTACTTCAAAAAAAGCTATTCACATGTTAACACAATCCTGCAATTCTTAGTTCTTCAGACTTGCAAGAAGGAATTAAAGCATCGGAAAGAGGAGTGGATTTGGAATCCCAAAACCAGAAGATTTTGCATCTGATGTCAAAACAAAAAACTGGGCACTTCTGCTTTTCAGGTACATAACTGTAAGGCAAGTCTCTTCACCTCTTTGAAACTGTCTCCTTGTCTATGACAGGAAAGTATGCTGTCATAGGAAAAAAAAATGAAATGGTTGCAGTTGTGGACAGACAAGCACACTAATGCATAGTTTGTGGAGCTGTGAAATGGGTCCACTCTTGTGGAAAACAATTTAGAATTATACGAACAAAAGTATGCATACTCTCTGACCCAACAATACTACTGGTTAGGCACGTACCCAAAGGAAGGCAAGGACAGAAGGAAAGGACTCATATAAGCAAGACAATTTACCAAAGTACCTTTGTTGTAGCAAAGACCTGGCAAACAACACAGGTGCCTATCATTTGGCAAAAAAAAAAAAAAAAAAAAAGAATATGATAATCTGTAGAATATAAATGTAATGGAAATGTATTCTAATTATAAGAAATTAGAAACGACAGATCCAGAGAAATATGGAAAGACTTAGATGAAGTGATTCAGTGAAATGAAGAGAACTAGGAGAAGAATATATGCAATGACCAGAAGAGAAACAACTGAGAAAGAACTCGGAATTCAGACCGAAACAGCAAAAGACTGAAGGAGAAATTTTGCCACTCCGAGAGGAAGCAGATCATAGCTAAAATAGAAAGGCCTGAGTTCAAGTCTTGCCACTGATATACAGTGACCCTGAACAAAGCACTTACCCCCTCAGTGTCCCAGGTAAACTCTCTATGACTGGAAATTGCAGAACAGTTACTGACCTATCTGTATTAATAGGTGTTTCCTCATAGGGAGATCTCTATGCCAATAAAAATCACAGATGTGGTCCAAGAAAACAAAAAACTAACAAAATCATCCAAAAGGGCAATCACCTTCTCAGAGAGATGACAGACTAGAGGTACAGAATTAGGCATGACCAACTTTTGAATTTGTTTTACTTGATTAAATGGATTAGTTACAAGAGAAAACCTCTACTCTGTAGAGGAGGGAAGTGGGTAGTGACAGACCTGGAGGGGGGAAAAAAAAGAGCAAGAACATCAAAAAATTACTTTAAATGTACATTAAGGAAAAAAGTGCAAATACAACAGTCTCTTACTACCTTGCTAAACTTCATATTTTTCTTTTTTAAAAAATTTAACAGAAATTCCCATTTTTAAAAAACAATTCTCTTCCCTTTTCTTTATATCTTGAAATGACCATTGAAGGTTAAATTCACAATAAAAATGGGGGGAGAGAAGGAGTAAGCAATTTGTAATGCCTAAGGTATCATTTAAATATGAGTTGCAGTTTTGTTGTTGTTTTAAATTATCACATAAGTTAAAATGGGGGGTGGGGAAAGAAACAGGAATGTGGCAAGGTTCTTATGGATTTGGGTACGCTTACAAATATCAGTGGACTGGACAACATTATGCATGACCAGTAGAAAGAATACAGAATCTGGAACCTCTTAATACCTGCATATAAAGTCATTTTAACTTCACCTGGTCACAGTTTCCTCACCTGCAAAATTAGGTGACTGGACTAGATGATCTTTAAGGTCCTTTCAAGTTATACATCTAAATGTCTCAGGCTCCAGCTGTCATCTCTATATTGGGGGTCTTAATGTAGACTAATCTAAAGTAAAATCTCCATTGCTGCATATATCCTGAATCAGGATTCTGACTTTGAATGTACCCTTGCCTTCCTATTTGGACTGCAGTAGAAACCAGCAGTGAAAAGTTTATTAGGCAATGGTGATAAAATGAAAGAGAAAAGACCTGAGTTTCCAGCCTTTTATAGCACAATATTACACATTTGTGAAATTAGATATTTTACAAACTTATAGGGACTCTATTTTCTTGTCATCATAAATACCATCAATCATACTTGTCCCATTCAAAACCATATAAAGAGGAATAAGTAACAAAGGGCATAGAGAGAAAAAAATTACTAACAACAAATTTCTTGGGGACCCAGGGACCTAGTATAAGTCTTTTCTCCCCCCTCCTTCCCCCTTCAGAGGTCAATTTTGAGGAGGGAGGCCTAATCCTGTGCAGGGCTGAGCAATAAAAATATGGAGATAGACTCTTTGTGACTAGCTCAGTAAACTGATAGGATTAAGCCTCACCTATCTGGACTCTGACTTTGCCCCTCAGGGGGTCTCTCCAGGGGGTCATCACCATAAAGTTCATTTTAATGTGGACCACCCTCAAGTCTTGCCAACCAATGGAACTGAAAGATGCTAGTCAATTAGTTTTGGACCATGAGGCGAGTGCCAATCTTGGCTTGCACTCTAGGCTCAGAATGCTGTCCCCTTTGTGACTGTTCTCCTCTTAGGCCAATATAGGTAATATAGAGACAGAATGTTGCTGGGGGGTTTTCTGCTTAGGTTAAATGCTACACAGTCAATTCTTTACTAATCTTTAATATACTTTAATAATAAATACTGCCAAAACAGGTGCAATAGCCGTTAATGTATAAGTAGCAATATTTTAGAAAATCCAACCTCGCCCCCCAATAATTTAGCTCATAAAGTTAGCTGAGCCATAAAAAAGTTAGCAATCCAATAATTTTAATTAATACAGCACATATCAAAAACATCTTTTATAACACTCAAGTGTCCCAAAGCATAGTTGGGGAAGCATGCAATAGGGTACCTTTTATTACACTATCTCAATAACCTAATTAGTCTTTCTTATTGATAAATCTGGTCAGGTCACTATTTTATTCAAACCTTGAATGAATTAATCCAGTTTCTACTAAGTCCTTTTCCTGGCATCGAAGGCCTTCCAAAAGTTGGCATTCCCCGGTTTTCCAAATTTATGTTCTACCTAGTACACTTCTCTCTCCCAGTACTCTACATATTCCAGTCAAAATCTTTTCTCTGAATATGCCACCCAATACCAGTGCTAATTCTACATTCTCTATCCTTAAAATTTCCTCCCTCTTCTCCTTCCCAGTTATCTCTGAACCATGTAACCTACTGTAGTTTTCTCTTCCCACTGACTCTCAACTTGGGCACTGACTGGAGAGCTTTCACTTAATCCATCTGGGTGAAAAGCTTTCACCTTTTGCATTCCACCAGGTACTTCCAAGTTATCTGTAAAAAGCCATACTGTGCTCAAGACCTCTGGTCCACCCACAGGCCCCACTTTTTACCTCTAGCCCTCTTTTATATGCAATAGTCTCATATTGGAATCTAAGTTCCTTGGGGGCAAAGTCTGTCTAGCTTGTTTTGTGTGCCCAACATGCAGTTATTGTTCATTCATTCAATTCATTCATCTGCTGAACTGCTATTTATTCTTTAAAGGCAAGTCAAATAGGGTGACTTCCTAAAGGAAATGAGTTTTACAGATTGGATCTATACCCATTCCATCCCCCAAAGCCTGACAGATTCTATGAACCAGCCAGCCAGTCAGCCTCCAGGGCAATTAGATACCCCCTTCATGATGAATGCCTTCAGTCTTTAAATATAAGTCTCCTACAACACACAACTATACAGGTGTAGGTTGATCAACTGGTAAAATTTGAGCAGAGTATCAGAACAGTGCAAATGCTGTTATTGGTGCCAATAGGTTTTCTAGAGAAAAGGAACTGGGCTCTATATCCTACCAGGTTGGCAGAGGTTGGTGACATTTCCCCAAGAATGAGCTTTGAGTATAGCTCTTGGAACACAAGATAAACAAGAGAGTAATCTGATGACCTGCTATTGGGGTGCTAATAAAAACATACTACAAAATCTAACATGAGAACAAGCCCACTCAGGCCCAAGGCATTCCTTGCTCCATTTGTATCATCCTCATTTGACTCAACTAGTGTAACACTGGATAGATCACTGGACATGGAAAGATCTAAGTTCAAACCTAGCCTCAGATATTCATTGTGTGACCCCTAGCAAATCACCTAACCTGTTTGCTTCAATTTCCTTAACTGTAAAATGGGAATAATAGCACCTACATCCTGTTGTTGTTTATCCTTCATTCCCGAAGATCATGACATCGGGGTGATACCATGACTTGTACTGAATTGGATTTAAGTGAGGGAGGGCTGGGTAAGGTCACCAACCTCACTCTCCCCTCCAGAGACACCTAGGTCCAGTGGCAAAATATATATCAGGCCCACTGGAGATGGCCCTGGATGTTTAAGGCAATTGGGATTAAGTGACTTACCCAGAGTCACACAGCTCTTAAGTGTCTGAGGTGACATTTGAACTCTGGTCCTCTAGAATCCAGGCCCAGCACTCTATCCACTGAGCCACTTAACTGCCCCACCTACCTCCTAGGGTTGTTATGAAGAATAAATGAGATAATATTTGTAAAAAGTGCTTAGCACAGTGCCTGGCACATAGTAGGTGATATATAAATGCTTATTCCCTTCATGAGCTTGTGAAAGACAGTATCCATGGAAGCTCTTTCAGCTGGTTATTGTGAGCAAAGCCAAATGAAAACCCCTGACTGAACCACTGTAGTTTTGAGGGGTTTTATTTGCTTGTTTAGGTGTCTCCACATTTTGTCCTGGCTGGAAATTATAGGGACTAATCATAGGCCCAATAGCTAGGCCATTTCACTCCACTTTAGGTAATCTGGTGGACCTCCACTTCCTAGGGCTCACCATTGTGATTCTGAACTCAGTGTGGTCACCCAAATGCCAAAGCCCACGGCAGCTTAAAACTCCCAAATTCAAGAAATCAGCTAGCCTCAGCCTCTCTGGTATCTCAGTTTACAAAAGCGTGCCAGCACACCCAACCATTCCTCATAGTTACACCAAACAATATCAATTCCAGGGGAGTAAAAGATAGTGCATCTCTAGCAATAGAGCTGGAATGCTTCATAATCGGTGCCAATTAAAACAATATTGTGTGGCCCGTGAAGATGGTAGTGGTACCTAGCAGTTTACTGTGGACTAAAGGGAGCTGAACAAAGTTACATGCCTATTACTGGAACTATTCCTATCAATATGGTAGACCAGTACCTCAGGCCCAAGGCAAGTTGAATAGGCTTGAGTATTTTTACCAACACTGTTTTTTCCCCCTGTATTCTTGTGGCTGATACTAATCAGAAAGTTTCCTTTCACTTGGGAAGGAAATAAATTTGATAAGCTTTCACTGTCCTTTTCCAGGCTTACCTAAATCCTACCTCGTCCTGCCACATGCTGGTCAGCAGAGAACTCCAAGAAGCTTCCCTTCCTGAGGACAGGAACAAACATCACTCACTACAACACACTTTTGACTGGGCTTAGAAGAGGTCAGAGTGGCTGAGGCTCCAGCCTGGACAGTAGCCCCAATGAGGGAAAGGAAAGGAGATGAGAAATCAACTCTAAGAAAATTCAGAGTCCAAAATGCTCAGTCAAATTTGGGGGAAATACAATGGGTGAGGAAAACCCAGAGGAATCTAGGTAATTTGGAAGAATAAGCTTCTGATAAAGGATTTTAGAATAAGCTGCTCCCACTCTGAAGAAGGCCAGAGATTTCTTAAGACTTTCAAGATTGGAGAACCCAAATTCCCTACCTGGGTATCCTTATGGTTCCCATTTATCAAGTGTGAGGAAATGGGGATTGGTCTGCTCTCAAGAATATAATAGTCACCATTCAAATTACACTCCTCCAGACCTGTTTGAGGAAAAAGGTCTTCTTCTCTCCCCCCTCCCCCCAAATCACATGATTCAGGGAAACCCAGGGCTGGTCGAAATTAGGTCTGCTCAGGGTCATGTAAGTGTCATGTGTCTGAGGCTGGATTTGAACTCAGGTCCTCCTGAATCCAGGGCCTGTGCTTTATCCATTGCACCACCCAGTTGCACCTCCACCACTATTTTTGAAAGACTTAAGAACTCAGATGAATGCAGTGACCAACCATAATTCCAGAGGACTGATGTATTCAAGATGCAAAATCATAACATATTTTCTGGATATGGCCAACGTGGACATTTGATTTGTCTGACCATGTGTATGCATAAGAAGGGTTTTGTTTTTCTTTTAAATTGAGGTGATAAGAGAGATTGGGATGTGGGAGAATGAGAAAATAAATGCTCAGCTGAAAAATAAAATGGGGAGGAAATGCTAGTATTTCCCAAGAAATTATGAAAATGTTTTCTAAGAAACTTGTGAACACTTGTACAAACTAATGAAGATTTATGTGAGAAGGACCAGGAGAATAATTTTTACATTAGCAAAAACATTGTGAGGGCAGATAACTCTGGAATATTTAAGATGGCTGATCAATTCAATGACCAATGATGTCCCTAACTGCACAAGTAGTGTGTTCTACCTCCCAAGAATCCATATGTCATCCTAGAAAAGTGTCTAGAAGTTTTATGGAACCAGTCTCTAATGAGACTGACTCAATAAGAATGGGCAACTTTTGAGCAGGGTGCTGAATGAGCCCCTCCAGCCTTTACTTATTCCTCCCCCAGTGTAGCATCTATCATCTGGCTGTCCAGGTCTTTTGCCCTTCAGAGGAATCCATATATCCTGGAAAAACAGTTCTAGTCCCCCAATTGAGAGGCTTCCTTTTCTCTAGGATGGTTCAGAAAACTCTTTCTCAGAAAGGGCTTGGGTATGAAGCCAAGATGATGGAATAGCAGAAAGAAGCTATCCCTCCAAAAAAACCTCATCCATACAGATCTAGAAAACATACCAGAACAAATCCTGAACCAGAAATCCAAGAAAAAAAAAATCACAATAAGTTGTTTTTCCAACCCAAGTCAGCATAGGAAGACAAACAGAGAGGTCTAGGGACAAGGTCTAATTGGGAACTCAATGCACAGAGCGTTCTGGTACAGAAAGAAGCTATATACCAAAGTAAGAGGAAATTCCATATGCAGCATAGAGGGGCTTAAACTTGTACACTATGCAGGAACAGGTGCCATCTGGCAGTTGTTTTTCACCACCCAGCTCCAACTCACAAATTGAGGGCAGACTCATGGAGATTGATACGGGTGGTGTTCCAAGGTGAGGGGCAGTTATGAGACCTAGACTGTTTTCTAAGAGAGGAACAAGTTCAGGAATAAGCAGTGTGGCTCAGTAAGACTCCAGGAGTAGAGTAAGGTCTTAATTCCATCCTCTGGCAAAGCTTTCCAGTTAGCTGACAGTGGCTTACTCCAAGAGAAATCTACTATTGCTCAGACCCAAACTCAGGTTAGGAACTTAAAGAACCCAGACCAAGGAAACAGTGATCAGACTTTGTCCTAGATCAGACCAATTTAAGAGGACTGAGAGAATGATGGTCCCCCAGCCTGAGATCTTAAAATAGCACAACCACCAATACCCCAAGCAGGATCAGTCTACACATTCCCTCCAGAAGTAGGCAGAGAATGACCCTCAAACTGAGTCTGAAGTAAGGAAATAGGCTGGAACAATGAGAAAGAAAAAAGAATTCCATCATTAAAAACTATTATGGTGACAAGGACCCTCAAGACACAACAAACCCAGAAAAGAATGACTCCAAAACATCTACCAACAAGATAAAAAGGTAAAAACACAATCTGGAAACTACATATAGGATAAGTGAGAGTGAGAACAAATACCCGGATTCCAAATTCGAGTGACTGACTACAAGAGTGGTTGTGCCCTTGATAGTGTTATAGGGCCTAGCACCTCAGTTCTCTGGGGTACATCATAGAACCTTCTCCTTGAGAAATTAAACCAAAGGACAGACACACCTAAAGAGATAAGTGGAACCTGATCAGGACTGAGCTAGCTCGGGGACCACCACCCTTCATTCCAATCTCCCTCACCCCTGGGGAGATAAAATTAGGTGTGGCTGCTGCCTTTGTGGCCAGTAGAGGAGAGAGATAGATGGCTTGAAAGATCTGAAGCCATCCCTCACCCAATTCCCCCAGCCACCACCAGTGGGGGATGGTCCTCCTTCAAAAGGGGAACTTTCCATAGTCAGACGATCATCTCATCGGACCACCATCGAACCTCTATTAAAGTAACTGCCTGTCTCCTGCTTGAGGAGATTAGTATCTCAGAGCCACACTCTGTGCCATGCCTTCTCCCCATGAGAAGAAATCCAAAGATTTCTCTCTTGGTTTCCCTTCCCCAGCCCCTAAACAAACTATTATCTTATTCTATTAGATTTGTGTGCAAGAGGGTGTAATTCTTTAAGGAGGAATTCCTAAGGACCCCAAACCCCTACCCCTATCCCAAACCCCCTACACCATTTCCCCCACAACAATAGGAATAGGAAAATTTGAAAAAGGATGGATTTAGGAGGGTAGAAAAATGAGTTCTGCTATTTTAACTTCTGTGTTTTAGACAAGTACTCAATCAATAAGTTTCAGTACTTCTCTATTTATTACATCTAGAAACAACTAAGAACTCCTCTGTTTGGCTTTAGATGTCTTTCACTGAATGACTGACCATTTCTTCCATAAATCATAGGCCCACAGATTTAGAGTTGGAAGGGATCACATAGGACAAGTCTCTATGCTTTTCCATTACCTAACTTTTATGGATGAAATATACATCCTCTTCTTATCTGCCACTTGGAACCTCTAGTTTCCTTTAAGACTTATTTCAAGCACTACCTCCTACGTGAAGAACCCTTTCCTAACTCCCTCACCTTTCCCCCAAAAGTACCTTGTTTTTATTTTGTACTTATCTATGTTAGTGCTGTTTCCACAGGTAGCTTGTAAGTTTCTTGAGGTAAGGCACTTTTAAAAGTCTTTGAATCTCCAACACTAAAAACGGTGCCACATAGTCCACATTTAATAAATGCTTGCTGATTGCTTGAAATTGTTTTGCATCTATTTACACATATGTAAATGTTGTATCTTCCTACAAAATGTAAGCCCTTTGAAGGTAGTCTGGTTCATTTTTGTCTTTGTATTCTGAGCACAGTGCCTTATACAGGTTAATAAACAAAAGGTGTTGATAAACAGTGATTTAACAAGGCAGATCGTGATGATAATCATAATAGTTAGCTTTTATATAGCGCCTACTATATGCCTAGCACTGTGCTAAGTACTTAACAAGTATTACTTTACAAAAATTTACACGGTAAGCACTATTATAAAGGTATATTCCCTTCCCTTCACTCCTAACAAACAAATTCACAACAACCTCAAGAGAGTGTTTTTATTATCCTCATTTTACAGATGAAGAAACTAAAGCAAACAGGTTGAGTGACTGACTTGTCACGGGTCACACAGTATCTGAAGCCACATTTGAACTCAGGTCTTCCTGACTTTAGGTCCACTGTTCTATCCACTCTACCACCTAGTTGTCCCATGACAAAACTTGGTAAGTGGGCAGATATGGGGAGGGTTGTTAAGAGCAGAAGAGAGAATCCTGAGGTTGCAAACTTGGGTGACTGCTAATAACATTCCTAAAAAATCAAATTCTAAAAAAAATCCAAAATACTTATACTGCTAGTAACTAGAATCCCATAGGATAACAAAGTACTCACAACAATAATCATATATACATATATTAAAGTCAATGACCTTAAAGAGAGTTGACGCTCTATGATCATCTTCATACCATTGAACCATGAAACTCTTAACTAGTAAGATTTCTCTATAACCAGCCATACCCAGACTCAACATAATTCTCTGTGGCTATCTGCCAGTACCCTTCCTCTCCACATTCCTCCCTCACCCACATCCTTTCCACCTCTAGCTTTAGGGTCAGTAATAAAGTCAACACCAGCCCTCTTGGAAAAGTCAAGTGAACCAAATATCCCATGGTTCCACTCTCACAATCCCAGTGACTTCCCAATCCAAAATACCCCCCCTTTAGCCGCAGGCAGACAGGCAGACAGGCAGACAGACAGACAGACAGACACAGACACAGACACAGACACACAGACACACACACACACACACACACACACACACACACGAATGATGTGGTCAATGCGGGAATTTCCTTTGCTTAATTTTGCTTTGTTACATGTTTGTAATAAGAGTTTTGTTTTTCTTTCTCAACTGTATGGGAAAAGAAGGGATTCCTTTGATGGAAAAAATTATTTAAAAGAAATGCTGTGTTCCTTTATTAGAATATAAGCACCTTAAGGAAAGAAATGGCTTTCTTTTTATATTTGTATCCCCAGCACTTAGCAGAGTGCCTGACACATAGCTCTAGGTCCTCTGACACAATGATCACCTTGATGCTGTCTTCTCTATAGGTTTTCTGGACACTCCCTCTCTCCTGGTTTTCCTCCACACATGACCAATTGTTCTCAGGCTCCTCTTTCCTCATCCAAGTTAAATCTATGAAGAGTAGGAGTATCTCAAGAGGGCTTGGTCCTGGGCCCTCTTCTTTTATACTATTCCGCTAGGTGATCTTATCAACTCCCATGGATTCAATTATCATCTCTAAGGTGATATCTCAAATCTAAATATCCAGACCTAAACTCTGCTGATCTCCAGTCTCACATCACCAACTGCTTACACTGAACATCTTGAACTGGATGTCTACACATCTTAAATTCAACATTACCTAAAACTGAATTCATTATCTTCACACACACACACACACACACACACACACACACACACACACACACACACACACATCTCCTCTCCTCCCCTTTCCCCCCAAGTCTTTCCTTTTTCCTAATTTCCCTATTACTGTTAAGGGTACCACCCCTTCCAGGCTAGAAAACTAAAGGTCATCCTCAATTCTCTCTTTCTGAAAACATCCAATCTGTGGTAAAAACCTGTTGGTTTTATCTTTGTAATATCTCTCCATATGCTTCCTTCTCTCCTCATACTGCCACCACCCCAGTACAGGACCTTATCACCTCCTGCCCGGATTAATTCAACAGCTTACTGATCTGTTTCTCTGCCACTAGTCTCCCAACTCCAATGCATCCTTCACTCAGTTGTCAAAATGATCTTCCTAAAGCAATGATCCCCCTGTTATAGGTATACAGTGGGACCCCAAGAAACCTAAAGATCCCAACCTCCCAAGACTAAGGGAAAAAAAGCAGCTCTCTCTCCCACCTCAGATATGAGTTGTGGCAGGACATGACCCCAGTATGCAAGGTCTGCAAGAGAATATGCATAGGGGCACAGCTAGGTGGCGCAGTGGATAGAGCACCAGCCCTGGATTCAGGAAGACCTGAGTTCAAATCCAGCCTCAGACACTTAACACTTACTAGCTGTGTGACCCTGGGCAAGTCACTTAACCCCAATTGCCTCACTAAAAAAAAAAAAAAAAGCAAGAGGATATGCAGGATATGGTTGGATGCTGCGTATCCTACTGATACCCTGGTAACAAAGATCCCCTCTTAGTTTGTGGTCCCAGTGTTTGCATTTCCCCTTGTAATTCCCTTCCCTGTCTTTGTTTTGTAAAGATACAAAAGACCAGTCTTCCCTTACTCCAGGAGGACAGTCACCAAGGTGATCTGTTCCCCAGCCATATATTCCTCTCCTAATCTCTTTTTATTTTACAAGATTCTTTGGGTGAGCTAGCCTCTTTATCCATGTCAAAAGTCTCCCCCAAACACCCCTACTCTCCAGTGACACTTGCATCCTTACTGTTCCTCAAACAAGATTCTCCATCTTTCCATACTGCCTTTTTAATGGTTATCCCTATGCCTGGAATTCCAGCCTTCATCTGTCAAGGAAGACTTTGACTTCCCTCAAGTCCCTAAAATCACACCTTCTACAAGAAGCCTTTCATGATTCCCCTTAATGCTATCTATTAGGTGTGTGAGTGTGTGTATTAATAGATATAGATGTTTACATGCTGTTATCCCCATTAACTGTGTGCTTCTGAAAGCAAGGACTGTCTTTTCTTTGTATCCCACAGTGCCTCACACATAGTAGGCAAATAATAAATGCTTAGTGACTTAGTCCTTATCACCTTGTCCTGGACTATTAAAACAGCTTTTCTCTGGTCTTCTTGACTCAAATCTTTCCCCACTCCAATCCATCTTCTACTTGGTTGCTAAGGTGATTTTTCTAAAGCATAAGTCTGACCATGTCACACTTATGTGTGACATGTTACCAGGGTAACATGTCTCTAGTGACTATTTGCTAGAGAAGGAATATAAACTTTTCTCTATGCCATTTAAAGCTCTTTATAACCAAGACCCTTCTACCTTTCCAGTCTTCTTCCATTTTACTCCCTGCTGCACACTCTATTTTGCTACACTGATCTATTTGCTGTTCCTTGAAGAGGATATTAATTTTATATCTAAACTCTGTGACTCTGCATTGGCTGTCCCCTATTGCAGAGATGCTCTTGCCTCTCACCCCTGCCTATACTGTTTTTCCTGGATTCCTTTAAGACTCAATTCAAAGACTCAAATTTAAGACTCAAATTCTATGGGAAGGCTATTTATCCAGTGGTGAATGCCTCAACTTGCAGATTACTTTTTTGTTTGTTTGGTGTTGGTTTTGGTTTTTTGTTTTTAGTGAGGCAATTGGAGTTAAATGACTTGCCTAGGATCACACAGCTAGTTAAGTGTCTGAGGTCGAATTTGAATTCAGGTCCTCCTGACTCCAGGGCCAGTGTTCTACCCACTATGCACCTAGCTGCCCCGCAGATTACTTTTTTAACCTGAAAACAATTAACATAGCAAAATTAAGGTCTTTAATGGGGGCAGAGGAGTTACAACTCATCGTACCACCATAGCAAGTACTAGGAGTACCAGAAAATAGGAACTGGGGACAAAGCTTATATGGGTGCTAAGACAAGAGGGAGTGAATGAAGAGACTGCCTTTGGGAAGGTTACCTCATAGTTTCAGATTCTTTTACATAACAAGCTGAAAGAATGAAAAGATTACTTCAGTGAGGGTTGAGTATCTCAAAAGTTCTTAAGATAAAAGCTATTTTACATAGCAAGCAAAAGTACAAGAAAGCAAGTTTGGGAATCTCAGGAGAGGCAAGTTTGGGAGATCGAGAAAATAATCAGTCTGAAATTGACAAAAGTCTGGTCAGGAAACTAGATGAAGTGGTCAGTTTTCAATCAACTGCTTTTGTCACCTTCCATCTACTTTGTGTTTGTACATATATACAAGTGTACAGCAAGAGAGAAGAAAAGAACAACAACAAACAACAACAACCCCTTGAAGGCAAGAACTATTTTTGCCTATCACCATCACCTGTGCTTAACACAAGGCCTGGCACACAGTTGACAATGAATACATGCTTCACAGTAAAAGTTAATGTCTCAACCTGAATTAACCAACTTCACAATGGTTTTGTTGACAGTCAAGGGGCTAAAGAAACAAAAGCACTAGGCAACGCAAAAAGTACCTCTCCACCATTCCTCCAGCACACAAATGCCAAGAACTACCTTTCTAAAATACCACTGTGAGAAAAATGACTCCAACAATAATTTTCTGGAACTCAGTGGTGGTGTGTCAAAGGCTCATTTATTGTCATTCTCGAAAGAATGGGCCACCCCGTGTCCAGCTGGTGGGTGACCAAAAAATAAAATGGAGTCTTGCGGACCTTTTCTATCCCAATCCCTAATGTGAAATGACCCCTCCCCCTTTTCATCATTGGACTGATTACTCAAGGGTTACAAAAACTAGCTAACCTGAATGCAGTATTTCTTAGCCAATGGGGGAGGTGATACAGGGACAATTCTTCAATTCCTCCCTTCTATGGACACAGCTCAGGAATGGACCTAATCTGGACCAGTTCAGGGTTTCCCTGAACCATGTGATTTTGTTGGGGGGGCTGGAGGGGGGACAGGACTGGAGAAGGAGACCTTTTTCCTCAAACAGGTATTATATTCCTGAGGAGACCAATTCCCATTTCCTCACAAACACCCAGTACCTTTTCCTTTCACCAGCTCAAAAACCCTTCATCATATACCAGATAATTCCTGCAAGATCTTCCATTATCTGATTGGAGCTAGGAAATTCAATTTCTTTGAATACATGTTGAATTTTCCACCTCCAAGCTTAGATATCATGAAGGACTTTCTAATTATAAGAGATAAGAGACAGGCATAGGTTTTAAAGGCAGCTTGTATAATTTTCCCTGGAGATTTTTAATAGAAAATTATTGCAGGAAGGGGTGTGCAAAAGTGCTGTCTTATCTATTGTCAGAGGTTCAGCAGTTCCCACACATGTTCAAAAAAGCAAAGAATACCAGGGCAACATGAGTTAGTAAAAAGATATTGTCATAAAAAAAGGGAAAAGGACCCACATGTACAAAAATATTTAAATTGGATTTAAGTGAGGGAGGTCACCAACCTCACTCTCTTCCAGAGCCATATGGATCCGGCAACACAATATTTATCAGGAGGACTGGAGACGCCCTAGATGTTTAAGGAAATTGGGGTTAAGTGATTTGCCCAGGGTCACACAGCTAAGTGTCTGAGGTGAGATTTGAACTCAGGTCCTCCCAACTTCAAGGCCAGTGTTCTACCCATTGTGCTACCCAGCTGCTCCTATTTAGTGTGTACAGTGTGCATGGAACTGTAAAAGGCAAATGATATTCTCTAGAAGAAAATTATTTTTAAAAGATATACAATATGTGCCTGCATCCAGAAATTTACATAATTATAATTAAAATTTCCAAATTTCTTTCAATGGCTGAACTTTAATTTTTGATGTAGTATAAGTTTTCACAAACAATCCTGTAAAAGTAGGTAGTATATTAATTTCACTTTGTAAAGAAGAAAAATAAAGGGATTAAGTGACCTGCCTAAAGTTACTGACTTACTCAGTGTAAGACAGGTCTAAAACCCGATCCTAGAATTCTGGGCAACTTTTAACTCTGCTGACTGATCCCCACTAATGAATATTCTCTGTTCCCTCAGCTTCCCAGACACCCTATTCTTCCCTAATAAATCCTACTGATTTCCTCTACTGGCTCCCCATTCTCTTTATAAGAAAATAATGGGTTTTGCCAATGCCCAAAGGCCCCAGACTGATTTGAACTGACTGGATTGACTGAGATTGATTGACTTTGCTGATTAACCCATTTAAAGTTAATTCAATTGAAGCCACACCTGCCTGCCCCTCAAGAGGGTATTGTTCTCAGCTGACGTCAACAAGGAACCACCTTCAAGTCCAGTGAACCAATGGATTTGGGTGATGCTGCCCAATTAGCTTGAAGCTGTGTGTAAGGACTGCCTCTTCCAGGGATGTAGGAAGAGCTTCCTCTTGCAGTTGGTCTCTCAAACAGCCCATGGTGGGGCACTCGAAGAAGATGCAGACCAGACAACTCTTATCTCTCCTCTAGGATAGATTTCTTAACTTTCTTAACTCCACATGTTCTCTCTTTACTATGCTTTAATAAATGCTTAATGCCCAAAAACTGGTGCTAAAGTTTTTAATTTGTAAGTAAACCCTAGCTAGTTTCCCCTACACTTGGGACAGGAATAAGTCAACCACACATTAGATTTTAAATGTCACATCTTCCACTTCCCTTAATACTGGTGTGGGTGTTCCCCACCCAGGGTTCTGTCTTTGGCCTTTCTCTTTTATTTCCTAGATTTCAACTACCACCTCTATGCAAATCTCACACACACACACACACACACACACACACACACACACACTCTCCCTCTCCCTCCCTCCCTCCCTCTCCCTCTCCCTCTCCCTCTCCCTCTCCCTCTCTCCCTCTCTCCCTCCCTCCCTCCCTCCTTCCCAGTCCTGACTTCTCTTTTGGGTTCTAGATACAGGTTTCAAACTACTGAGGGAACATTTGTCCCCCAAACCTATTGCTCTTTCTTTTTTTTTTTTTTTGCAGGGCAATGAGTGTTAAGTGACTTTCCCAGGGTCACATAGCTAGTAACTGTCAAGTGTCTGAGGCTGGATTTGAACTCAGGTCCTCCGGAATCCAGGGCCGGTGCTTTATCCACTGTGCCATCTGGCTGCCCCCTGCTCCTTCTAACTCTATCATTCATCATACTATGTCCCAAATCTCAGTCACTAATTACTTTTAATCTCACCTCAGAAACATATCTGGCACCTATCCCTTCTTATCTATTACCCAAAGCCACTCACCAGCAAAATCACTTAATGAGAGTGAGGTTGGTGACCTTAAACAGTTCTCCCTCACTTGAATCCAATTCACTGCAAGTCATGACATCACCCTGAAGCCATGGTCCTCTTCAAGAGCTAAGGACGAACAACAGTTGTGTCAACCAGTTCAATACATTCATTCAACATTTATTAAGCAACTACAATGTGTCAAGCACTCAGTTAAATAATGTGGATAAAAAAACAAAAGTAACAGTCCCTGCCCCTTAAGGAACTTATATTCTATTCTAGAAAAACAAAGTGAACAACTAAATAAATACAAAAATGCTAAGTATATACAAAGTAAATACAAAGTAATGAAGGGATGGGTGACAAGTGAGGAATCAAGATAAGATTAGTAGTATAGGTGATGGAACTACAGTTGAGCTTTGAAGAAAGCTAGGGATTCTACAAGGCAGAGTGGAGGGATCACATTCCAAGCAGGAGGGCAGCCCATCCAAAAGATGGAAGAAAGTGATGTGCACTGAAAAACAAGGAGGTTGATTTGGCAAGACACTAAAATGTATAAAGAGGGTGTGTAATAAGCCTAGATGTGTAATAAGCCTAGAAAGGCAAGCTAGTGTGTCAAAAGATTTAAATACTTAACATATCCAAGCTTTTGGGAAAAGAACTCAATATCTGACAAAAATTGCTGAGAAAACTGAAAAGCAATTTGGAAGCAATTAGGTACAGACCAACTGTATCCTGTACACCAGGATACAGTCAAAATGCATAACATGATTTAGACATAAATGATGATATCATAAGGACATAAGGGGCACATACAATATTTTACCTGTCAG
Organism: Dromiciops gliroides; assembly: GCF_019393635.1. Classification (NCBI taxonomy): domain Eukaryota; kingdom Metazoa; phylum Chordata; class Mammalia; order Microbiotheria; family Microbiotheriidae; genus Dromiciops; species Dromiciops gliroides. The sequence goes on from NC_057865.1 coordinate 85,349,182, forward strand.
ATCGGGGGCTAAGGAAAGAATCTGGAACCAAACAAGAGATAGAGTATTATGCAGATGATTAATTTTGATAAGATTACATTAAAAAGGTTTTGCACAAACAAAACCAATTTAGTCAAGATTAGAAAAAAAGAAAAAAAGGGGACACACACACACACACACACACACACAGTTATAGCAAGTTTCTCTGATAAAGTCTCCAATTCTCAAATATAGAAAGAACTGAGTCAAATTTATAATATGAGTCATTCCCAAATTAATAAATGGTCAAAGTATATGAACAGGCAGTTTTAAGTAGAAAAAAAAATCAAAGCTATCTATAATCAAATGAAAAAGTGCTCTAAATCACAACTGATTATAGAAATGCAAATTAAAACAACTCTGAGCTACTACCTTATACATATCAGATTGGCCAACAGAACAAAAAAAGGAAATGACAAATGTTGGAGGAGATGTGGAAAAATTGGAACACTAAAGCACTGTTGGTGGAGTTGTGAACTGATCCAACCATTCTGGAGAGCAATTTGGAACTATGCCCAAAGGGTTATAAAACTGTGACCCCTTTTTTCCCCCAGGGCAATGAGGGTTAAGTGACTTGCCCAGGGTCACACAGCTAGGAAGTGTCAAGTGTCTGAGGCCAGATTTAAACTCAGGTCCTCCTGAATCCAGGGCTGGTGCTTTATTTACTGAGCCACCTAGCTGCCCCCAAACTGTGACCCTTTGACTCAGCAATGGTTGGTTGATGTCCTTTCTGGAAGAGCACCAAAATTATTTCACTTTGTTAGAGTCAAGTTACAATGTGTCTGACAGTGAATGATCAGACCAATAGGAGCTTGGACTGCTCTACCACAGGTAGGGCACAAATAGTCCATGAGAACATTTGGGTTGATTTTCTAAATCAGCAGTACCACTACCAGGAATGTATCCCAAAAAAAGAAAAAAATAGAAAAAGGACCTATATTTTATATATAGATAGCATCTTTTTTTGTGGTGGCAAAGAATTGGAAGTTGAAGGGACGCCCATCAATTGGGAAATGGCTGAACAAGTAGTGGCATATAACTGCGATGGAATACTATTGTGCTATAAGTAACAAAGTTGATGGTTTCAGAAAAACCTGTAAAGCCTTATATGAATTGATCCAAAGTAAAATAAGCAGAATCAGGAGAACATTGTACACAGTACCAGCAAAAATGTGATCATCAACTGTGATAGACTTAGCTCTTCTCAATAATACAATGATCCAAAACAATTCTGAAGGACTTATAATGAAAAATGCTATCCACCTCTATACAAAGAACTGATGAAGTCTGAGTGAAAATCGAAACATATTTTTTTAAAACTTTCTTTTAACAACAAAAAAAACTTTCTTTTTCTTGGGGTTTTTTTTTGGTCTATTTTCTTTTGCAACATGGGCTAATATGGAAATATGTCTTGCATGACTGAACATGTATAATCTGTATCAAAGAGGGGGAAGGAGAGAATTTGGAACTCAAAATTTTATATTAAGATCAAAAAAATGTCAAAATTAGTTTTTACCTATAATTGGAAGAAAATACATATCATATATATGTGTATATATGTGTGTGTGTGTGTATATATATATATATATAAAATCTGTGTGCATACACACACATTTTTTTAAAAACACTAAACAAAGAAGTTTGTATTTGATTCCCTAATTGGAGGCCACTGGAGCTTACTGAGCATGAGAATGACATCATTAGACCTATGTTTGAGAACATCACTCTGTCACTCTGGGTGGTGTGTAGGATGGACTGAAAGAAGGATTGGAGGTAGAGATCAATTAGGATACTCCTAGAATAAGGCAAGGAAAAAGTTATATAAGCCCCTGAACTACAGTGGAGACTGAATGACGGGAGAAGGGAATAGATGCAGAAGATGATGGTATGTCAACTGATTAGATGGAGAGGGTGAAAAGTGTAAAGCCTGAGTAGAAGAATAAGTGCTCCTAAAGAGAAAAGTAGGTTAGAAAAAGGAGAGGCTTTGGGAGAAAAGAGTCTGCTCTGGACATGCTGAATCTAAGACATCTACAGGACATCTTGAGGTAGCACAGTGGCCTGGAGTCAGAAAGACCAAGTTCAAATCTGACTTCAGGCATTTACTAGCTGTGTGAACCTAAGCAAGTTACTTAACCCCTCCAATACACTCCAGTATCTTTGCCAAGAAAAACCCTATGGACAGTTGGTCACCAGGGTCTTGTCAGACTGAAGGAACAACAAACATCCTGAGGGAATCAGGAATGTCTTCTTGTAGCTGTCACATGAGCAGAGCTTTTTAAGAAACTATCAAGTGCATTCAAAGCCTAAGGGATAGACAGTCTTGTAGGTGAAGTGTCATGTGAAGAATATCAAAAAAGCCACTTTAAATATGGTATAAAAAGATTTGAAAGGTAGGCGGGAGATAGACTGTGAAGAGGGAAGAGTTTATTGAGCAAAGACTTCAGCAAGACCAACCCTGTTTTTAAGAAGTATCAATTTGGGGGTGGCTAGGTGGCGCAGTGGATAAAGCACCAGTCCTGGATTCAGGAGTTCCTGAGTTCAAATCCGGCCTCAGACACTTGACACTTACTAGCTGTGTGACCCTGGGCAAGTCACTTAACCCCACTGCCCCATTAAAAAAAAGAAGTATCAATTTGGTAATCATGTAAAGGGTAAGTGGAGTAGGAAGAGATTTGAAGACTGAAGACCAAGGGAAAAGATGATAAAGGCCTGAACAAAAGTGGTAGCTGTATAAATAAGGTCAAATTTGAGAGATATTGTGGAGTTAGAAACGACAAAGCTTGGCAACTAATTAGATATGGGTGGGAGTGAAAAAGTGAGAAGCAAAGGTTAATACCAAGGTGACTGAAAGGATGGTGGTACCCTTGATAAATAACAATAATAGCATTTACAATAGCCTATTAAGCACTTTACCATATTATCTCATTTATTTCTCACAACACGGGGAGGTAGGAGCTATTACTATTCCCACTTTACAGTGGAAGAAACTGAGACAAACAGGTTAAATGACTTGCCCAAGGTCACACAGCTAGTAATTAAATAAACATTTATTAAACACCTGCTATGAGCACTGGGGATACAAAAAGAAAAAGACAGTCTTTACCCTCAAGGAGGTTACAATCTAATGGAGGCAACAATAAGCAAATATATACAAAGCAACCTATATACAGGATAAATAGGAAATAATTAATAGAAAGCAAGCACCCTAAATTAAATAAATAACTGAAAGAGGGTATAGGGAAAGCTTCCAGTAAAAGGTTGAGAATTTAAGGAAACCAGGGAGGAGCGAAAGGCCTTCTATGCAGTGGCCAGTGGAAAATGGCCAGAGGCCTACAGCCAAGAGACAAAGCAGTAAAGGTAAGGACTAGGGTGTAAGAAGACTGGGGGGGGGGGGCCCCTAGGTTTTGAATGCAAAACAGATCATTTTGTATTTGTTCTAGGAGACAACGGGAGGACCCTAGAGTTTAAGGAGTAAGGGAGAAACATTAACAGACCAGTGTTTTAGGAAAATCACTTTTAGTGTCTGAATGGTGGATGGGATCAGACTGGGGAGAGACAGGAAGCAGGCAGACCCAAGAGCAGGCTACTGCTGTAAACATGGAATGAGGTGATGAGGGTTTATCCTGGAGTGATGGCAGTATTGGGAGAGAAGGGGGTATATTTGGTAATACTGACAGACCATGGCAACAGACTGGATATGGGACTGAGATAGGGAGTGTCTGAGGCTGAACTTGAACACAGGTCTTCTCGACTCCAAGCCCAATCTACCATGCCACCTAGCTGCCCCTAAGCAGAAAATAGCCTCCACAGAAAGAACGGTGGGTTTGGAGAAAAAGATAAGTTATCCTTTGGACAGTTAAAAATGTCCAAAAAAGGGGCACCTAGGTGGCACAGTGGATAGAGCACCCGCCCTGGATTCAGGAGGACCTGAGTTCAAATCCAGCCTCAGAAACTTAACACTTACTAGCTATTGCCTCACCAAAAAAAAAAGTCCAAAAGGCAATATGTCTGTGTGCATATGTGTGTATGTGTATATTACATATATGTATACATATATGTGTACATGTATGTGTATACACACACACATATATAAACAATACAGGCATAAGCAAATATGCTGTCTCCCTTTCCCTCCCATTCCCTCAAGAATGTAAGATCAAGAGTGCTATTACTGGGGGCAGCTAGGTGGCGCAGTGGATAAAGCACCAACCTTGGAGTCAGGAGTACCTGAGTTCAAATCCAGCCTCAGACACTTAACACTTACTAGCTGTGTGACCCTGGGCAAGTCACTTAACCCTCATTGCCCTAAAAAGAAAAGAAAAAAAAAAGTTTAAAAAATTAAAAAAAAAAGAGTGCTATTACTGTTCAGTTACATCCAACTCTTCATGACCCCATTTGGGGTTTTGTTGGCAGAGATACTGGAGGAGTTTGCCATTTCCTTCTCCAGCTCATTTTACATATAAGGAAACTGAGATAAAGAGGATTAAGTGACTTGCCCAGGACCACACAGCTAGTAACTGTCTGAGGCCACGTTTGAAATCAGAAAGATGAGAGGCCCAGCACTCCACCTAGCTCCCCAAGATCAAGAGCAGTGAGTTTCATTATTTCTATTTGTCTCCCCAGATGCCTGGAGATGTGCCTCTAAGGCCTGGCTCACAGCAGGGACATAATAAATGTTCTTTGCTTAATTTAAACCCCACCCCCTTGAACTCTACATTTCTGCCAAACTGAACCATTCACCCACCACACTCACACACCGGCAGCTTGGCCTGTATTCTCTGACCTCGGTGCCTCTGCTTATGTTGTTGCCCACCCCTACAAAGTCTCACTTCTCATCTTAACTTGTATCCTTTGAGGCCCAATTCAAATGCCTGCTCCAACATGAAGTTATCCCTGATCCCCACCCTCACATTTACAGTATGACTCCTCAGGTTCTACATTTCACTTTGGTTTACACCTTTAATGCAATACCAAAGAGTTGTTTGAATTGTATCCTCAAATAAACTATAAATTCCATGAAGAAATCAACTAAGCTTAAACTAAACTTTGTATCTCACCAACTACCTTATCTTTGTTACTCTGCACAAAGTTAAGTTTTATCTTTGTTGTAATGAAGCTATTTTTAAAGGCAATCACAATTTAATGCCAAAGGTGCAAAAAATAGCTAATTATTATTCCTAAAAAGATATGCTCTCCCAATTGCCACTTCTGCATGTTAAAATTCCTTAACTTTGAAACTCAACCCCGCCCCTCCATGTAGCTTAATGAAAACCAATAGCTTTGCATTAGCAAAGATTATAATAAAGTCTCCCCTTATCCAGAATATACTTGCTGTCAGAGAAATGCAATGGACAGAAATGTTCTTTGATTCTAACCTAAGAATTATTTCACTCCGCCAAGTTGTCAAAACTCAATTTTAAACCCTACTGATCAAGAGTCGTTTTATATCCTCACTAAAAGTAGAATAGAATATTGCAACACTAGCGATGTAAACAGCTCCTCACCTAGGATGACAACACAGAAACCATTACTTAATTACCATTCTAAGGAAGTGCCCACGTTGCTAACTAGAACTATTTTCGGTTGGCTTTGACCTTCCCCCTAAGAGACCTTCCCATGAGAATCCAAAAGCTAAACAACCCCAACCAGCCTCCTTCTCTCGCTGCTCTCTGTAAGAGAGCCCAAGAGACCACCCTAAGCCAGCCCGATGCCGGGCAGAAGGCCCGAGGTTGGTGCAGCCAAATCGCTTCCCCGGGCCAGCCGCGTACAAAAAGCGAGCGAGCCGGCCTCGAGCGCCTAGAAGTTTGTTCCATTTGAAAGAAAACTTAAAAGACGGCGGCGGAACGAGCGGTTCCGAGACTAACAACAAAGAGAAGCCCCGTGCCTCGGGGAGGGGGTGACAACGAGGGCCAGGGGGACCCCCGGGCCGAGGGCTACGGCCACGACCCCCGCCTTCGGGGTGGGGCTTCAGGTGTCTCGGAGGGGAAGGGCAGGGATGGGGGCGGGGGAAGGAGAGTAAGGGCACGAGCCGGGCACCCCGCGGGCCACGAGCGGCCGGCCCACAGCGGGCAGAGGGGTGGGGTGGGGGTGAGCGGGGCTGTTCCCCGCTGCTCCGGGGAGGGGGCAGAGGGGGGAAGGGGAGGGGATGGGGCGAGAAGCCCGGGCGGCCGAGAGTAGAGGCAGGTCTCTTACCTTCCTACTGGCTCCTCCAAGGGACACCTTGGGCCTGGTTTTGAACTCCCCTTCAAAGCTAAACATCTTTACAGCTTATCCCATCTAGGAGAAGGTGGGTGCAGACCCTCAGCTCGGTCTGGGGGGTGGAGCCGGGGAAGGGGGCAGGTGTGGCCGCGGGGGGTGGGGAGGGCAGGGGGAGGGGGAATGGGACCCCAGCTCAGCTCGCCCTGCCCGAGCCCTATGGGGAGACGAGAGAAGAGGCGGTGGCGGCCCGGGGAGGGGGCTGGGGAGGGGAGCCCCGGCTCCCCACCTCTCTCTGCCCTCAGGGACCGCTGGGGGGCGGCCGAAGGAAGTGGGGGGGGTGGGGGGGTGAGCGCGCTAGGGGGTAGTAACGGTGACCCTGGCGGAGGATGGTTCTTCCTGCCCCCGCCTCGCCCCCCGCCGCCACCGCTGCCGCCACCACTACTGGTCGCCACCGAGGCCGCGGGGCACCCAGACCGGAGGTGGCGGACTCCCGGACCGGCACTAGGAAGCAGCCGGCTTGGGAAAGAAGATGGCCGCCGACTGCAGTTCCCGTCCGCGGCCCCGCGCCCCGGCGAGCGAGCGCGCCCCCGCCATCGATGACAACGGCGATCCTCGCACCGCGCAGGCCAAAGGAATCGACCCTGCGGGAGCGCGCCCCAGGCGTGCGCGCCCCCGCGAGGCACGTAAGGGGCTGCGGGCTTCGACCTGCGCTGTCAGCTCGTGCTAGCGCCTCTGAACCTGGAAATCCGAGCCAGCCGAAGCCTCGGCACCTCAAGGTCAGGATCCCCGAGGCGGCAGTGGAATCCTTTTTTATGCTGCGTCGGGGGCCTCACTTCCCTCACCTGTGTAATACACAGAGTCCCAAAAGCCTTAGTGCAGTTTTAACCCTTTTTTATACTGGATTCGGTCAGGGGTCCTTTTGTGGGTGTATGTATATGTGTGTGTACATGTGTCTGAGCAAGTATGTGTGTATTGCACATACACGTGTGCATTGTGCAAATATATGCAAATATGAGCGTGTGTGCACAGATTTGCGTGTGTTTATGTACATGCACAGGCAAATCATGTGTATACATATGTGTATATACATATGCTGTGTGAATGAACATGTATACACATGAACATGCATAGGTTTCACTATCATTGATTGTATGTGTAATTAATAACTGTTTTGATGAACATTCTGAGATGAGGTCTATAGGTTCCAGCAGCCGGCCAATGTGATCCATGACACACACAAAAAGATTTAGAGCCCCTGGACTATTCAGTTCAAGTTATTAAGAGCCTATTATGGAGGCAGCTAGGTGATGCAGTGGATAAAGCACCGTCCCTGGATTCAGGAAAACCTGAGTTCAAACGTGACCTCAGACATTTGACACTTACTAGCTGTGTGACCCTGGGCAAGTCACTTGCCCCCAAAATAAAACAAAACAAAAAAACACTATGTAAAGTTTCTCCATCTTCAGCTGCAAAGCATATAATCAACCTGATTTCGATATTGGTCATGTGGTAATGTCCATGTGTAGAGTTACCTTTTGGGTTGGTGAAAAGGAGTGTTTGCTATGACCAGTGAGTTATCTTGACAAAACTCTCTAAGTCTCTGCCCTGCTTCATTTTGTACTCCAAGGCCAAACTTGCCTGTTATTCCTATTACCTTTTGATTTCCTACTTTATCCTTCCAATCCCCTATGATGAATGTGATGTCTTTTGAAGATGTTGTAGGTCTTCATAGAACTGATCAGCTTTGGCCTCTTAATCAGTGGTTGGAGCATAGAGTGATATTGCTGTAATGTTGAATGGTTTGCCTTAGATTTAAACAGATACCATTGTCATTTTTGAGATTATATCCCAGGACTGTTTTTTCTCACCTTTTTATTGACTATGCTAAGTCATTCTTGCCCACAGTAGGATATATAGTGATCACTTGAATTAAATCCACCCATTCCCATCCATTTAAGTTCACTAACACCCAAGATGTTGATGTTTAATCTCTCCATCACCTGTTTGACCACATCCAGTTTACCTGGGTTCATAGATTTACTTCCCAGGTTCCTATGCAATATTGCAGCTGAGCTCCCTTTTGGTTTTGGCCCTGCCTCTTCATTAGTTCTGGAGCTACTTGTAGTTGTCTTCTACTCTTCCCCATTAGTCTGTTGCATGCTTTCTGACCTGAAGGGCTCAGCTTCTGGTGTCATGGTTTATAATTTGCAAAAATGGGTACTTTTGTTTTGCTTGAGCCCCCCTAATTATCCAGGTAACCAGAACAACTGTATAAGTATTGGTTTCATTGACTAACACACCAACAATTCTTTGAATAACCAAGAGTAAACCTAGCTAGATGTTCTGTAACTCTGAAGCCAAAGATATATCTGACTGCAGGATATGCAACTATGGATATGGGCCTTATCTTCAGCTATAGTCATTTTCCTTTTTGAAGTGTTATGATGAATGTATGTGATGGAGGAAGCTAAAAGGGTTAACAGATAACCTATCAATAGTAGCTATCAATAGTACCTAAAAGGATTAACAGAGAAACTTAGGTTTGTGTTCTTACAGTAACCAAGAGGGTTCAGTCCCTATCAACCCTTACTATCAACCGAGACCGTAACTAGCCACTAATAGCCATTAATATTTCTAGATGACAAGACACCTAGAAACCAGAACTAAGAGACACCATAAACACAGAGACCCTCTGAGATTAACAAGTTTAAGCATGTCCTGGGGAACATTCGCAGAAAAGGCCAAATTTGTCCTTAAGTTCACCTTACGACATGTAAACCCCAAAAACACACCTCCAAGGGAAAAGTTACCCACCTCAAGGGTTGTCTTAAGCCCCCAGGAATTCCAAATTAGGATAGGCCTTCCCCTCTATGTCCCCAAGGTGGAGATTAGGATAATTAGATGATTAATTATTTTCTGATTATGAATATAACCATCTTTCCTTTTCTGTTTAAGATACCTTTCCCATTTTTCTGGTATTATCCCTGTGGTTATCACAGTCTTTCAATAAAACTTAGGAAACTGAGTCTTGCAATTCTTTGGGGTGCCTCACGATCAATCTGATCAATCAACCCCCCCCCCAACATCATTTTGATCACCTGGATTTGATGGAGCTGCCTTATTATCCAAAAGGATTTTAGGAAACCCTGGATTAATAAGATCAAAATGCCCTCCAACTGAATTCCAACTTGAACCCAGTGTGAGAAAATGGGTAGTTGTCTCCTCTCAATGAGGATATAACAATTATACTCTTCCTGACCTGTTTTTAGGACAAAGGTCTCAGATCCCCTCACCTGGCTAACAAAATCACATGGTTCAAGGAGCCCTGGTCTCAATAAGGTCCACTCCTGAGTTGTGTCCATATAAGGAAGAATAAGGTCCACTCCTGAGTTATACCCATATAAGGAAGAGGGATGGGAATACTTCGTTCGAATTAGTTAGTTTTTGTGCATAGATTGTAACCCTTGAGTAATCAGACCAATGATGAAAAAAGGGAGTGTCCATTGACATTAGGGACTACGGTTTAAAACAGGGCCTGCAAGCCCCCTTTCTTTGCACCCACCACCTCTATACTAGGGTGCCTCCCTCTCACAAGAAGGAAATAAAAGAGCCTTTGTCACATTGCTGCTGAGTTCCTGAGAATTATTGAGAAGAGGATTGTTTTCCCTCACACTCCACCTTTAGAATACCTCACACACCTGTTATGGGCCCAGGCCACCCCAGAAGTTCTCTGGGGTACATCAAAGAACCTTCTCCTTGAGAAACTATACCAAAAGACAGACACACCTAAAGAGATAAATGTAACCTGATCCGGACTAAGCTAGCTCCCCACCTTCATTCCAGTCTCCCTCACCCCTGGGGAGATAAGATTGGGTGTGGCTGCTGCCTTTATGGCCAGTGGAGGAGAGAGAGAGATGGCTTGAAAGATCCTCAGTCACCCCTCACCCAACTCCCCCAGCCACCACCAGTGAGACGATCACCCCCATGAGTCCTCTATAAGAGTATCTGCCTGTCTCCTGCTCAAGGAGATTGGTATCTCAGAGCCATGCTCTGTGCCATGCCTTCTCCCCATGAGAAATCCAAAGATTCCTCTCTTGGTTTCCCTTCCCCAGCCCCTAAATAAACTATTATCTTATTCTACTGGATTTGTGTGCAAGAGGGTGTAATTCTTTAAAGAGGAATTCCTAAGGACCCCAAACCCCTACCCTGTTTCCCCATGACACACCCACATCCCTCCCTTTGGGAGGGGGTCTTTCTAAGCCCACTTTTCCTTCAAATTCCTTACCTGTCTTTGTTTAAACTGTAAACCGAAGCAAATGCTCTCTTTTTTTTTTTTTTAGTGAGGCAATTGGGGTTAAGTGACTTGCCCAGGGTCACACAGCTAGTAAGTGTTAAGTGTCTGAGACCGGATTTGAACTCAGGTCCCCCTGACTCCAGGGCCGGCGCTCTATCCACTGCGCCACCTAGCTGCCCCCAAATGCTCTCTTAAATGGAACTTAGATCTCTTTCCCCAAAGGAGTAAGGTCAGTTTTTGAGATTTAAATCCCCTTCTGCCTAAAAAGGGGTAAAAAACAGAAAGACAATGCCTATAAAAATTAAAAGAAAAGTTTTATTAAGCAGGGAAAATATTAATGAAATAGTCAATATAAGAGAAATAAGATCTTTAATCAGGGCAGAGGAGCTATAACTTGGAGTATTGCAAAGCATGAATGCTAGGAATACCCAAAAATGAGGGACTGAGGTTTATATGGGGTAACAGAACAAAGAGAACTATGAGAATGTCCTTGAGTTAAGTATAGAAACTACTTAACTGCTTAATGTAAATGAACCTTTAACAAAGGAAGCTAGGAGACTGCCCTTGATTTAAGTATAGAAACTACTTAACTCTAAATAGAAACTACTTAATGTAAATGAATTCTTTTACATAATAATAAAAAATCCAGGGAGTAAACTGGGAAATTTTGGGGAGGGGATAGTTTGACTGGGGGAGATACATAAAACAATCTAGACTCTGGAATTGACAAAGATTGGCTAGCCCCAGGCCATTCATTGGCCTCAGAATTGGGAATAGGTAAGGATCAGTCAGATCTCAGTAAATTGTGGTTATGATCAAGGTCTTTAGGCTAAAGACACAGGAAGCCTTTGATTTCTTCTCTTTCCTCCCTGGAGGACTTGGAAGTATAATTCACTCTCTCCTGTTTCATGCCATAATCCTTCTGCTTTTCATTCTCCTTTACTTTCTTTCTGTCCATGTAGCCATCCTACTGGTACTGGAATTATCAAATGGTGTTACTATAAAAGTTATGTTCCAAACAGAAGCTCCTTCGTCTACGGGGGTCAGTGAGACTGACCACTTGACCAACAGGTGGGATTATAATGATGAATGTATGGACCACTTGGATTTGATGGAGTTGCCTTATTATCCAAAAGGACTTTATGAAACCCTTGATTAATAGGTACAAAATACTCTTTGACTGAACTTTAAACAACCCAGATAGCTAGCAGTTAAGTCCCTATCTCCTGACTTCTTTCACTAGGATAGTAAGTCCCTATCTTCTAAAAACATCTGGGCATCCTCTCCCTTGCCAAACCCTTTTTGGGAATCATATAATCTTATTATAGTGTTTCTGTTAAGGCAAACTATCAAACTCATATTTCCTACAGACTTGTTATAACTGAAATTGTTAAACTGATTTGCATTACATCCAATTTTTCAGTATTTGCTTTTAGGTTGATTTGTATCATGCTAATGAAACTGATAACACCCTGTAACCAGTGGGCAAGGACATCTTATATATCCTCAGAAAGAGGAAGATTTTCAAGCTTCTTTGGAAGGGGTATCTGCATGATTCATGTTTGCTTGTTCTTAGGACAAATAAACTGGTACTATGTTTTTCCTTTTTGTCTCTGGTACGGTTTTTCCTTTAGGAGACATTATGAAAATTATTTCTCTGATCTGTGTTTTTCTGGAGGAGACAGGCAAAACAAGCAAAATTCGACACCTTTGATTACTACTTTTTAAAAAAAAATTCCAAGAACAGAGTTCATAGGCTCCACCAGATTGCCAAAGAGGTCCCCCACCGGTATTGTTGTTGTATAAAAAAAAAAATTAACTTATCCTAATCTGTAAATTTTATAACTGTGGGCTATATGAAAAATTATATCTGTGCCGTAAGTCCCTTCATGCTTGCCATTCAAATGTAAGAATATTTTAACTTACTGGGCCTAATCTGTAGACTTTTGACTGGCTGGCTATCTGACTGCTATTGATATAATATGGTGGTGGTGGGGGGGGCGGGGAAGACAGCTAGGTGGTGCAATGGATAGAGCACCGGCCCTGGAGTCAGGACTACCTGAGTTCAAATCTTAGACCCTTGACACTTACTAGCTGTGTGACCCTGGGCAAGTCACTTAACCCCAATTGCCTCACCAAAAATAATAATAATAATAATATGGGTCATTTATAAAATTTCATACTGCTCCTCCCAAATTGATAAGCAAACAGCCTCTTTTATTTAAAATAAAGCAGGGTTTATTTATAAAAATAAATGTAAAAGATAAAGGTAAAGAAATGCAAAGTTATACGACCTTCTGACCTTCTCTCTCACCCCTGTGTCTCCTTAGCGTCCTCTGTACCAACCGATCTTCTTCTAGCATCCCTCCCTTACTGAGAAGCCCTCTGCTTCACTGCTCCTCTCCTTTCTTCTAACTCCAAGCCCCCTTCACTTTGTCTACTCCCCTTTCTGTCTTCTCTACTTGCTCCGTCAGTCCCCCTTTTTTCTTTTCTCCTCTCCACCATAGGGACGCTGTCCTCGCTCTCTCCGTGCTGTTCCCTTAGTCCTCCTAGTATCTCCTTTTTATTAACCTCCTCTCTCAGGTGAAATTCAGGCCAGCCATCCCAGGGCCAGCCGAGCCCCATGCTGTGCACTTAGAGCTGGGGGCTGGGCGAAGAAAACTCCAGCGTCCTTGAGATTTTTCTGCACCTCTCTGCTGTGTGCATGTGCTGTGCCACACCGGGCCTGGGGTTTTTCAACCAAGAAGCTGAAACAGAAGGGGAGGGGCAGTTCTGCTCAGGAACCTGAGGCTAATTTTAACACCTACAGTTGTTTGTCCTTCATTCTCAAGACCATTACATTACATGACTTGTACTGAATTGGATTTAAGTGAGGGAAGGCTGTGCAAGGTCACTAACCTCTCTCCTCTGGAGCCATCTGGGTCCTATGGCAAGATATATATCAGGACGACTGGAGATGATCCATATGTTTAAGGCATTTGGGGTTAAGTGACTTGCCCAGGGTCACACAGCTAGTGTCTGAGGTGAAATTTGAACTCAGTCCTCCCAAATTCAGGGCCACTGCTTTATCCACTGTACCACTTAGCTGCCACCCATAGGGATTAGTTTTCTTCAAATGGCAATAGAACTGTCACTGGGAACTAATTGACTCCAGCCTCCCTTTTGCTTCCTGTTCACTCAAGAGCATCAAAAGTCCTATTCACCTAAAGTTACCACACCCTGCCCAGCTAAGAGACAGATTTCCATATATAAAGGAAAGGGAGACTGAGGGGTGGTAGGAGGAAGCACTGCTACTGAAGCTAAGCACTGTTATATCTTTGTGGCTTATCCTTGCTGTGTTAAGGCAAAAAAAGCTTCTTATTCAGTGATTTATGAAAGGGCTCATTTCGTTGCAAAGGCCTACTCCTAGCACCCTACTATAAGAGGTGACAGCTGACATGAACCCTCTAGGAAGAGAATGATTGTGGAAAAAAGTAGTTAAAGAAAAAAGCAACGTATTCTAGGCATGAGAGACAACCTATGAGAATGCTAAAAGGAAGAAGACAGTCAAGCCTGTAGTCCTGTTTGACTAGAATGTGCACTTTGTGGTGAGATAGATGTAATATGTAATTTCTAAGGCAAGAAAGGCAAATTGGAACTCTACTGTGAAGGGCGAGACATTCATTGTTGTTATTGAGTCATTTCAGTCTGTCTGACTCTGTGACCCCATTTGAGGTTTTCATAGCAAAGACACTGGAGTAGTTTGCCATTTCCTTCTCTAGCTTATTTTACAGATGAGGAACTGAGGCAAATAGTGTTAAGTAACTTACCCAAGGTCACACAGGTAGCAAGTTCCTGAGGCCAGATTTGAAATCAGGTTGTGCTGACTCCAGGGCCAACTATCTATCCACTGTGCCACCTGGCTGTTCCAAGATGTTCATATTTTTATGTTAAAGGACATAGTGAGCCACCGATAATTCTTGACCACTGTAGCGGGTGAAAATATAAATGACTAAGGAAACAAAGGCTTGAGATTCCAAGCATATCAACTTAGAACCAACTGCCTTCCTGAGCTTTGGCACTGGACCCCAAATGATGTAGGAGGCAAACTTCTATGCCTTAAAAACAATCAAATAAGAGCAATTAATTGAAATAAAACTATTAATTAGGATACAAAATGAAGTCATCTGATTTCTGATTGGAGGGAAAAAATGGAGATTTTCCAAGCTGGAAGGGGGAAGAGTGAACAGATACAATTCCCTGGATACAGAAAAAGGTATTCCACTCTCCCCCCACCTCTCCTATGTCTATAAACAATAAAAAGAACATGGAAACAATAACTGATCAGTATAGGACAAGTTTTTAAATAAAACATATGGATTGCTTGAGATGTATAATTATTTGGGGTTTTTTGGGGGGGAGGGCAATGAGGGTTAAGTGACTTGACCAGGGTCACACAGCTAGTACACGTCAAGTGTCTGAGGCCAGATTTGAACTCAGGTCCTCCTGAATTCAGGGCCAGTGCTTTATCCACTGAGCCACTTAGCTGCCTGTGAGAAAAATCACTTCTATAACTTCTGGAACTCAGCGTTGGTGATATGTCAAAGGCTCATTTATTGTCATTCTCGTGAGAATGGGCCACCCCTCATCCACCTTGTGGAGTGACCACCAAAATGGAGGCTCACAGGCTTGTTATCTCCTATTATTCTGATTACTCAAGGGTTACAATCTACATGCCCAAAACTAGCTAATCAGAACACAGTATTTCTTAGCCAATGGGAGAGGTGATACAGGTATAACTCTTCAATTCCTCCCTTATATGGTCACAGCTCAGGAGCAGATCTAATTGAGACCAGCCTAGGATTTCCCTGAATCATGTGATTTTTTTTTGCCATTGGGGGAGGGGGAGGAGAAGCAGACCTTTTTCCTCAAACAGGTCCAAATTGAGAAGAGACCAATCCCCATTTCCTCACGCTGCCTCATGTTTTGTTTTTTGGTTTTTGTTTTTTATTTTTCTATCATAAAAGTATTTTATTATTTTCCAGTTACATGTATAAATAGTTTTCAACATTTTTTTATAAGATTTTGAGATCCAAATTTTTCTTCCTCCTACCCTTCCCTCCCCAAGACAAAAAGCAATTTGATATAGATTATATATGTACAATCACACTAAATATACTTCTGCATTAGTCATGTTGTGAAAGAAGAATCAGAACACAAGGGAAAAACCTCAAGAAAAAAAATAGCCAAAAAGTAGAAACAGTATGGTTCAATCTGCATTGAGAATCCACAGTTCTTTTTTATGGATGTGGAGAACATTTTCCATCATGAGTCCTTTGGAATTTTCTTGGATCATTGCATTGCTGAGAAGAGCCAAGTCCATCACACAATGCTGTTGTTACTGTGTACAGTGTTCTCCTGGTTCCGCTCACTTCACTCAGCATCATTCCACTTAAGTCTTTCCAGGTTTTTCTGAAATCTGCCTGCTCATAATTTCTTACAACACAGTAGAATTCCATTATATTCATATACCACAACTTGTTCAGCCATTCCCCAATTGATGGGCATCCCCTCAATTTCCAATTCTTTGCTACCACGAAGAGAGCTGCTATAAATATTTTTGTACATGTGGGTCCTTTTCCCTTTTCTATAATCTCTTTGAGATATAGACCTAGTAGTAGTTTTACTGGGTCAAAGTGTATGCACAGTCCCATAGCCCTTTGGGCATAGTTCCAAATTTCTCTTCAAAATGGTTGGATCAGTTCACAACTCTACCAATAGTGGATAAGCATCCCAATCTTACTATATCCCCTCAAAAATCCAATATTTTCCTTTTTTGTTATATTTACCACCTTGATAGGTATGAGGTGATCCCTCAGAGTTGTTTTAATTTGCATTTCTCGGATCAATAGTGATCTAGAGCATTTTTTATATGACTGTAAGTAGCTTTGATTTCTTTGTCTGAAAACTACCTATTCATATCCTTTGACCATTTATCAATTGAGGAATGACTTGCAAATTTAGCTCAGTTCTCTATATATTTGAGAAGTGAGGCCTTTATCAGAGATTCTTATTTCAAAAATTCCTCCTCAGTTTTCTGGTTCCTTTATAAACTTGGTTACATTAGTTTTCTTTGTGCAAAAACTTTTTTTTAATATTTTATAATTAATAGTGCCTATTTTACATTTTGTATTGCTCTATAATGAGATGTATAATTGTGAGAAAATTCCTTGTCTCAATATTTGGGTCTGACCAGGTTTCTTGTCAGAAGGCTAAGTTCTAACAATGGAATAACATTTTCTCACAAATTCCACAGTTGAATAAAATTTTCCAACAAGACAGAAGAAACTGGACTAGACACATAATTGAATGAAAAGGGAACTGAGCTAGCTCCAGAATTGAGTCAAAAGATAAAATCAATGTGGTTAATGCCATTCCCACTGCCGCTTGTTGTCCTAATCTCTTCGAATGCCTCAGTTCCCCCTTTTGATTTCATGGGCCCCCATGGGTCATTTATCTCTAAGTTTTTCATATATTCACAATCAGAATTTTGTAAGTCACAGATCAAACTACTCATAGGATTGACAATGGACTATTTTTGAAGAGGGAATTTTATGTTACCAAGGTAACCAAGAAAACAAACATAAATACCATGAAACAAAAGATCAAAGCAGTACAACAATGATCAATATTAACTAATATCAAGTCTCTTTGTATCCTGGTATCTCTTTGTATCCACTCCCAATGTCCATTTAAACAGCAAATCTTGAGTCCCAGTTATCTCATGTAGTCATCTGGTCCTTGGATATATTCTCTTAGACAATCTAGAATAGGCCTCATTCTCAGGGTAGCTCTGAATGGGGTTCTGCATCTCTGGTTCCAAATCATTTCTGGAAATTCCTGCATAATTCTGCTAAAATATGCTAGTAATAAGACAATACAATTTATTTCATCCTACTACATTTGATTTCCCAATGACTAGTTCATACAACAAAAACCAGCCTTATGGACCTAATCCTATTATGTACAGAGCTATAAGAACATCAAATTAGGAACCTATAATTCACCTGAGACTTTAAAGGTTTTCAGTTTTTATATATTGCTGTTTTTATCTTTACCTAAATCCTGTACCTGATATAAGACTCTTTTGTACTATTGGCCTCATGACAGAGTTTTTACCTCCCATAGCAAAATATCACTAACTAAGGCTTAGGGACTGAATATTATTAATTTTTTTATGTTTCCTTAACAGTTTCATTTCATTTATCCTTTACTTATAAATTAAAACTAACTTCATTCTGGTATTTCAGACATATAGCAAATGCCTGGTAGTTGACTCATCTTAGTGTATTAAAAGTTACATTTTTTTTTTTTTTGGTGAGGCATTTGGGGTTAAGTGACTCGCCCAGGGTCACACAGCCAGTAAGTGTTAAGTGTCTGAGGTCGGACCTGAACTCTGGTCCTCCTGACTCCAGGGCCGGTGCTCTATCCACTATGCCACCTAGCTGCTCCATAAAGTTACATTTTTAAGCCACCCTATATATTTTCATATATGGTAAAAATTATTTGTGGTAAAGATCTATATCGGAAGTTTTAGCTGAATCATTTGAGAGATTGCACATGCTACTGAAGCAGCTTTTGAAGAACCTCCTTTTTTGGGGAGGAGAATGCGAGGAACTTCCAGTACTCGGACTTAAAAGTGGGGGCAGGAACAGAAGTTGGCGTTCTCTGGCTGCTAAACTTAGCCATGGCAGTGTGCGGGTGAGAGGAGTTGAGAAACACGTGGTTGGTGTTTGGCTTTGGGTGTGCTGATTCTCGGCCTGGTGAGCAGTTTGGGATTCGGTCAGTTTTATAAAGGAAAATAGACTAAGTTTAGATCTAAGGTCATTCATCTGTATTTCTACTTCCCTATTTCCCTAATTGGTATCACCTTTTGTTGTCTAATTAATTTCCAAGCAATAAAAACTAATCCCTCACAGATTAAAGCTCAGAAGCTTCTTTTTCTTAGTGGTCTGGGATATACATATACACACACACACACACACACACACACACACACACACACACACACACACATATATATATATATATATATATATATATATATATATATATATATATAAAAGGGAAAAGTTAAAAGGGGGAGTTTAATGCTCCATATATCCAATTTTGAATCTCACACATAATTTCTATAAGTGATTGCTAAATATTATCAAATGAAAATAGTCTTTATCATAGTAAATTTATTATCTGCTTTAAAACAAAATACACCCCATTGAATATTTCAAATATCTATTTTTAAAGCTCAGTTCATCATCTAACAGCATCCTGATTAATATAGAAGTTAACTTTTTAACAGCATTTCTGATACAATTATTTCTCAAATTTCAATATATGAGACATTTTTAGAAACCCAATAATAACATACATGATATCGTGTATTTAAAACAAAACTTATTATCAGTCAGATGACATTAATTGGACTTAATGCATTTTCAAACTATCTTACATAGAAAATAATTAATCTTGGTACCTTTGACATTTTATACTAATCACATCCAAAGCCCAGTATACAATTGTCAAGCATGGGGTAATTACATACAGTTAAATAATAATAATATTGAACATTTATACAGAGTGTTTACCATATGCCACTTATTATGTCAAGCACTTCACACACATTATATCATTTTGATCCTCACAACAACCCTGGGAGATGGGCACTATTATTATTTTCCTCTTCACAGATCAGAAAACAGAGGCAAATGGAGATAAGATAACTTGCTTAAGATCACACAGCTAATACATTTCTGAGGCCAGAGTGTAACTCAGGTTTGTTGTTGTTGTTGTTGAGCATACTTTATTTGGGAACCAGGTCTAAGATTAGAGGGGTTAACAGGGTGGGGGGAAAGGGGACTCTGAACTGTGAGATTCACAGGGGGTCTTTGAGCTAGAATGGGAGTCAGAGGAGAATCTATGAGCTGCGGTTGGGGGCTTAGAAGACTCCTTATCTGGGATAGAGTTAGGCTGAGCTGGGAAGGGGAAGGGCTCAGGGGGTCCCTGATCTGGAATTGGGGTCAGAAGAGAGACCTTTGAGCTGGGGTGAGAGGTGAGGTGAAAAGGGGTCTCTCCTTAAAGATCCCTTTTCAGTTTAAATCACTCTTTCCATTCATTAATTAAATTGAAATAATTTTTCATTTGCTCTCTGATTTAAATAATCTTCTCTCTTTTCATGGTCAAGGAAAGGCAAACAGCAAACCTCATATATCTATCTCTATCTAAATATATACACATATATACTTATAGGTACATGCATACATATACATGTACACATGTAGGCATATACACGTGTGCTTATAAACATACATGCATGAATACATGCATACATACATAACACATACATACATACTCACTCTGGGATTACTTTCAAACTAGCTGCTTTCCTTCATTATACTAAAACAATAGATCTATCAACCTTCAGGGGAAAAATTTTATCTATGTCCTATGTACCCCTAAAACTTTTACAGAATGTAGTTCTTAGTTCTTAATACAAATTCTACAGTGGCACTTCAAGTCCCTAAAATATTTACAATGATTAATCTCCAATATCCTCAATCTCCAAACCTCCAGAATCAACTAAGATTTTTTGTTTGTTTGTTTTGGTTTGGTGAGGCAATTGGGGTTAAGTGACTTGCCTAGGGTCACACAGCTAGTGAGTGTTAAGTGTCTGAGGCCGGATTTGAACTCAGGTAGTCCTGACTCCAGGGCCGGTGCTCTATCCACTGCGCCACCTAGCTGCCCCAACTAAGATGTTTTTATCATTTCTACTGTAAGGAATTAATTGTGATTTGGGGTTTTCCTAACCCTATCTTTGCTTCATTATGGTCAGACTGAAAAAAAAAGTAGGTTTGAAAAGCCTAAGAGAGGATGGGTGTGTACTTTGGGAAATAATTGAACAGACAAGAGGAGCTCTGACCACAGGGAACATTTGTTGAAACTAAGTAACTAAGCCTCCCCTGATAGCTCCCCCATGCCCACATGGGCCTGGCCAGATTATAATGGGGATAGCCCATGTGGGTGTGCTGAGCCAGTTGGAGACTCAGCATGGCTAAGAGCTACCCTTTCCAGTGGGAGAGTCAGTTAGAGGTAGTTAGAAGAAAAGGCAGTTAGGGAATTTTTCTGAGGAGTTTTCTGAGAGACAGTTGGAGGAAGAGGGTAAGGGGAGTTTTCTGAGAGGCAGTTAGAGAGTTGGTTCTGAGGGAAATGGGGAAGGAAGGTAGGGACAGTTAGAGGAGCTCCTGGTGTTTTGACCTTGGAACAAAAACAGAAGAGACTACAAAGCTAATTCTCCTTAGAACTACAGATTTCAGGTGGTGGTGAGTTTGTGTTTTTGAGGCAAAGCTGGCTTTTTGGAGCTGGCTGGGCTGGAGGCAGATTCGGGATGCCTGGGGTTTTTTTTTTACCCCCAGAGATTTATACATTGTTCCCATTAATAAACCTGTTTTGTTTTTTGAAAGAGGCTGTTTCCTTTCTTACACCAATACTACAGCGAGCCACCCACTTAACTCTTTCCATACTAAATTTGGCCCTTACACTACAAACCAAGAAGTTTTTCCTTTCTTTGATTACCCGATTTTATCTCTGTAATTCCAATGTGGCTAAGGTTAAAATGACAGAGAAAAGGTATCTTTCAGGGTTTTTTCCCCCTTTTTATTGTAATCTCCCACTGAAAACTTAAAGTAGGAATTAGTCCTACTTACTGGGACAACTACTTTAAGTATGAAACTTCATTAATCTTCCCCCTGTTTTCTAAACTCTTTGGCTCTTGTAACGATTGGAATGACGCCACCTGCTGGAGACTTACTGTAGAAGAGTTTCACCCATGAAGCGAAGGTCTTTGAGGGCAAGACCAGGAGTCTTTTCTTTGGCGTCACTTCCTGACGCGGGCTAGTGGGAGGAGGAAGGAAGAGACTGGCGCTGAGTCTCGCGCTCTTTCCTCTGGACTCTAGTGGAGAAGGGAGCTAGAAATGTGCTCTCCCTTTAATAGATAGGAATCTAGGCCTTTCTCTCTCTCTTTACCAAATTCTTATTCTCCTTAATAAATGCTTAAAAGTCTAACTCTTGCTAAAGCTTATAATTTATTGGCGACCACTCATTAGATATTTTAGACAGTTTAGCTAGAATTTTAACCCTTAACAGATGGCTGACCATGAAGAGGAAAGCTAAACCTCAGTCTTCTTCTGATCTTCTGGTTGGGTAAGAAATTTCCCCTCCCTCTCCCTTTAACTGCTAAGTACTGGTGTACTGGCTGTGTTTTCCTTTAAATTTTTTCGAATGGACCTTTTAAACTCCCTAATTATCCTATTTTTGATTTTAGTCTGTTTAACCAGACAAATGGGAGATAATATCATGTTAATGCTTTGTTTTTGTGGATTTTCTATTTTTCTTTTTATTTTTGCTAAAAGAGCCAGCAACTTACTCACACAAGGAAATATCTCTCCCTCTCCCAACCATGCTTTTTCAGAGAAACCTGAAGAGATTCCCGCAGCTTTTCCCAGTTCTAACAGTAATTGTTACTTTAATTTTGCATGCCTGGAGGCAATGACCCACCCTCTAGAAGCTTTTAATCCCCTAGCACCTGGAGGCAAAGTGGGGGAAGAGGAATCCAGGCCTGAGTTCAAAATCAAGTCTGATTCAAATTGCTCTGGTCCCTCCCCTCCTCTCCAGACCCCACCCTCTACTCCTCCTATGGCCAAGCCCATAGCTTCCCCTGCCTGGGAAGTCCAGAGATCTGATGCGCATGCTCAACTTTTTCTACCTGCATTTGCAGCTTCAGGCTCAGCCCTTCCCCGGCCTGGCTGTGCTTTTGAGACAATCTTAGAAAACTCTTTAAATTCCAGATATGCTCGTTTTGTTCATAATTTTGCTAACCTGCTTTTGTCTTTAATTAGTAATCTTATAAAGCATTTGTATGGTGAAAAGACTGACAGACAATATAGAGGGGTTAAAGAAGAAAAACTTAAGCTGAATGAGAATGACAATCATCACCATAGTTCAAGACTCTGCTTCTTTTGCCATGGAAGGGTATATATTTTACAGAAATGTAGAAGTAAGCAGCAAGGTATTGATATGAGTATTGGGGATTTTAGATATCGGAATCAAAAATGTTCTGAATTCACTCAGAGTAATAGTATCAGTTCAGAGGTTACATAGGATTTCTATGCTATTACATATACATTTTGAAATTAATGGTATGGGTTTATTTTCATAGAGAGTTTCATGCTTTTGAGATTGTGTTTTATACTTAAGCTTTTACAATAGTCATGTGATCAAGTTTATATTTTATAATATTCTTATTAAGTTCACATTCATTTAGACTTCCTTAGTTTGAATTTCATTGTCTTTTATTGTTCCATGTGTATTTTCTTCTATTCGTTTATCTATCTAATTTTGAAAAATTGCAAGATGGTTTTGATTTCATAATACAATGTTAATTCTAGGAGTATTGTGCTCCCATAATCTGAGTTGTTTGTTTTTGTTATTTTTTTCCTCAACTGATTATTTGATCAAACTCTTTCTTTAAAGCATTTCCCTGGCAAATTGGTTGCCATGGCAAGTGTAAATTGATTCTAGAAGTATTATTTTTGATAAGCATATTCCAAAAAAAAAAAAAAGAGGGGAACATTTGTAAAAGTTTTCTTTGAGATTGTGTTGTGATTTAACTTATATTTAAATGTTATGATTTTTCAAAAAAGAAATTGTATACTAAGTAAAAAAAAGGGGTATTATTTGAAATTGTTGCATAATTATATATTGTGTTCTGAGTCAAGATGTATTCACATTTTTTGCAATCATTTATTATCCTCAATTTTAAATCCATATGAGACTTGGATTATGGGAACTTATCATTTAAGACATTAATTGCCTTTATTCTGAGTTATCAGATGCCAGTTGGCCAAGGTGCCATCCAATCACAAGAGGAATACATGCAAGAGCAGACACTGAACTGTCACATGAGGGGAGACATGCATGAAGTCAAGGTATGGCCGAGAGAACGGCTTTTGACAAATGTTGAGGTTGGATTCTCTTGGTTTAATATTTTATTTTATTTTTCCCCACAATATTGTACAGATGGCTGGAAGTATTCATCCCACCCATCTCACTTCTACACCTGGCTTCTATGCTCCCTCCTATATGCCTGATGCCATGGACATCTTAATCCCATGGATCTGATTAAGTCTGACTCAGTTTCCTCCAATATGTTCGGTGGCATGGACGTATATTCCATCCACCTATTTTAAGCCTGGCATACTGTATGGGCAGTACATATTGCTCAAGTGTGGGAATGCTCATATCCCATCATTTCTCTGTTCTTTTATGGTAACCCCCATAATTATCTCAGGTGTCATGATAAATACAGTGTTGAATTTGGCCTTGACACCTGTTACCAATTATATTAGATTTTCTAATTTCTCATAATGGCATGAGGATAATTAGGCAGATGATGCAAAAAGTGATGAAACAAAGATAAAAATTATTTTTAAAAATTAATATCACAGCAATTGTCTTCTCAGTAATATTATAATTTTAAAGAATGTTTCAATTTTGTTTTATTATATGTTTCATGTGTAACAACTAAGATTCTGAATTCCCTTAGACATGTTTTTGAGAACTTTCATTGTTTGATTTGATTATTGATAAAGCTATTTTAAAGTTGTGTTAAGCTCAATTTTGTAGGAAATTTTCCTGGCTGATTACCAGCATCCACACATCAACCCCTGAAAAGACTTCCATTCCACGATTACACCTAGAGGACATCTGAGAAAAGACTTTCAGAGACTTTAAATGAACAGTTTTGATTTGTTCTTTTTGTTGGTTTTTTTCTCTTTCTGTTATAATATACACCATCTGTAACATGTATTCTCTGCAGAGGCCCTCCCTTTGCAAGACTAATGTCAAAGCGTCGGTTCATGAGGACAAAAAAAAAAATCGCCCCTCTGGACAAAACTTTCCTCTCTTCCTTTTCTATATTGTTGTTCACATATTATTAGTTAGCAATAGTTATTATATTCTTTTTACTGTTCCGTCAAGGAAACATTTTGTTTCTTGAGGAACAACAGGGGGGACTGTAACGATTGGAATGACGCCACCTGCTGGAGACTTACTATAGAAGAGTTTCACCCATGAAGCGAAGGTCTTTGAGGGCAAGACCAGGAGTCTTTTCTTTGGCGTCACTTCCTGACGCGGGCTAGTGGGAGGAGGAAGGAAGAGACTGGCGCTGAGTCTCGCGCTCTTTCCTCTGGACTCTGGTGGAGAAGGGAGCTAGAAATGTGCTCTCCCTTTAATAGATAGGAATCTAGGCCTTTCTCTCTCTCTTTACCAAATTCTTATTCTCCTTAATAAATGCTTAAAAGTCTAACTCTTGCTAAAGCTTATAATTTATTGGCGACCACTCATTAGATATTTTAGACAGTTTAGCTAGAATTTTAACCCTTAACATCTAGCTTATTGGCATTTTTTTCTGGGTGGTTGCATTTTCCTTTTAGAAATATTTCCAAGTAACAGAATTTGTAAACAATACTAAATACAACACAAGGTAGAGATTTTTCTGGAAAAACAGAAACAAAAAGATAATTCAAATACAGAAGAGGCTGATGAGTAAGAAGGACTGGATATAAAGAAGAAACTTAAAGCTGCCCAGCAAAAACAATAGTTCATGATCTAACCCATTCTGGAGAGCAATTTGGAACTATGCCCAAAGGGCTATAAAACTGTGCATACCCTTTGACCTAGTAGTACCACCAGTGTGGCCTGTATCCCAAAGAGATAATGAAAAAGGGAAAAGGATCCACATGTACAAAAATATTTATAGCAGCTCTGTGGTGGCAAAGAATTGGAAATCAAAGGAATGCCCATCAATTGGGGAATGGCTGAACAAGTTGTGGTATATGAATGTAATAAAATACTATTGGCTATAAGAAATGATGAGCAGGCAGATTTCAGAAAAACCTGGAAATACTTAAGTGGACTGATATTGAGTGGTGAGCAGAACTAGGAAAACAGTGTACATGGTAACAGCGACATTATGTGATGATCAACTGTGACTTAACTCTTCTGAGCAATACAATGATCCAAAACAATTCCAAAGGACTCATGATGGAAAATTGCTCTCCATATCCAGAAAAAAGAACTGATGAGATCTGAATGTAGATTGAACCATACTATTTCTTTTTGGTTTTTTTTTTCTTTTTTTTTAGGTTTTCCCTTTTGTTCTGATTCTTCTTTCACAACATGACTAATGCAGAAATATGTTGTTGTGTGTTGATCAACTGTGATAGATTTGACTCTTCTCAGCAATACAATGGTCTAAGAGAGTTCCAAAGGACTCATGATGGAAAATTCTTTCCAAATTCAGAAAAAAAGAACTGTGGAATCTAGATGTAGATTGAACCATAAAAAAAGTGATTGTACATATATAACCTATATCAGATTGCTTTCTGTCTTGGGGAGGGGGGAGGGAAGGAAAAAAAATTTGGAACTCAAAATCTTATAAAAACAAATGTTGAAAACTATCTTTACAAGTAAGTGGAAAAAATGAAATACTATTGATTGGGGAAAAATAATAGTTTATCTGATCAGAATAAGATTTTTCATTGGCTAGTCTTAATTTCTTCAATTTGCAACACTGAAGAGAGCCAAGTTGGGGTCAAAACAAATAACCACTTGAATTCCTTGCAGATTTATGCCATATGCCACATCACTCAATAGCCTGCTAGTCAGTCATTTCCATAAATTTGGAGAGCATCCCCTGATCCCACACTACTGTTTATTCAAGGGGGAACCCACCAATATTTAACTACCACTGGAACTGATAATCCCTCCCCAGGAGAAAACTTTATCCTTAACTTAAATTTAACCTTAACTTAATCCTAAATGTAACCCTAAACTTCCCCATCTTGGGGGAAAATTTAAACTTAAACTTAAGCTAAGAGTAGGAGTCTGACCTTCAGGGAAATCTTGCTTGAAAAAGTCCCTTGATGAAAGATTAATCAGAGTACTCTAGGAAGTTTTTCTGTAAAGTGTTTTGCTCAGGGGTCAGACTCCTGACTTGATCTAACTCGATTCATATTTCTTTGGTGAAAGATATAATGACTGAATAAACAAAGGTTTGAGCTTCCAAGAATATCAACTTATGAAGTAATGCATGCAAAGATGGCAGAGAGAAGCTAGGAAATTGCTTGAGCTCCCCAAAATTTTCCTCTGAAAGAACATTAAATCAAGCCTCTAAATGGATTCTAGAGCTACAGAACCTACAAAAAGATGGAGTGAAACAACCTTCTGGCTTAAGAAAACTTAGAGGGACTTCAGGAAAAGCTTGTCTCAGTTGGATAAAAGGGGAGTGCAGTGAAGCCCCAAGAGTGTCTGGGCAACCCAACGGGAGGCTCATAGACACAGCACAGATCAGCAGCTGAAGCCCATTGGTCCTAGCCCAGCAGACTAATGGCACAGCTGGCCAGGTGTGATGCCCCCAACCCTAATGCAGAAGGCAATTTGCCAGATGGGGTATACACTAGACAACAGGTGCAATTAACACTGGGTCATCCCAGTGTAGTGAACAAGCCTCAAGCCCTCTGAGGCCTCAAAGCAGAAAAGCCAGTGATTAGGTCTCCAGGTCCCAGCAAAAGAAGTTTGGGACAAAAAATTTGGGACGAGAATCAAATACCCAACAAAACTCCTGTGCCCCAGGAGCAGAACTCAACTTTAAAAGGCATGAAATACCTTCTCTCTTTTCCTTTGGCCCTGACGGTGGCAGTATGGGTAAGTGCTGTAGTCTTTGTACATCTAGAAAGCTCTGTAGCCACAGAAGAGACCAAAAGTGGCATGACAAACAATACAAGAAATCTCATTTGGGCACTGCCTTGAAGGCCAACCCATTTGGAGGAGCATGTCATGCAAAAGAAATTGTCATGGAGAAAGTTGGTGCTAAGCCGAGCAGCCCAATTCTGCCATCGGGAAGTGTGTGTGAGTCTAGCTGATTAAGAACAGCAAAAAAAATCACTGCCTTTGTTTTCAATGATGGTTGCTTGAACTTTATTGAAGAAAATGATCAAGTTTTTGTTGCTGGATTTGGTCAAAAAGGTCATGCTGTTGGTGATATTCCTGGAATCTACTTAAAGGTTGTGAAAATTGCAAACATCTCTCTTCTGGCCTTGTACAAAGGCAAGAAGGAAAGACCAAGATCCTAAAAACTGTATGATGTCTTTGTCATAGTAAACAATTTTCATGTTAAAAAAGGCATGAAATAGCCTAAAATATGAGTAAGAAACAGAAAAGAATGCTATTATGGCAACAGGGAAGACCAAAACACAAACTCAGAAAAGGACAATAATGTCAAAATGCCTACATATGAAACCTCAAAAGGGAAGATAAATTGTTTTCAAGATCAAACAGCCTTATTGGAAGAGCTCAAAAAGGATTTTATAAATCAAATAAGAGAGGTAGAAGAAAAACCTGGGAAAAGCAAAGAAAGTTATGCAAGAAAGAATCAATAGCTTAGAAAAAGGACAAAAATTGACTAAGGAAAACAATTCCTTAAAAAATACAATTGGCCATATGGAAAAGGAGGTACAAAAGCTGACTGAAGAAAATAATTCCTTGAAAATCAGAATTGGGCAGATGGAAGCTAATGACTCTATAAGACATCAGGAATCAGTAAAAAAAAAAATCAAAAATTGAAGAAAACATAAAATACCTCATCAGGAAACAACAGACCTGGGAAATAGATCCAGGAGGGATAATTTAAGAATTAATGGACTACCTGAAAATCATGATAAAAAAACCAGCCTAAACAGCCTATTTCAGGAAATTATCAAGGAGAAGTGCCCCAATATCCTAGACCACAGGGCAAAATAGTCATTGAAAAAATCAGTAGATCGACTCCTGAAAGAGACCCCAAAATGAAAGCTCCAAGGAATATTGTAGCCAAATTTCAGAATTATTGGGTGAAAGAGAAAATGCTGCAAGCAGCCAGAAACAAACAATTTAAATATCAAGGAGCCACAGTCAGGATTACAGAGGATCTAGCAGCTTCAACATTAAAGTATTGGAGGGTTTAGAATATGATATTATAGAAAGCAAAGAAGCTTGAATTGCAACCAAAAAAATCAAATACCCAGAAAAATTGATCATAATATTTCAGGGGAAAAGATGGATATTCAATGAAATAGGGTACTTTAAAACTTTCCTGATGAAAAGAACTGAACAGAAAATTCAGTCTTCAAATACCAGACCCAAGAGAAGCATAAAAAGGTAAAACAGGAAAAAAAAATACCCATTTTATTCAATAAAGTTCAAATGTTTACATCCCTACACAGGAAAATGATACTTGTAACTCTTGAGAACTGTATCTCTATTGGAGCAGATAGGAGTATACCTAGACAGAGTTGTAAATTGATTTTGATGCGATGATATACAAAATACTTAAGGGGTGAAAAAAAGGATTGTACTGAGAGAAGAGAAAAGGGGAGGTAGAACAGGTTAAATTACATTACATGAAGAGGCACAAAAGACCTATTATAGTAGAGGGAAAGAAAGGAGGGAGTGAGCATTATTTGAACATTACTCTCATCAGATTTGGCTCAAAGAGAAATTAACATACACACTCAGTTGGGTATAGAAATTTATCTTACCCTATAGGGAAGTAGGAGGGGAAAGGAGAAAAAAAAGGGAGTGTCAGTGATAGAAGGGTGATCAGATTGAGGGAGGTAGTGGCCAGAAACAAAACACTGGTGAGAAGAAAAAGGGTGAAAAGAGAGAGAAAAGTATAAACAAGGGGAAAAATAGGATGGAGGGAAATACATAGTAATTATAACTGTGAATGTGAATGGGATTAACTCTCCCATAAAACAGTAACAGAAGAGTTGATTAAAAATCAGAATCCTACAGTATATTGTTTATAAGAAACATTTGAAGCAAAGAGATATACACAGTAAAGGTAAAAGGCTGGAGCAGAATATATTATGCTGAAGTAAAAGGAAAAGAAGGGATAGCGATACTTACCTCAGACAAAGCAAAAGCAGAAATAGATCTGATTAAAGGAGATAGGTGCGGCTGTGTTGCACAGTGGGTAAAGCACTGGCCCTGGATTCAGGAGGACCTGAGTCCAAATACAGCCTCACATACTTGACACTTACTAGCTGTGTGGCCTTGGGCAAGTCACTTATCCCTCATTGCCCCGCAAAGAAAAAAAAAAGAGATAAGAAAGGAAACTGCATGTTACTGAAAGTTACCATAGACAATGAAGTCATATCAATACTAAACATATATGCACCAAGTGGTATAGCATCCAAGAGAAGTTAAGTGAGTTACAGGAAGAAATAGACAGCAAAACTTTACTGATGTGGGACCTCAACCTCTCCCTCTCAGATCTAGATAAATTTAACCACACAATAAATAAGAAAGAAGTTAAAGAGGTGAAAGGAATTTTAGATGTTAGATATGATAGACCTCTGGAGAAAACTAAATGGGGATAGAAAGGAATATACATTTTGTTCAGTGGTACATGACACCTACACAAAAAAATTGACCATGTATTAGAGCAATGAAACCTCACAGTCAAATGCAGAAAAGCAGAAATAGTAAATGCATCCTTTTCAGATCATGATGCAATAAAAATTGCATATAATAAAGGGCCATGGAAAGATAGACTGAAAAATTAATTGGAAACAAAATAATCTCATCTTAAAGAGTGAATGGGTCAAACAACAAATCATAGAAACAATCAGTAATTTCAATAAAGAGAATGACAGTAATGAGACAATATACCAAAACTTATAGGATGCAGCTAAAGCAATTCTTAGGGAGATATTTTATATCTCTAAATGCCTACATGAATAAAATAGAGAAAGAGGAAATCAATGAATTGGACATGCAACTAAAAACACTAGAAAAAGAACAAACTAAAAATCCCCAACTAAATACCAAATTAGAAATTCTGCAAATCAAAGGTGAGATTTATAAAATTGAAAGTAAGAAAACTAGAATTAATAAATAAAACCAAGAGCTGGTTTAAGAAAAAATCAATAAAATGGATAAACCTTTGATTAATGTGTTTTTAAAAAAAAAAAGAAAAAAGAAAATCAAATTACCAGTATCAAAAATGAAAGGGGTGAATTCACTACAGTGAAGAGATTAAAGCAATAATTAGGAGCTATTTTGCCCAACTGTATGCCAATAAATTTGACAATCTAAATGAAATGGATGAATATTTACAAAAATATAAATTGCCCAGATTAATAGAAGAGGAAATACAATATTTAAATAAGCCCATTTTAGAAAAGGAAATTGAATAAGCCATCAATAAACTCCCTAATAAAAAAATCTCCAGGGTCAGATGGATTTACAAGTGAATTCTACCAAACATTTAAAGAACAACTAATTCCAATACTATGTAAACTATTTGGGAAAATAGGTGAAAAAGGAGTCCTAGCAAATTCCTTTAATGAGACAAATATGGTGCTGATACCTAAACCAAGAAGAGACAAAACAAAGAAAATTATAGACCAATTTCCCTAATGAATATTGATGCAAAAATTCTAAATAAAGTATTATCAAACAGACTACAGCAATTTATCACCAGGATAATACACTATGACCAGGTGGGATTTATACCAGAAATGAAGGGCTGGTTCAATATTAGGAAAACTATCAACATAATCAACCACATCAATAACAAAACTAACCAAAATAATATTATCTCAATAGATGCAGAGAATGCTTTTGATGCATCAGATTTTTTCTTTTTTTGGGGGGGAGGGGGGAATGTGGGTTAAGTGACTTGCCCAGGGTCACACAGCTAGTAAGTGTCAAGTGTCTGAGGCCAGATTTGAACTCGGGTCCTCCTGAAACCAGGACTGGTGCTTTATCCACTGTGCCACCTAGCTGCCCTGCAGAGAAAACTTTTGACAAAATATAGCACACATTCCTATTAGAAACATTAGAGAGCATAGGAATAAATGGAGCTTTCCTTAAAGTGAGAATCTATCTAAAACCATCAGCAAGCATTATATGTAATGGGGATAAATTAGAAGCATTCCCAGTAAGATCAAGGGTAAAACAAGGATGTCCATTATAACCACCATTATTCCAGATTATATTAAAAATGTTAGCTTTAACAATAAATAAGAAAAAGAAATTGAGATTAGAATAGACAAAGAGGAAAAAAAAACTATCACTCCTTGCAGATGATATGATGGTATATTTAAAGAATCATAAAGAATCAACTAAAAAACTACTTGAAGCAATTAACAATTTTAGCAAAGTTGCAGGTTGGAAAATAAACCCACATAAATCATCAGCATTTCTATATATGACTTACAAAGCCCAGCAGCAAGAAATAGAGAAATTTAATTTAAAATAATTGTAGACAATATAAAATACTTGGGACTCCACCTGCCAAGACAAACCCAAGAACTCTATGAACACAATTACAAAACACTTTTCACACAAGTAAAATCAGTTCTAAACTGGAAAAATATTAATTGCTTATGGGTAGGTTGAGCTAATATAATAAAAATGACAATCCTACCTAAATTAACTTACTTATTCAGTGTCATACCAATCAAACTACCAAAAATTTATTTTGTAGAGCTAGAGAAAAATGATAACAATTCATCTGGAAGAACAAAAGATTAAGAATATCAAGGGAATTAATGAAAAAAAAATGCAAAGGAAGGTAGCCTAGCTACACCAGATCTAAAACTATAATAAAGTGGCAATCATCAAAACTTTTTGGTACCGGCTAAGAAATAGAGTGGTGGATCAGTGGAATAGGTTAGGCACAAAAGACACAGTAGTAAATGACTAGCAATCTATAGATAAGCCCAAAGACTCCATCTTTGGGGATAAGAACTCACTGGAAAAAAAACTGCTGGGAAAACTCGAAGATAGTGTGGCAGAAACTAGGCATAGACCAACATCTTACATCATATGCCAAAATAAGGCTAAAATGGGTACATGATTTATACATAAAGGGTAATACCATAGGCAAATTAGAAAACAAAGGAATAGTTTGTTAGAGCTATGGAGAGGGGAAGAATTTATGACCAAATAAGAGATAGAGAACATTATGAAATGCAAAATGAAACATTTTGATTACTTTAAATTAAAAAGGTTTTGTACAAACAAAACCAATGCAACCAAGATTAGAAAGAAAGTGGAAAGCTGGGAAACATTTTTTACAGCCATTGTTTCCAATAAAGGTCTCATTTCTCAAACATATAGAGATCTTAGTTAAAATTTTAAGTATACAGGTCATTCCCCAATTGATAAATGGTGAAAGAATATGAACAGGCAGTTTTCAGATGAAGAAATTAAAGCTATCTATAGTCATATGGAAAAATGTTCTCATTCACTATTGATTACAGAAATGCAAATTAAAAATACTCTGAGGTACCACCTCCCACCTATAAGATTGGCTAATATGACAAAAAATGTTGAAGAAAATGTGAGAAAATTGGGACACTAATGCATGGTTGGTAGTATTGTGAACTAATCCAACAATTCTGGAGAGCAATTTAGAACTATACCCATTCCAAAAGACTCATGATGGAAAATGCTCTCCAAATCCAGAAAAAACTATGGAGTCTGAATGCAGATCAAAGCATACTCTTTTCCCTTTTGTTGGGTTTTTTGTTTGTTTCTTCTTTCTTGTGGTGTTCTGATTCTTCTCTCACAACATGCCTAATTGGAAATATGTTTAACATGATTATACTGTATAACCTATATCAGATTGCTTGTTGTCTTCAGGATGGGGAGGTGGGGAGAAGAGAGTGAGGGAGAAAAATTTGGAACTCAAAATCTTACAAAAATGAATGCTGAAAACTATCTTTACATGTAACTGAATACAAATAAATAAAATACTATTTTTTTTTAAAAAGCTAACAAAAGGAGGAAAAAGAACTATTTCCAAAGGGCTGTATAACTGTGCATACCCTTTGACCCAGCAATACCACTACTAGATCTATATCCCAAAGAGATCATAAAAAAGGGGAAAGGACCCACATGTACAAAAGTATTATAGCTGCCCTTTTTGTGGTAGCAAAGAATTGGAAATTCAGTAGATGCCCATCAATTGGGGAATGGCTGAACAAGTTGTGGTATATGAATGTAATGGAATACTATTGTCCTATAAGAAATGACTAGCAGAGTGATTTCAGGAGAAACCTAGAAAGACTTACATGAACTGATGTTTAGTGAAGTGAGTAGAACCAGGAGAACATTGTATACAGTAACAGCAATGTTGTGTGATGATCAACTGTGACAGACTTGGCTCTTCTCAGCACTGCAGTGATCCAAGACAATTCCAAAGAATTCATGATTGAAAATGTTCTCCTCATACAGAAAAAAAAGAACTGTGGATTCTGGATGCAGACCAAAGCATAACTATTTTTACTTTTTGTTGTTTTTTTTTTCTTCCTTCTTTCTTGTGTTTTTTCCCTTTTGGTCTGATTTTTCTTTCACGATATGACTAATGTGGAAATATGTTTGATTGTACTGTATAACCTATATCAGATTGCTTGCTGTTTTGGGGAAAAGAGGGGGAAGGGAAGGAGGGAAAAAATTTGGAACTCATATCTTACAAAAACGAATGTTGAAAATTGTCTTTACATATAATTAGATAATATAAAATAAAATAGTTACAAAATTTTTAAAAAGTAATGCATGCCGGGGCAGCTAGGTGGCACAGTGGATAAAGCACTGGCCTTGGATTCAGGAGGACCTGAGTTCAAATCCAGCCTCAGACACTTGACACTTACTAGCTGTGTGACCCTGGGCAAGTCACTTAACCCTCATTGCCCAGCAAAAAAAAAAAAAAAGTAATGCATGCCAATTGCCTGACAAATTAAAACCAACTGCCTTACTCAGCTTTGGCATTGAACCTCACACACAAAGGGATACAGACTTTTATGCATTAAAAACAATCACATAAGACCAATTAATTAAAATAAAACAATTAATCAGGATACAAAATTAGCTAATCTGATTTCTGATTGGAGGAAAGATTAGAGACTTTTCAAGTTGAAAGGGAGAGAGTGAACAGGCGCAATTCCCTTAATACAGAAAAAGAGGTATCCCACTCACCCTCCTCAAGTGTCTATAAATAATCAAAGGAATACGGAAACAATAACTGATCGATCAGTATGGGACAAGTTTTAAAATAAGACATATGGTTTTCTTGAGATGTATAATTGTGAGAAAACTCCTTGTATCATTCTTTGGGTCTGACCAGGTTCCTGGTTAGCATAATTTTGGTCCTTAGTTAAGGATCTCTAAGCAACAGGTAAGGGTGGTTTCGTTTCCCAGCCATGGAAGGCTAAGTTCAAACAATGGAATAACATTTTCCCACAATTCCCAAAGTTAAATAAAATCTTCTAACAAGACAGAAATTGGACTAGATACATAATTGAATAAAAAGTGAACTGAGCTAGCTCTAGAACTGAGTCACAAGGTAAAGTCAGTGTGGTTCATCCAGTTCCCACTACCACTTGCTGTATTAATCCCCTCAAATCCCTCACCAGGAAACATAACATGAATACAACCTGTGCATTAGGAAAATTACTGTGTGGAAAATGGTTTATGGAAGGAAGAGATTTTACTGGGGAGGCCAATTAGGAGTCTCTTAGAGTAGTCCAGGCTCTCAACTTGTGATAGGTCCTCAATTAAAAGGATGTTCTTGGGGGGCAGCTAGATGGCGCAGTGGCGAAGTGGTTAAAGCACCAGCCCTGGATTCAGGAGTATCTGATTTCAAATCCGGCCTCAGACACTTGACACTTACTAGCTGTGTGACCCTGGGCAAGTCACTTAACCCCTATTGCCTGCAAAAAAAAAAAAAAAAAGGCAAAAATAAATAAATAAATAAAAGGATGTTCTTGTCATTGGAGAAAAGGGGATTGATATAGAAATATAGAAATAGAATAGACAAGTTTTTTTTAACTCTTTGAACATATAGCAAGTAAGACCTCAAATGTGGGTGACTAGGAGGATGCTGGTGTTTGGAAGAAGAGTAAATTTAAGGGGAAAATATAATGAGTTCTGTTTTGAACATTATAATTTGATTTGATCAATAGATATCCAGGTAGAGATGTCTAGCAGGTTACACATAAAATCTCAGGAACTGTTTGTAGGGAAAATCAAATTCCTAAGAACAAAAGAGTTCATTGTTCTGTTGTCTTCACACTCCAAAACATTTAGTGAGTATTCATATACCTGGTAGAGTTTGACTCAATGTCTGGTAATCTTCATGTTATATGCCTCCCCCACCAAAAAAAAAAAAATCCTATTTCTAAACAGGCTATTTATACAAGCTACTCAACCCTAAAGGCCTATATGTAATTAATACTGTTTTGTAAATGAGAGGACTGCCTCAGAGCTAAGGAGACATGGATTCAAGTCCTTCCTCTGATACATACTACCTGACTATAGGCAAGTCATCTTACCTCTCAGTATCCCAAGCAACTCCCTAAGACTATAAATTACAGAAGAGTTAAAGATTTTGGAAAGAGTTTTCACACCAGTGAAATCACAGGTCCATATCTCCTCTTTACTTCTCCCCAAAATTATACTAAACTTTAAAATATGTACGAATATCTACTTGTATGTTCAGGATGGGAGTGGAGGCAGGGGAGAAGAGAGTGAGTTTTAGTTAGTTTTCTAGTTAGTTATCTGGTTCAATTCAACAAATATTTACTAAGCTTCTACTATGAGCAAGATACTTTTTTTTTCCGGGGCAATGGGGGTTAAGTGACTTGCCCAGGGTCACACAGCTAGTAAGTGTCAAGTGTCTGAGGCCGGATCTGAACTCAGGTACTCCTGAATCCAGGGCTGGTGCTTTTATCCACTGCGCCACCTAGCCGCCCCCAGCAAGATACTTTTTAGACACTGGGAAGAGTTTTCACCTAGTACAGAAACTGAGACCTTGTCTCTGTGATGGGTAAATATTATTTTAAAGTGTGAGAATATTATTATTACCAGAGGACCCCTTCTCTTATATCCCTTTGTATCAGTTTTCTGCTTACTTTACTCCAGATTTTCCAATAAAGTAAATGTTTAGGTGGCCAGTGGCAGAGGATTCCTTGTGAATGCCTCAATCTTTGGGGATTAAATGACCCATGTTCAGGCCATTCTTCCTCTAATAAGCTACACCATATAAAACACAGTCCAATAAGATTTCCCTTGGACATGGTTGATTTCACTGTAAGTTTTCCCTCATCCCAATCCATGAGTAGCTTTCCTAATGAGGAGTCCTGGGGTATGCTATTTCTAATCCTCTCCTTGATATTCAAAACTTTCCTTACCACAAAACAAAACAAAAAGGTAAAAATAAAAATAGGAATAGAATATTCAAATTCAAACCAACCCAGTTTAAACATGATCTTAACCTCTGCTTGTCTGATGAACCAGACTAAAGTACTTAGGAGGTTGAAGAGATCCATTTGAAAACTGAAAGGGACAGGCACATGGAAATAGGAGAAAATTTCTTACCCAACGTGAACATCAGAAGATTGCAGGTTTGGCTCCTACCTCACTCGCCAAGACTGTGACGGGTAAAGCTCAATGTGCGTGGTCACCCTACCTGTCCCCTTCTGGGGAAAGCTAACTAAGACAACAGTTTAACAGTTTAGGTATTAAACATTTGTTAAAATATATTAGAGGTTAACAAAGAGAAAACAAATGTCTCTGAAAGGATGGGAAAACCCTAATTATTTCAACTACTCCAGGTTCAGCTGCCAACCCCATGAGGTTCCCACCACCAACTCTGAAAACCAACTCCCCAAAACCAATTGCCTCACATACTGCTTCAGGCTGATTGGTTGAGAGTGATCTCATGTTGATGTGAGGTAATTTCGGGACACTGAACCTTAAGAAAGGTCAACCCATGCTCTCACAGCAGGGGCCTCTGGTAATAATAATAGTCTCACCTCTCTTAAACTACATCTCTCCCTCTGTCCATCAATCCTCAGACACTGCCTACCAAATTTAATCCCTTAAATCTATCTATCACCTCTACTTCATATTCACAAGGGATGTTATTTAGGTCATATTTTTATGACCTGATGGTTTTTCCTCCTTTCTTCCATTTAAATATCAATTTTGCAATAAGAAGCTCTTCCTCTAAGTCACAGTCAGCTTCAAGTCTTGTTTTAACTGACTGTTTAGAGCATCCCCATCTTTGGCTGCAAAGTTTATAATTAATCTGATTTTGATATTGACCATCTGGTAATGTCCACATGTAGAGTTATCTACATATGAAACTGTACATGTCATACAGTTCGAAGGCAACACCTCTGATGCATTCAGCATAAACAGCAGAGTCAAGCAAGGATGGGTGCTTGCTCACAACCACGCTGTTTGGAATTTTCTTCCCCATGCTGTTGCGTCATGCTTTTGGTTCGTCAACTGATGGCATCTATCTGCATTCCCGGTTGGATGGAGGCCTGTTCAACATTTCACGTTTGAGATCCAAAACCAGAGTGAGAGGTAGTACCCTTAGAGACCTGCTTTTCGACAATGATGTGACTTGCCTATCACTCAGAGCGTGAATTGTAGACCTTGACGGATCGCTTCTCCCAAGCTTGCATGGACTTTGGCCTAACCATTAATCTTAAAAAGATGAAAGTCATGTGTCAGAGTGCTATGTCGCCTCCATTGATACACATCAGTAGCTACCAGTTGGATGTCATAAGCCAATTCTCGATCTTGGCTCTATTGTCAGTGACAATTTGTCACTTGATTCTGAGATCAATCAGAGGATTGGGAAAGCTACTTCAAGCATGTCTAAGCTTGCCAAGCGTGTCTGGGCAAACAGTAAAGTGACAAGACGAACCAAAGTTGCCGTCTATATAGCATGTGTCCCGAGTACCTTACTGCATGGCAGCAAAACATGGACTACATACACTAGACAAGAAAAGAAGCTT
Source organism: Dromiciops gliroides (assembly GCF_019393635.1). Lineage (NCBI taxonomy): Eukaryota > Metazoa > Chordata > Mammalia > Microbiotheria > Microbiotheriidae > Dromiciops > Dromiciops gliroides. The sequence continues at coordinate 85,387,645 of NC_057865.1, forward strand.
AACAGCTTCCACATGCGCTGCCTTTGGCACATCCTTGGCATATCTTGGTCAGATAGGATCACCAACACAGAAGTGCTCCAATGCACGCAACTTCCGAGCATCTACACACTACTGAAACAAAGACGGCTGTGCTGGCTCAGTCATGTGCACCACATGCAAGATGGGCGCATTCCTAAAGACCTACTCTATGGTGAGTTAGCCTCAGGCCAAAGATCTGCTGGATGCCCCCAGCTTCACTACAGAGATGTATGCAAGCAAGACTTGAGGGCTCTGGGAATAGACACTGGCAGCTGGGAAGAGATGGCCAAGGACCGTGCCCAATGGAGTTCAGTACTCAGGAGCAGCTTGCACACAGTTGAGATAGGCCTTCAAGCTCTGGAGGAAGAAAAAAGAATGAGATGCAAGAACCAACGGGCAACAGAGAGCGCAGCTTTCCAATGTCCTCGTTGCGGCAGGAGCTGTGGCTCCTATATTGGACTGCATAGCCATACTATGGCCTGTGGCTCTTCAAGGCGCTGATCCATGGTCATCCGTGACTGGCGGAAACTACTATACTAGAGTTATCTTTGGGTTGGTTAAAAAGAGTATTGGTTATGACCAGTGAGTTATCTTGACAAAACTCTCTAAGTCTCTGCCCTGCTTCATTTTGTACTCCAAGGCCAAATTTGCCTGTTATTTCTATTACCTTTTGATTTCCTACTTTATCCTTCCAATCCCCTATGATGAATGTGACATCTTTTTTCACTGGTTTTTTTTTTCCTAGAAGATGTTGTAGGTCTTCATAGAATTGATCAGCTTTGGCCTCTTTGACATCAGTGGTTGGAGCACAGGCTTGTATTACTGTGATGTGGAATGGTTTGCCTTGGATTCCAACAGATATAGTTGTCGTCTTTGTTTCAGTAGTGTGTAGATGCTCGGAAGTTGCGTGCATTGGAGCACTTCTGTGTTGGTGATCCTATCTGACCAAGATATGCCAAGGATGTACCGAAGGCAGCGCATGTGGAAGCTGTTAAGCTTCTTTTCTTTGAGGTTATATCCCAGGACTGTTTTTCTCACCCTCTTATTGACTATGGGGATTACTCTATTTCTTCTAAGGGCTTCTTGCCTGCAGTAGGATATGTAGTGATCACCTGAATTATATTCACCCATTCCCATCCATTTCAGTTCACTGACACCCAAGATGCTGATATTTAATCTTTCCATCTCCTGTTTGACTACATCTAGCTTACCTGGGTTCATAGATCTTACATCCCAGGTTCCCATGCAATAGTGTAGCTGAGCTTCCTTTTGTTTTTGGCCCAGCCACTTCATTAGCTCTGGAGCTACTTGCAGTTGTCCTCCACTCTTCCCCATTAGTGTGTTGCACATTTTCTGACCTAAAGGACTTGGTTTCTAGTGTCATGTCTTTCATGTGTGTTTTAATTTTAATACTGGAGTGGTTTGTCATTTCCTCCTCCAGTGGATCACCTTTTGTCAGAACTCTCCACCATGACCTATCTGTCTCAGGTAAGCCTGCATGACATAATTCATGTGTTCATTGAGCTACACAAGCACCCTTGTCACAACAAGACAGTGATCCAGTAGGTGCTTAATAAATGTTTATTGACTGGCTGATTCTAGTCCTACTTACTAGTTGTGTGACTTGACCTCTCTGACCTTCAGTTACCTCATTTGTAAAATGGGGCCCATCGTACTTAGATATTAGGATCAGATGACCTATTGAGAGGCTGTCCAACTCTAAAATCTCTACTTTTGTGTTTTAAAAGCTAAAAGGGCTGGAAATTTTCAAAGTCTTGCTATAAGCACCAAATACATGCTCTAGGGCACTATGTTGAGTTGAGGTTTTTTGAAATGACAAAGACAAAAGTATTTGTAACTCTGTTAACATTGTACTGATTCTATTTCTATCTGTTATCATCATCACCACCACCACTTTCATCTTTTAAAAAGAATAGACAATTAACAGTTTGTTTGGCAGCCATTCAACAACAGGGACTCTGAAAGCCAAATTGCAAGTGGTCTACACTGCTTTAAACATCTGTTAGCTAGCCAGAATGGTCAAGGAGAATTCCTCCCTGAAAATACTGAGCAGATATCGTCAGAGCAGCCTCAAAGTGCCTTGTGTTTTGCCGAGATTAATATGCTTCTGTTCAAAGTCACCCAAAAATATTATGATAAGATCCTAGAGTATATAAAATGCTATGGTCTGAAATGACTCCAAATGCTATTTCCAGCCAAGGTTACATTTCTAGCAATATAGATGAGGATTTGCTACAAAGACATAATGGATAAAAGTGGCTTTCCACCTTCTTTTCTTTATTTACTCAGAGTAAAAATGCTGAGAATTGGGTATCTTCTATAAAAGGAGACACTGGCAAGACAATAATGTAAAGAGCACTTCAATTAAGTACTTTTCTATAGTTAAACATCAGGCCAGAACATGTTGCCAAAGAATGAAGACATTTTATTTAAAATTACACTGGCAAGAGACCATCAAATTATCCTTAACATTTTCATTAAATTGAGATACAGATATAGTTAGGGTAGTAAATCTCTTCTGAAACAAGGAGTTTATTCAAGAGCCAAGGCCAAAGGCAATAATAACCCTAAAGAAATGGCCAGTGTCTAACTGAAGAAACAAGAGATGCTGGAGATTTTTCAGTGCTTCTGGGATAGAATTGATCCATACTGTGGTGGGTTTAAACTTAAGATTTAGTTAATTCACTTTAGCCAACATTTGTTTAATATCTGCATATTTTGATACTTGAGTGAATTTGTAATTTCTTCTAATCTTCCTTCTACTTATGTACGTTTTGACCCATCACCACTCCTTCTCATCCCACCATGATTCTTTTTGGCTTCTTTTATTCAATCCTCCATAGAGATCTACCCAGCATGATGGATGCTAATAGAATCCAATAAATTCCACGGTGCATATCCTGAGCAAGATGGCAATAGACATTGGGGACTAGGTCATGGGTTTGATTCTAAATGGATTTGTTTTGAGGGCAGGTTGGCTAGCACTACCATCCAAAGACTATACACATCTTATTTCATTGATCACAGAAGCTGTCAGATGAGGGTGTAGGACCATGCAAATATACTCCCACCATCGGGGAAAAAAAAATTCTCAGAGCTTATAGCATACTAGTCCTAGATAATAGCATCTCTTAATTTTTTCATAGTTATTGTCATTATGTAGACACAAAATAGTTTTATTTTTATTTTAATTTTTTTTGTCAGTCAACAAGCATTTATTAAGCACATATTCTGTGCCAGACACAGATATACAAATTACAAGCAAAAGGAAAAGACAGTCCCTGCCCTCAAGGAGCTTACATTCTTTTTTTTTTAATTAATAAAGTATTTATTTTTTTTCCCATTACATGTAAAGATAATTCTCAACTTTTGTTTTTACAAGCTTTCCAATTTCAGATTTTTCTCCCTCCCTCCCCTCCCTCACCCCTCCCCTAGACAGCAGGTAATCTGATATAAGTTATATATATATACACACACACATACATATATACATATACACATAATAACATTAAACATATTTCTGCATTAGTCATGTTATAAGAGAAAAATCAGAGCAATGACAAAAAACCTCAAAATAGAAAAACAACAGCACCTAAAACAAAAGAAATAGTATGGTTCATTCAGCATCTATACTCCACAGTTCTTTTTTTTTCCCCTGGATTTGGAGATCCTCTTCTATCATGAGTTCCCTGGAACTCTTCTGTACCATTGCATTGGTGAGAAGAATATAGTCCATCACAGTAGATCAACACACAATGTTGATGATACTGTGTACAATGTTCTTCTGGTTCTGCTCATCTCACTCATCATCAGCCCACACAAGATCCTCCAGGTTTCTCTGAACTCCTCCTGCTCATCGTTTTTTACAGCACAATAGTATCCCATTGTATTCATATACCACAACTTGTCCAGCCATTCCCCAATTGATGGGCATCCCCTCAACTTCCAATTCCTTGCCACCACATACAGAGCGGCTATAAATATTTTTGTACATGTGGCTCCCTCTCCCCTTTCCATGATCTCTTTGGGAAAAAAGACCCAAAAGTGGTATTGCTGGGTCAAAGGGCATGCACAGCTTTATCACCCTTTGGGCATAATTCCAAATTGCTCTCCAGAATGGTTGGATCAGTTCACAGCTCCACCAACAATGTATTAGTGTTCCAATTTTTCCACAGCTTCTCCAACATTCATTATTTTCCTTTTTTGTAATTTTAGCCAATCTGATAGGTGTCAGGTGGTACCTCAGAGTTGTTTTAATTTGCATCTCTCTAATCATTAGAGATTTAGAGCATTTTTTCATATGGGAATAGATAGCTTTGGTTTCTTCATCAGAAAACTGCCTGTTCATATCCTTTGACCAAGAAATCGTTTTATTTTAAACCAAAGTTGCTGAAATAAGAACCTCTCATTTTGCCTTTATTTATTTTTTTTTTTTTACTGAGGCAATTGGGGTTAAGTGACTTGCCCGGGGTCACACAGCTAGTAAGTGTTAAGTGTCTGAGGCTGGATTTGAACTCAGGTACTCCCGACTCCAGGGCCAGTGCTCCATCCACTGCGCCACCTAGCTGCCCCTCCATTGCTTTTTGTGAAAGAACCCATTTTCATGTTCTGTTCCTCTAACACTGTTGTCCTCCATGTCTCATAACTATTTAAATCCACAAGCATATATTGAGCACCTATTACTGTCTGCAGGATAAGAACAAACATGCTCGCTTCTTCCCCAAGCTTTCAAATGGAAGGCCTTGGTAGAGGAAGCCCAAACAGGGTGGGGCAGCTGGGTATGACCTCTTCTCATGGACCAGATTCATTGAGATCATTCCTCCCTTCTTCAGGGCAACAGCCAGCTGGCCCAGCCCTGCCTGAGGCCTGCTGAGTCTTTGTCACTCTAATGACCAAGTGATGTTTTAACAATGTTTCTGCCATAGTCAGTCTTTTGGGATCAAGCCCATCTGATATTTTGTTACTTTATTAAACTTGTCCTGAGGAGAAAAAAAAAGAAAGAAAGAAAGAAAAAAAGGATGCAGCTATGTGGCTTAGCATGAGATAGCTGTAGCAACAGAGGGGTATTCCAGGATGACAGAGCTACTAGAGTAGTAGATTACTGGTATTAAACATATGGCCCTTTCCCTGGAGAAAATTGGGTGGGTAGGTGGGGGGTGGAGTACCTTCTTCCCGTCTTTGCAGAGGCTGAAGACTATGGGTGTAGAATATACTGTCTTGATTCATGTTCTGAACTCCTTTGGGGGAAAAAAGAAAGATAGACCTTTGTTTTGGGGAGAAGTTTGGGGTTGTTTAAAGAGCTCTCTCTATAGTTTGCTGAAAGCAATTCAATCTGCTTACTTCCTTCTCTTTAATACTGGTCCCAACTTATTGTCCACTTGTACTATTTGTCATAGATAGGTAGATAGATAGACAGACATTTCTCTATAAATATGCTGGCTAGTAGCTAGCACATCTATAGCACTTTAAGGTTTGTGAAGTACTTACCAAATATTACCCCATTTCACAGATGAGGAAACTGAGCCTGAAAGAGATTAAATAACTTGCCCAGGGTCACATAGCTAATAAGTATGAATCATATTGGAACTCATGTCTTCCTAATTCTAGACCCAGCACTCTACCTACTAGGCACAACCTAGTAGTCTCTAGACATCAGTTTATGTGCCCAGTTTTTGTTGTTGTGTCATTTCAGTCATGTCCAGTTCTCTATGACTCCATTTGGGGTTTTCTTAGAGAAGATACCGTAGTGGTTTGCCATGTCACCAGCTCATTTTTTTTTTTTAAAGAGATGTTTTATTTTTGTTTTGTTTTGTTTTTTGAGGGGCAATGGGGGTTAAGTGACTTGCCCAGGGTCACACAGCTAGTATGTGTCAAGTGTCTGAGGCCGGATTTGAACTCAGGTACTCCTGAATCCAGGGCCGGTGCTTTATCCACTGCGCCACCTAGCCGCCCCTCACCAGCTCATTTTACAGATAAGGAACAGAGGCAAACAGGGTTAAGTGACTTGCTCAGGGTCACACAGCTACCAAGTATCTGAGGCCAGATTTGAATTTAGGAAGATGAGTCTTAATGACTGCAGGCCTGGCACTCTGTTCACTATGGCACCACCTAGCTGCCCCTATGTGCTCAGTAGATATACTATATATCTACTGTATATAGTTGTATATGCCAGAGTGTGATGGTAAATATTTAACAACAAACTCTCCTGAAAAAAAAACACCACAAAAACAAATCAGTGCATGCTTTTATGTTTATTTTGCATTGTTAACAGTTTCTTTATCAGTCTCTTAAGTCTAGACAATCAACAAACAATAACTCAAACCCAGAGTTAGCCAATTTCTGAGGTGTAAATGCTCACATTGAAAATTTAACAAATGCTTCTTCTGAGCTGGTTCAAGTTGGTTCCAGCTCATCCCTGTGTGTATGTATATAATGTTGTATTATATACATGTACATGTATATATTATAATTATATATAAACACATTGTATATACATATATATGTGTACATATACATGCATACATAATACAAATATACCTATACATGCGTGCATATACACATATCTGATAGACGTGGCAGCTAGGTGGTACCCAGTAAACTGCTGGATACTCTAGGCAATGGACATTCTTCATTCATGTGGTTTTTCCTCTGTGAATGGCTAGACATTCTTTTGAGTGGTTACAGCTAAAGATCTATAGAGTCTGAAGGCTTTACAAGGTCTGGCATTTGTTGAAACCAGCACAGTGTCATTTGCAAAAAACCCTGTATGTAGCACCTCAGAATTCATAGGGAATCCCTCTTCAATGTGGACTCTAAGTTAGATCATCTCCATGGTGGTAGAAAACCTTTGGTGAAGCACAGATAGCTGGATAGGTTACTGCTAGAGGCTACCTGTTCTAGGATAGCCCCAGAGGGGTTGGGAGTAATGACATCATAAGGTTTATTGCCGATAGCTGTTGCCCTCCTGCTTCACAAATCAGTTGCCTTGCCCTCCTGATTGTGTTAACAGTTTCCTGAAAAGGAGTTCCATCCAGGAATCCCCACATTGGTCTGTTCTTCTGTCCGGTTCTAATTCCTCACTGACAAGGTTCCCTGGAAGGGCTACATGGATTCATTAGGCATCTCTCCAGGAAACTGAGTCTGTCCCTGGTCCACACTATGTCTGATTTCAGATCCCTGACTCTCCTGGCTCTTTTTGAAGATGAAAACCAACTATGAACTTGAATCATTGCCAAAACAAAAGTATCAGAGGATCAGTGAGGACTCAATACAAGAGTAATTCACACCAAAGTCCATATTTTGTTAAGGAGATAAAGGAGGGAGGAGGGGTTTATCTGTCTGTTCCAAGGTTGTTCTTAGGCAGGCCAATTCATCTGAATACTAACATTAAGAGAAAGGAACATAGCAGTCATACAGCTGCTTTTGCAATTCTTTTTTATCCTAATCTGACCTTATCTTCTCAACTTTCTCTCTCTCTCTCTCTCTCTCTCTCTCTCTCTCTCTCTCTCTCTTTTGGTGAGGCAATTGGGGTTAAGTGACTTGCCCAGAGTTACACAGCTAGAAAGTGTTAAGTGTCTGAGGCCAGATTTGAGCTCAGGTCCTCCTGACTCCAGAGCCAGTGCTCTATCCACTGCACCACCTAGGTGCCCCAATCTTCTCAACTCTTATGGGGATATTTTAAATGCTAGAGACTCCTCTTCTCTTTCACCATTGAACCCTTCTGGTTAAGCATGTAGATTTTTTTAACTATTAAAGGAGGTAGTGGGTTGGTTCCTCTCCCCACCCCCTATTCCTGGTGATAAGGATTTCATAACTCTACACTTACATTTTTTTTTAAGTGAGGCAATTGGGGTTAAGTGACTTGCCCAGGGTCACACAGCTAGTAAGTGTTAAGTGTCTGAGGCCTGATTTGAACTCAGGTACTCCTGACTCCAGGGCCGTGCTCTATCCACTGCGCCACCTAGCTGCCGCTCTACACTTACATTTAACAATTGCTTCTTCAAAGCTGAGAAAGGGAGGATGATGCTAAATTGGGTCATGAAGACATTGTCCTTCCCTATATGGAATTCTCCCACATGGAATGGAAGGTAGGCATTCACTCCACTTCTGCTATACTTATTCGAGCTTATATTGGAGTTCATATCCTGGACATATTCCCCTGACCTGGAATCTAAGAGTGAGATACCTAAAGCACAGCTGGTATCTTTTTTTTTTTTTAATTCCAATTTAAATTGGAAAATTAGTCTTATAAGCAAGTTCTTCCAGTTTGCTGCAAACAAGGCATTATTCTTCCATGCACAATTCCACTGAGGTATGGGGAAACATTTGCCAGAGAGCCCGAAGAGGAAAAATATATTAACGGATATCAGCTGTGGCTTTTCAGGGAGCGAGAAAGGGGCGGAAAAGGAAAATGTGCTGGAAAACTCATTAAAGTGTTCCTGCTATATTCCTGTGTCCCTGCCCCTAGAATCAGGGACTTCTTGTAAATAGAAATAGAAAAAGACTCTCGAGAATATCCCAAACTGAATTTATAGTGTAGGATCTTATATTTTTCAGATGGAAGGGGCTTTAAAGATAATCTAAATCCAACTCCATCATTTGATTAACTCCTATTCTAATAGTTTTCTTTAGCCATACTTACTGTCTTTTATTTGTATTCAATTTACCTCAACTGAATTTATTTCTTTAAAACAAAATTATTGAAGTCTTGTTTTTATATTGCTTACATTTCTCAATATCACTTTTCCACTACCAGAGAGCAATTCCATATAATATAGAATAAAAAAGAGGGAGAAAATGAATAAACATCCAAAAAAGGCTGATATTATATGCAATATTTCACAACTATAGTCCCTGTCCTCTGCAGAGAAGCTAGGGGAGCCTTAATCAAATTTCTTATTCTTCTTTTTTTAATCATAAAAGTATTTTATTATTTTCCATTACATGTAGAGATAGTTTTCAACATTTGTTTTCATAAAGTTTTGAGTTCCAAATTTTTTTCCTTCCCTCCCTTCCTTCTCTCCTGCCCAAGACAGAAAGCAATGTGATATAGGTTATATATATATATACAATCACATTAAACATTTCTGCATTAGTCATGTTGTGAAAGAAGAATCAGAACAAATGGGAAAAACCTCAAAAAAGAAAAAAAAACACATACAAAAAATATAAACAGTATGGTTCAATCTGCATTCAGAATCCACAGGTCTTTTTTCTGGATGTGGAGAACATTTTCCATCGTGAGTTCTTTGGAATTGTCTTGGATCATTGCACTGCTGAGAAAAGCCAAGACTGTCACAGTTGATCATCACACAGTGTTGCTGTTACTGTGTACAATGTTCTCCTGGTTCTGCTCACTTCACTCAGCATCATTCCACTTAAGTCTTTCCAGGTTTTTCTGAAATCTGCCTGCTCATCATTTCTTTCTTTTTTTTCTTTCTTCCTTCCTTCTTTCCTTTCTTTCTTTCCTTTCTTTCTTCCTTCATTCTTTCCTTTTTTTCCTTCCTTCCTTCCTTTCTTTCTTTCTTTCTTTCTTTCTTTCTTTCTTTCTTTCTTTCTTTCTTTCTTTCTTTCTTTCTTTCTCTCTCTCTCTCTCTCTTTCTTTCTTTCTCTCTTCCTCTCTCTGTCTCTCTCTGTCTGTCTCTCTGTCTGTCTGTCCCTCTCTCTCTCTCTCTTTTGCAGGGCAATGAGGGTTAAGTGACTTGCCCAGGGTCACACAGCTAGTAAGTGTCAAGTGTCTGAGGCTGGATTTGAACTCAGGTGCTCCTAAATCCAGAGCAGATACCTTATCCACTGTACCACCTAGCTGCCCCCTGCTCATCATTTCTTATAGCACAATAGTATTCCATTACATTCATATACCACAACTTGTTCAGCCATTCCCCAATTGATGGGCATCCCCTCAATTTCCAATTCTTTGCCACTATATAAATATTTTCTGCTATATAAATATATTTTCTTTTTTTCTTTTTCTTCTTTTTTTGTGTGAGACAATTGGGGTTAAGTGACTTACCCAGGATCACACAGCTAGTAAGTGTCAAGTGTCTGAGGCTGGATTTGAACTCAGGTCCTCCTGACTCCAAGGTTGGTGCTCTATCCACTGTGTCACCTAGCTGCCCCTATAAATATTTTCTTTTTTTTTTTCTTTTTCTTTTTCTTTTTAAATTTTTGCGGGGCAATGGGGGTCAAGTGACTTGCCCAGGGTCACACAGCTAGTAAGTGTCAAGTGTCTGAGGCCGGATTTGAACTCAGGTACTCCTGAATCCAGGGCCGGTGCTTTATCCACTGTGCCACCTAGCCGCCCCCCTATAAATATTTTCTTAATCAAGTTTCATAATGTCTCCCTACATTCAAGTATTTCAGGATTTAGGGAACATTACTACCCTTAGTAAATATAGACCATTCCTATAGCTGGAGCCCAGCTCAGGAAAAATTGTAAAGTAGAGAAAATTTACCTTTGTCCTTCCATGTCCTTCCTTCTCTAGCCACCTACTAGTAAGTTTAGACCTACCCCCACTACAGGCTAACTCCACATCCAGCAAATAGGGAATTAAAGCCTTGAACCCTGCATGAGTTAAAGGCAAATAGAACAAACCTTCCCCCCACCACTTTTTTTAAAAACCTGATTGTATTTCTTTGCAAGCATTTGCAAAGTTTCATAAAACATACTACTTTTCTCTCACATGCTCAAGACTATACTTTTATCCTAGAGAACTTCTGGAAAAAAAGCTCAGAAGAAGAGCTCTCAATGCCACTGTGACAAGATCTTTTCAACTGACCTCAATGTTGACTCACTAGTATCTCTGCTTTCTAGAAATTCTGTACTTAGAATCAAAAATAAGAAAATACTCCATTCTTTAGAAAATCACTAATTGCTAACAGCCAAGGGGGTGAATTATGGCTCCTGTCACTATTGTACTAAAGGCTAAAGTGCACATTTATGGGGCAACTACCCACATGCTTTTGATTAGACTGAGGACCGCAAGGGATCACATTTTAAAATAATGATGGTTTGACTCTAGAGTGTCATCTGAGTGCAAAGGGGGACTTTGATACTCAGAAAAAACATTCTCATGGATCTGAGTTCAGCATAAATCCATTCACTTTTCCCTGGCCATACATCATTTCTCTGGTCATGTTTGTTAATTTTCAAAGCCACAGGGATGTGTCCCAGGTGGAATTCACCTAGAATTCTGCAGAGGTAAGCAGTAGTAGATTCGTTTCTGGATGGTTTAAGTACATAGTTTTTGATTTCAAACTTATGTTGGAATGTTTTCAAGTTCCCAGATTCTTTTTTTCTTCAAAAAGAAAAAACAGGTGTGTGTGTGTGTGTGTGTGTGTGTGTATGTGTTTGAATTTGTGTTTCTAATTGTTCTACTTTTCCTCATTCTTCTTTGCCTTAACCCTGACCTTATGAACCAGCTTAGGAACTTTTCTTCATTTTTCCCTTTTCACAGTCTCAGAGTTGGAAACAACCTCAAAAGTCATCTCATCTAACTTTTACCTGAACAGCAATCTCTGTCACACTCTTACCAAATTATCCTGCCTGTAATTCAGAGCTTTATAATGTTTTTGTGTGTCATGGACCCCTTTGGTAATCTGGTGAAGCCTATGGACCCCATTTAAGAACAATGTTTTTTTAATATATCATATCATATACATAGGATTAAAAATAAAGCCGATTATCCAAAGGACTCATGATGGAAAATGCTCTCCAAATTCAGAAGAAAAAAAAAGGAACTGTAGAATATGGATGCTGATTGGACCATACTATTTCTTTTGGTTTTGGTACTGTTGTTTTTCTTTTTTGAGGTTATTCTTTTTTGCTCTGATTCTTCTCTTATAACATGACTAATGTAGAAATATGTTTAATGTTATTATATACATACACACACACACACACACACATATATATCAGATTATCTGCTATCTAGGGGAGGGAGGGAGAAAAATTGGAAATTGGAAATCTCATATAAGCAAATGTTGAAAACTATCTCTACATGTAACTGAAAAATAATAAAATACTTTTATTTATTTGTTTGTTTTTGGCAAGGCAATGAGGGGTTAAGTGACTTGCCTAGGGTCACACAGCTAGTAAGCGTCGAGTGTCTGAGGCCAGATTTGAACTCAGGTACTACTGAATTCAGGGCTGGTGCTTTATCCACTGTGCCATCTAGCTGCCCCCAAAATACTTTTATTTTAAAAAAAGAAAAAAATAAATTGTATATTGCTCTAGAAAAAATGAAGCCGATGATGTTGAAATACAGTTGTCAAAATGTTAAAAGAACAAATTCACAGATCCCAGGATAAGAATCCCTACTCTAATAATGGGGAAACCAGTTTCTCCTAAACCAACCTATTCCATTTTTTTAAACTCTTAATTCTTAGGAATGTTTTTTTCTTCAATATTCACTTGTCCATCTCTTCAACATCCACTCACTTTCCTAGTTTTGCCTTCTGGGTTCAAGCTGAAGAATAAGTCAAGTCTCTCTTCCCTATTACTATCTATCAAATAAATACTTGAATATTTCCAGTCTTCTCTACTTCATGCTAAACCTCTCCATATGCTATAGTAATCAGTCCCTTCACCATCTTCGTTGCCATCTTCTAGATATTCTCTAGCTTATTAACATCCTTCCTAAAATGTGATGCCTAGACCTGAACACAATCTTCCCAATGTGATCTGATCAGGGTAAAGTACAGTAGAACTATAATTTCCTTGATTCCTTTTCCTCCTCTTCGATAGGTCATCCCTCCCCTAGGAATACTCTCCTGGCTTATACTCACATTGGTAGGTTGGGTCCCTGAGACTGGCTTTCACCCAAGGTTCTAGAGGTACCCTGCTGGTACCCACTCTAACACTACAGCTCATGAATGCCTACTGATATGCTTCCCATTAAGAGTCAGTAGTAATGACTGCCTCAAAGCAAAGACATTTACTAATAATAGTAGCTATAAAATATTCCTTCCATAAACCTGCTACATATTCTCCTACAAATATACAATGCATCCTTGGGAAGAGTGAACAATGGCAGGGAGGCACACATGTAGAAAACATGTGGCCAAGACCATTCACCCTTCATGACACCAGAACCTCAAGCCAGGTCTTCTGGCCCCAAGTGCAGCAACTATTTCCATTATGTTACTAACTATCTAAGTAGAGTATAAATAGACCAGGAACTGGAACACCTGTGGCACTGGTGCAACTGAGCAGGATCTAAATCTATCACCTGTGATAGTCTACCACTTTCATTCAATAGAGCAAACATTTATTAAACACCACTAAGTGCCAGGCAGTGGTTATACAAGTGCAAAAACAAAACATGCCTTGTCCTCTAGGAGTTTACATCCCCTTGACGAGGGGAGAGGCATGGAGGAAAAACATGTTCACAATTAGGTAAACATAAATTCATTAATTTGGGAGGATATAGCCTGTGCAAAGGCAGAGATAGGAAATAGAGGGTCACACACAGAGAACAGCAAGTGAGAAGGCATGAGTAGGAGAAATGTGCAATCAGTCTATAAAGATCGGTTGGTGCCAGATTTTGAAGGGCTTTAAATGTCTAATGGAGGAGTTCATATATTATCCAACGCAAAATTATAAGTCATGGAGCCTTCTTGTGCAAGGAACATGGTCAGACTTATGCTTCAGAACTTTTCAAAATATGTATTTTGATAACTGTTTTAATATAATTGGTTTCCTTTGAAACACTATGTATTTTATTTGATGCATTTAAGAACATTATTCTGAGAATGGGTCCATCACAGAAAAAAAAGGTTAAAAAAACCCTGCCCTATAGCAAAACTCCCATCCCTCACCACAACTCTCCCATGTATGTTGCCTCCTCCTATTATAGTACAAGGCCTTTGAGAACAAGGACTTTCCTATTTTTGTATCTGTATCCTGTAAGGGGCTAAAATTCTACCTAGTCTGTCTAAAATATCTAATGAGTGCTTGCCAATAAATTAGAAGCTTTAGCAAGAGTTTTAGACTTCTAAGCATAAGAATTTAATTAATTTAATTAATTAAGGAGCATAAGAATTTGGTGAAGAGAGAGAAAGAGGCCTAGATGCCTACATCTATCTATCTCAGGGAAACAGCATTTTTGCTCCACTCTTCACGAGAGTCCTGATGAAAAAGAGAGAGAGCCTCACCCCTTCTTCGTCCTACAAGCCTCCTGTCTCAACTGGAAACATCAAATGTCACTTCCTGATGCCAAGGAACTGACCTCCCAAGCCACATGGCTTGCCCTCAGATGCCTTCTCCTCATGGCGGAGCTTTCCTACAGTAACTCTCTAGCAGGTGGTATCACCCCAATTGTTACAATCCCCAACGCCTAATACTCTATGTAACGACTGGAATAATGCCACCTGCTGGAGACTTACTGTAGAAGAGTTCTGCCCATGAAGTGAAGGTCTTTGAGGGCAAGACCAGGAGTCTTTTCTTTGGCGTCAGGAAGTGAAGCGGGCTAGTGGGAGGAGGAAGGAAGAGACTGGCGCTCGCTCTCACTCTCTTTCCTAAGGACACTGGTGGAGAGGGGAGCTAGAAATGTGCTCTCCCTTTAATGGATAGGAATCTAGGCCTTTCTCTCTCTCTTTATCAAATTCTTATTCTCCTTAATAAATGCTTAAAAGTCTAACTCTTGCTAAAGGTTATAATTTATTGGCGACCACTCATTAAATAGTTTAGACAGTTTAGCTAGAATTTTAGCCCTTAACATCTACCTGGAACATTTTAGGCCCTTAGTAAATGCATTTTCATTCATTCAATCAACAAGTATTTATGAAGTGCCTATGATATATTAGGCACTATGCTAGGAGCAGGGGATAACAGTACAAAGAAAAAAGTACATATAAAAATACATACAGCCTAAATTTAAAGTTAATAAATGCAAAATACAAGGCATTTGGAGAGGAGGGAAGGAAAGGGGAAGAGGGTGGAAGCATTCATTTAAGTGTCTTCTATGTTCTGGGCACTGTACTGAGAACTTTAGAAATAAATGCAATTGGGGGGGATTAAGAAAAGCTTTACACAGAAGGTAGTGCTTGAGCCATATGTTAAAGGAAGAGAAGGACTCTATGAAGCAGAGATAAGGAGAATACATTGCAAACTTATAGGATGGCTAATGCAACGGCAAAGATTGGAGTGTCTGTCATTTGTAGGTGAGAGAGAGAAGGCCAGGCTGGATCACAGCATGCAGAAAAGGAATTAAAGTCCAATAAGGTTGGAAAAATAGGTTAGGACCAGATTGTAGAGAACTTTAAAAGTTTAGCAGAAGAGTTGATATTTTACTTCAGAGACAATAGTCACCAGAGTTGATTGAGTCATATATGGTCAGATCAATGGTTATGGAAAATTATTTTGGTAGCCATTTGTAGGATGGATTGGAGTGGGGAGAAACTCCAGGCAGGGAGATTAGTTGGGAGGCTGGGCCAATAATCCAGGCATGATTTGATGAATTAAGGTGGTAGCTATGTGAGTGGAGGGAAGGGGCAGGATTAAAACAGATGTGAAGGTAGAAATGGAAATATTCTTGTCCCCATTTATCCTTTCATTCAAGTAGATGGGAACAAAATACATAATGAGTATAATAATGTAAATGAAAACAGCACTAAGAAGAAGCTGAACTCAGCTTAACCTTACTGAATGGCCTATCTTGATTTCAGAGAACATATGATGGACACACTCCCCTTTTTAATAAGCATAGTACTACAGGGGCGGGGTAGCTAGGTAGTGCAGTGCATAGAGCTCCTGGAGTTAGGAAGATTCAGCTTCCTGAGTTCAAATCTGACCTCAGACACTTACTAGCTGTATGACCCTGGGCAAGTCACTCAACTCTGTTTGCCTCAGTTTCCTTTTCTGTAAAATGATCTGGAAAAGGAAATGGCAAACTGCTTTAGTACCTTTGCCAGGAAAACCAAAAACAAGGTCATGAAGAGTCAGACACAACTGAAAAATGAATGAACAACAACACTACAGAGGCATGATGCGGCTGACACTGTCAGAGCCAGTCACTTAGTAGGGTGGCTTTACCTGACTGTTTTTCTGTGACACAAGGAAGGGTTTAATGGGGGAAAGGGGGAATGCAGTACAATACAAACTGTGTTGTAAGAAAGCATCAATAAAATTTAAAACAACAGGAAAAAGGAAGACAAACAAAGGGAAGATGTAAACATGACCCAACCATCTTCAGCAATACCTCCCAATAGTGTGTATAAGAGCTCCGCCTGTAGCAAGGCTGGCTGTAGGATGAAAACATTTAAGAACTATAGCTTGAGAACAAAATCCTCTGATTTTCTATTTCAATGTATTTAGGGGCCCTAGAAATCAAATCACCAAACACCTCTTCAGTACTTATGCTGTGCAAGGTGCTATGGGAGAGTATACATAAAGAGCAGGAAACACAGTCCCTTAGGAACAATTTTCTAGCTTAATACTAGAAAGAGAGCACAACCGAGTCCATATTAAAGGTAAAACAAGCTAATACAATGCTGTTAGTGCTGAGGAGTGAGTCTTATTGAGCTCCATGAGGGGGGCACCAACTTGGAAAAGGAATTTATTTTCAGAAATTACTTTTAAAAGCCATGAGTCTTTTGAAGCATAAATCACTCCTTGTACAAGAACCCATAAAATATGCTCAGTGTGGATGAAATGAAATCAGGACAAGCCTAACCTTTGTGCTTGCTGGTGTCAATCACTGGCCTAGATCTAACTACCTCTTTCCACAGAAGCAATTCATAGGCACAAATTGGGACATAACATAGTTAATTTCACAGAAATGTCCGTGCTTTGTAAATGTCGGCATGTCACTACCCCACTGATAAAGCCGTATTTCCCTTCAGGAAACGTGAATATAGTTGCTACATAAAACCAGTTCCATCTTATTTATCTCATTTATCTCATTTTTAATCTCATTTTTTATTTTTCACATTTCTCTCATTTGTGGGAAATATACTCAGATTTGCCTTTGTCAGCATTTGAATATACACTATATTACTAAGGCAGCACATTTGTGAGATGCTTGTGAAATCGAGCTCAGTAATGAAAACACAGTCTGAATATGGTTCTTTCTATTTACAATGAGATGCAGATTAGCAGAGGAAAAAAGCATTCATTGTCTCTAAAGCCAAAAGACCTGGGTTCAAATTCTGCCTCTGAAACTTACCATTATGACCTTGGCCAAATCACTTAACCATCTGGTGCCTCAGTTTCCCCATATGTAAAATGAGGTGTTGGACTACATGGTCTCTGAGTTCCCTTCCCAGTTTTAAAGCTATGATCACATGATCTTTGTTACCCTTGGTGATCTTTTTTGGGGGGGGGCAGGGCAATAAGGGTTAAGTGATTTGCCCAGGGTGACACAGCAAGTAAGTGTCAAGTATATGAGGCCAGATTTGAACTCAGGTCCTTCTGAATCCAGGGCATGTGCTTTATCCACTGTACCACCTAGCCGTCCCCTTGGTGATCTTTGAGACGATTTATGATTTTATGAATGGTTCAGCCAGTGAACCAAAAAACACAAGGCAGCAAGTATGCATGTCTATTTAATACTGACAGGGTACATGAAACATGAGAGGTTATGTCTATGTCAGAGATTTTTCAAAACCAGAGCTTTTGACATGCCAGGTCATCTCTCCTGATTTCAAGAAGACCTCAAACTTTGTGTTTATCTCTGTGTCTTTCTCTGTGTGTGTGTCTATTTCTTTCTCACTCACCTACACACACAATCTAAAAAAAAAAATAGTTCTAATTCAGTTTAATTTTAAAATTAGTAGTGGTAATGATAATACTTGATGGATTTTAAGGTTTGCAAAGTACTTTACATATATCATCTTTTGAGCCTTAATATATGTGATATAGACATTATTGTATCCATTTTACAGTTGATATGCCTGAAGCTCAGAGAGCTTAAGTGATTTTGTACATGAGGCAAGATTTGACCACTGATCCTCCTGATGACCAAGAACAGCATTCTAGCAGATACAATGTGCTGCCGCAGTAAGTGAAGAATACCTCAGTAAATTAAGAATACACAAAATGGTTGAATTGCTTTGTCTAAATTAATAAATACTAAATCCCTGGGGCGCCTAGGTGGCGCAGTGGATAAAACACTGGCCCTAGACTCAGGAGTTCCTGAGTTCAAATCCGGCCTCAGACACTTGACACTTACTAGCTGTGTGACCTTGGGCAAGTCACTTAACCCCAATTGCCCTGCAAAAAAACAAAACAAAACAAAAATAAATACTAAATCCCCATCTCCATTTCAGTCAAATCAGACTAAGAAAGGGTTAGTAATAGTGGCACCTGTTTGTGGCTAGAGCTGCAGCTAGAGCCTAACATCTCTGCAGAGATGTTAGGGTATAATTATAAATACATCAGGGTCAACTTTAATGGTTAGGTGTGGCTTCAGTTCCCATAGCAGCAATGTGTTTTTATAATCAGGTGCTTCCCAAGAGTATCTCTTCAGGAGATTATTATTAGGCAAAACTATATCCCATTGAATTTACAAAGCAAAAGTCAAAAAAGATAATATATTGGATTTTTAGAGTTAGAAGTGTCATTTTTATACCAAAGATCTAGCACATTCAGTAACCACCTTTCTAATGTTCTTTTTTTTTTTTTTTTTTTGGTGAAGCAACTGGGGTTAAGTGACTTGCCCAGGGTCACACAGCTAGTTAAGTGTCAAGTGTCTAAGACTGGATTTGAACTCAGGTCCTCCTGAATCCAGGGCCAGTGCTCTTATCCACTGCACCACCTAGCTGCCCCTCTAATGTTCTTAATAAGCAATTTCTGTTTGAGACAGCCCACTCCATTTCTGAACTGCTCTAATTGTTAGAAGTTCTTCCTTATACTGAGCTGAAATCTGTTTCCCTTAACTTATACCTAGTCCTACCCCTTGGAACTCCATAGAAAAACAGTCCCTCTTCCACGAGATGTTGCTGTTGTAGTAGTAGTAGTAGTAGTAGTAGTTATTGTTGTTGTTGTTTTTGTTACCCATCCTTTGTTCTATGACATCACAAGGGTGTTATCTTGATTTCACCATGAATTGGATTTGAGTCAGAGCTGCTCAAAATCATCAGTTTCACTCTCCTCCACCCTTCAAATATTTGAAGACAGAGATCTCTTCAGTCTTCTCACCACTTGACTAAATATGCTTTCTCTTCTCCAGATTGAATAGATTTCCAGACCCCTCACTATCCTAGTAACCTTCCTCTAGATTGGGGTTTCTTAAACCTTTTCCACTCATGACTCCTTTTTGCCTGAGAAATTTTTACGCAATCCCTCATATGTAGGTATAAAAAATAGGTATACAAATCAAACATTTACTGCCAAATTTTTCACAACCCCCACATTCAGTTTTACAGCCTCATATGGGATTGTGACAAATGGTTTAAGAAGTTTTGCTTCAATGACTCACTTGTCATTGTCCCTTTTTTTTCAGTTCACAAGCTCTTTGTTGGATGAAAAATTATAAAGAGTAAGTACAATTTTAAAACACTAAACACTAAATGCAAGTTAGGTTTTTGTGAAGGTTGCTTTGTGTTTAAAAAGGTCAAATAGAGGAGAAAGTCTTGCAATATCAATGGATCCTTAATCTTTTGGGGTTTTTTGGTTTTGTTTTGGTGAGGAAATTGGGGTTAAGTGACTTGCCCAGGGTCACACAGCTAGTAAGTGTCAAGTGTCTGAGGTCGGATTTGAACTCAGGTCCTCCTGACTCTAGGGCTAGTGCTCTATCTACTGCGCCACATAGCTGCCCCCTGGATCCCTAATCTTTTAACTGTACACCATGACAAATTTTAACTAAAGTTCAAAATGTTTACTACTTTAGAAAAATGCAATATAAAATCATCATAATACAACTGAGGAATGTGAAATTCAGAAGTCAGTACCATATAAAATCAAAATAATGTCTTTGCTTTTGTGTGTGTATGTGTTTGTTCATGTGTTTTCTTTTGCAATATGGCTAATATGGAAATATGTTTTACATGACTTCACATATTACCTTCTCAAGGGATAGGGAAGGAGTGAGAGGGAGGGAAAGAATTTGGAAGGACTTTCATGAATCATTGTCTTGAACAGAGTAACTAAGTCTTTCACAGTTGATCATCTTTACAATTTTGCTGTTAATGTGTACAAGGTTCTGCAAACCACATTGCATCAAAATAGTTACTGGAAGCCAATAGACAGAATTCTTTCAAACAGCAAGAATTTTTCATGTGACAATATTATGTTGTGAACTAGGGCTCAGCCTTGATGCTACTTAACATATAATTCATTTATGAGCAAAGAAAAAGAAAATTTTGAATGAATAAAAAATACCGCATATTCTCAACTTTAACCTCTGGCCAATACATTTATTAAAATTTTTGCCAACTCATAAGTTTTGTGGCAGTGATTGTGAGTGAACTATAAGACTATTTTCTTTCTTTTTTTTTTTTAAAGACTATTTTCTAAAACAAAAAGACCTAATGAATGAGGTATAAGTTACTTCTTTGTACAGAATTTCCAACTGTTTCAAACTTAACTGTAAAAGATAACAGATTTAGCACAAGTGAGAATTTGACATTTAAACCATTTGCTATACTTTGAATAAAAAAGGGAAATCTATTTTTTCAATCATAATAGTATTTTATTTTTCCCAGTTACATATAAAGATAGTTTTCAATGTTTGTTCTTATAATGTTTTGAGTTCCAAATTTTTCTCCCTCCCTCCTTTCCCTCCCCCCCACCCCAAGACAGAAAGAAATCTGATAGGTTATATATGTACAATCACATTAAACATATTTCCACATTAGTTATGTTTGTTGTGAAAGAAGTATCAGAGCAAAAGGGAAAAACCTCAAAAAAGAAAATAAAACAAAAAAGTAGAAATGGTATGGTTCAATCTGCATTCAGATTCCACAGTTCTTTTTCTGAATGTGGAGAACATTTTCCAACATGAATCCTTTGGAATTGTCTTGGATCATTGTATTGCTGAGAAGAGCTAAGTCTGTCATAGCTGATCATCACACAGTGTACAATATTCTCCTGGTTCTTCTTACTTCATTCAGCATCAGTCCACTTAAGTTTTTTTAGGTTTTTCTGAAATCTGCCTGCTCATAATTTCTTATAGCACAATAGTATTCCATTAAATTCATATACCACAACTTGTCCAGCCATTCCCCAATTGATGGGCATCCCCTCAATTTCCAATTATTTGCCACCACAAAGAGAACTATAAATATTTTTGAACATGTGGGTCCTTTTTCTTTTTTATGATCTCTTTGGGATACAGACCTAATAGTAGTGTTACTGGGTCAAAGGGTATACACAGCCCCATAGCTCTTTGGACATAGTTCCAAATTTCTCTCCAGAATGGTTGGATCAGTTCACAACTCCACCAACAATGCATTAGTGTTCCAATAAAAAAGGGAAGTCCAATTAGAAGAAATAGAAGGATTGGTTGGTTTCATAAAATATGGCCACTAGACCTGGACAAGATACTCTATATGTGATTGGATCAGTGCAGAGTACATTGGGAATGTTACTTACTTCGATCAGGATGCCTAGAATTTTATTAATGCAACCTTCCACGTAGACATAGGTCTAATAGTTAACATTCTTTAGATGAAGTTATTGAATCAGCTATATAACCATGAAACTATACTATATCATCCAGGTAATATTTCTCCATCTTGTCTACAAGAATATCATAGGAAACTTTGTTAAATACTTTGCTTAAATTCAAATACACTTTGTTTCTAGAATTTTCTAATCTAATAATGTTATACAAAAATCAAATCAATCTAATTTAATACTGCTTATGCTTAGGGAACTTTGCTGACTCCTTATGACCATTGGCTTCCTTTTCTAAGTGTTTACAAATCCCATGTTTAATTTTACTGGAAGATTCATGTCAATTTTTTATTTTAGATTTATAGAATCTACTTTTTTACCCTTTTAAAAAATTAAAGACAAAACTTGAAAATCTTAGTCTTTTCCAATTTCCAAAAGATAATGATAATGATGACTTTTATTTGGGAGGAGGAAGAACTGTGATTTCATTAATGTAGGAAATTACTGGTTAAGGCACTTCCTTATCAATGTAGATTAACATTTTTATTTTGTTTGTTTTTGCTTTAGTTTCTTATTTGGCTTATACTACCTATTATTCTTGTTCATATACTTGAAGGCTTGTACATATCATTGGAAGCTAAGCTAGCATTTATGACATGCTTCTAGCAGTGTTCAGGTCTAGTTATTCCTTCTTAGTTCCCTGTACCCCAGTGTGGATGGTACCAGTTGTTCCAAGCTCCTCCTTTAGGTCAGTGCCCTAGACCATAATCAATAAACTAGACCCTACCCCTTAGGTAGAATGGGCTTCTTTTTCAACCTGCTTTAGGAAGAAACAATAGAAAAGGGGAAAATACCTCTCACCACCTTGAATTCTAGTTGTAACCTCCAATAAGTTGCTCTACTAATTTGTGTCTGAGTACTGGTCTGAATTCACTTATTTTTTCTGTCTTTGAGAAGTTATAAAATACATTTAAAAAAAATTTATTTCATTCATCTCAAGCCCCCAGAAGAGGTCCCAGCAATTAAAGAATATCTCCTCCTCTCTGTGTCTGTCTGTCTCTGTCTTTGTCTTTCACTCACTCACACACTCATACACACACACACACACACACACACACACACACACACACACACACCACAGTGATATCATATTTCCTGTTTTCCTTACCTTAATTTAATCCTCCAGGGACTCATACACAAATTAGTCCTCCAGTGAATGAGCACATTACCTTAGAGAAACTTATTTCTTTTTAAATAAATTGTAAAAGAGAAAGAAAGCAAATTGTTCTTTTAAAAGATTTTTATTTATTTCATTAAATACTTCCTAATTACATGTAAAAATGTTTAACATTCATTTTTTAAAAACCAATTAAGGGGGGCAGCTAGGTGGCGCAGTGGATAAAGCACCGGCCCTGGAGTCAGGAGGACCTGAGTTCAAATCCGGCCTCAGACACTTGACACTAGCTGTGTGACCCTGGGCAAGTCACTTAACCCCCATTGCCCCGCAAAAAAAAAAAAAAAACAATTAAGTTCCAAATTCTTTCCCTCCCTCTCACTCCTTCCCTATCCCTTGAGAAGGTAATATGTGAAGTCATGTAAAACATATTTCCATATTAGCTGTATTGCAAAAGAAAACACATGAACAAACACATACACACACAAAAGCAAGAAAAATAAAATTAAAAAAATATGCTTTGATCTGCACTCAGATTTCATCAGTTCTCTCTCTGGAAGTGGATCACATTTTTCATCATGAGACCTTTGGAACTTTCATGAATCATTGTCTTGAACAGAGTAACTAAGTCTTTCACAGTTGATCATCTTTACAATTTTGCTGTTAATGTGTACAAGGTTCTGCAAACCACATTGCATCAGTTCATGTAAGTTATTCCAGGTTTTTCTGAAACCATTGTATTTGTCATTTCTTATAGCACAAGGATGTTCCATCACAATCATATACCACAACTTGTTCAGCCATTCTCCAATTGATAGACATTCCTTCAATTTCCAATTCTTTGTCACCATAAATAGTTTCTATAAATATTTTTGTACACATAGGTCCTTTTTCCTTTTCTTTGATCTCTTTGGGTTATATATCTAGTAGTTGTATATTGCTGGGTTAAAGGGTATGCATAATTTTATAGCCCTTTGGGCACAGTTCCAAATTGTTCTCCATTCCACCAGCAGTGCATTAGTTTACCTATTTTTCCACATTCCCACTGTGAGATTTAAAATTGGATATTAGATCATAAATCTACCCTACTTAACTTTTCCCTTAATTTATCTCCCAGACTAGTAAATGGAAGAAGCTTCTGGTTTTCTAGATAGAGCCTTTATTGTATATAAGGTGTTGTTGATTAGAAGGATAGGAAAATAGAAATACAATACAAATCGTCTTAAATCTAGGCTTAGTCTATATTCCTTATAAAAACTCACCAAACCGAAAAGGCCACCTTTGGAGAGAGGGAGACCGTCTGTGCCGCGCCGCCAGGAGTCCCGCCAAGCAGGCAAAAAGGCCTACTCTCGTTCTCTCCACCCCGGAAGTCAAAAACCCGGCAGGCAGTCTGACATGCGCAGCAGGTGGACTGTTCATCTCCTCCCCAAAAGGGTGGTCCTTGAAAAACTGGCGTCTTTCAGTTATCCTAACCGACTGTTAAAAACTTTCATATTTTACCACACCTCCAACATTTGTCACTTTCTTTTTCTCTCATGTTAGCCAATCTGATAGGTGTGAAGTGGTACCTCAGAGTTGTTTTAATTAGCATTTCTGTAATCAATAGTGATTTGGGACATATTTTTAATGTGACTTTTGATAGGAAAGCAAGCAAACTCTTAAAGAATAAGGATTAGAAAAACAGTGCATCTCTCCTTTTAATTAAGAGCATGGAGGGCCCAAAGTGAAAATAGCTTTATTCTTAGTTGCTGATCACCCACTTTATTTTGTTTTCTCAGTGTCCTCCTCTTTTTATAATCTGTGCCTCTCCTACTAGGAGCAGCAGCAGTGCACCCATTCTGGTAGCAGTCATACCAAATCTGGACATGGATTTGGTAGTTCCAATTCGATGTAGGGACTGAATTAAGTCCCCCCGGGAGACCAAAGTTGTAGAGGGGAAAACTGCCCCTCTCACCTCAACCTAACAAGATGTTGAGGAAAGATGCCCATTTGTTCTTGTTCTATCTTCTAAGTAATATCTCTTTGTAAAAGTTAATTGATGTTAAGTTGTTAAATGGAACTGGAGCAATAGTAATTGATCACCAGCAATAGGAGGGGGGACATTAGCCATATTGACATATAGACATAGCCAATTGGGACTGATGTTGGTAGAGTTACCCCAACTCTTCAGGCTACTGCACAACCTTGAAGGGGCAAGTGGAACAGTCTGGCTCTGGGAGAGTGAACCAGAGTGTGCTTACTTGATACAGTAGCAAAAAAATGGAAACAGTAGATATCCATCTCTTCTGGAATGACTGACCTGAATATTACAGTTCCATTAGAAGGGATAAATATGAATAATTTAGGAAAACTTGAGAGGATTCATGTGGAATGATAAAGATCAAACTAAGCAGAACAAGGAGAACAATTTCCATAATAACATCATCACTGTACAGGAAAAAGGCATTGATAGATATAAGAATGCTGATCAATACAATCACTAATTGTGACTTCAGGAAATTGACAGTGGCATGTGCCTCCCTCCTCTTAGTGGGAAGATGTGCTGCAGATATGGAAGGAGGCATTCATTGCTGGACATGGCCAATATATTTGTTTTTTGTTGTTGCGGGGTTTTTGGGGGGGTTTGTGTGGTTTTTTGTTTGTTTTTTGCTTAGTTGTACTTCTCAATTACAAGTGCATGTTCTGCTGTAGGGGTGAGGTCTAAGGAGTCACTGGGGGAAAAATCAATGGGAGGGGTGAAAGACGAAGAGAATAAATAAAACATTTTTAGATACTTTCTTCCAAAATATGCTTTTCATAGAAATGTAGGATTTTTTTTTTGCAGGCAATAGGGGTTAAGTGACTTGCCCAGGGTCACATAGCTAGTAAGTGTCAAGTGTCTGAGGCCGGGTTTGAATTCAGGTCCTCCTGAATCCAGGGCTGGTGCTTTATCCTCTGCACCACCTAGCTGCCCCTACTATTTAAATTTTTATCTGACACATAGCTGTATCTCCTAGACCAGGGTTAACAGAACTAGTTCAATTCACTTAAATTAAATAAATACTTATCGATTGCTGCTTTGTGCCAAAGATTGTGCTCTTAAGAACACAAATGGAGTAAATTACATAGTGCCTGACTTCAGCGTGCTTATGGTCTTTCAGAGGACATAAGATTGTTTCATACCTAAAACAATTAGAGAACCATACAAAGATAGTATATAAAAATATAATAAATTACTTAATGCTAATGGGCCAAAATGTAGAAAACAAATGATAAATGACAACAGGCAGCCAGGAAGAGCAGAAATAAATGTGGTTGGAATAGCAAGGAGGACTTAGTGACAGGGGATGAGAAGGCAGCAAGCTGCAATGGCTAGAGAGGCCAGACTTGAAGTCAGAATGACCTGGGTTTAAATTCAAATTCAAACACTTATTAGCTGTATGCCCCTAGGGAAGTCACTTAAACTCTCTGGCTCACAATTTACCCAAGGAGATCGGGCTAAAAGGCCTTTGCGGTCCCTTTCAACTCAGCCAGGATCCATGATGCTGTGACTTGAATAGAGAAAGGGAAGTGAGGGGAGGGCACTCTTTTGCCAAAACTTTTCAACCATTTACTTAAGCATTGCCCCGACCCTCCACAAAATTTTAAAATTCAGTACTGGGTACATGCATAAAATCCCAACATCTTTCTTATCATTCATCTGGATCCAAGAACCAATTGGAAGCTAATTTATTCCTTTCTCTTGCTGGACTCCCACGCTGCCAATGTCAAAGCTGATGAATCAAAATGGCTGCCACCCGAAATAGTAGGGAAATTGCCAAATGCCATTAAAAAACTTTTATTTTTAAATAAATTTCATAGCTTGGGCATGAAGAAAAGCCATGCCTCTTACCTCGTGACTTCCAGACTGCTGGACGATGCAGAGAGCAGACTTATCCTTGAAACCATTAGAGCATCTCTTTCCAATCAATTTTGTTCAAGCTTCTGTAGACATATTTCACTATAGGTTTCCAAACTGTCTTGAACAATATGATCTAATGACCCTTTATCAGTCTGATTTGGGGCACTCTAGTGCAGCCCTTCCTAGGTTAGATAAATCATGTGCCTTAATTAACAACGATTGGCACCATTGCTGGAGCAATGAATGAGTTTGTGTGCTACCTGTGGGTTCACAAAAGTATAGTAGTTACAATTAATGGATTTAATTTTAAATGCAAGGGCCTCTGTGTCCAAGTGCCAAAGAAGTCCATTTTGGCATTCTTATTACTCATTAATTATAATTGATGTACCTGGCAAAACTGTCAGCAGTACCCATATTTAGACAGGTGATAGACTTGCTAGAAGAGCTTCTAGTCTTTGCTTGAAATGGTCTGTGAGAAGCAACATGATTGTGATGAAATCAAAATTTATTAGGGTTATTAAAAGTCATTAATTATTTGGCACCATCTAGATGTCATTTGCTTCATTCTTAATGAAAATTGACAGCTTTATATTTTTAGGTTTTAAAAAGTAAAATTTATTTTTAAATGCCTGTCATTTTATTGTCACTGTTGAACCCTGCATGTCTTCCCCATTCTTATCTCTGACCTTAGCACCCTACATGGCCCCTAATAATTTGTGAGCCCTTTTCTCTTCAAATAAACTTGGTTTTGTGTGTGTCTTTTCCTTTGTGTCTTTTCCATATGTCTCCTACAAAAACTCCATTACCAGAAGGGTGAACAATAGTTTCATGTTCAGAAGTGGTTTCTGATGGGGCAGAAAAGCAGATCAAGTAAAAACAAAACAAAACATTAAACCCCCCACATTCTGAGAAGAAATGTGACCTTTACTCTTACATTTATTCTTCCTCCTGCCTCTCTTCTTATGCATTGGTGGTGTCTCACTGTGTAGCAGTTACAATTGAAAAACAAAACAAAACAAAATAGGAAGCCTTTTGTAGGGTCAGTCACCTCAACAGATTCAAGACTGGCCAAGCCATCTGCCCACCATTCTTGGAAACAAGTCTGGCAAATAAGGGTATAAATATTGTCAATGGGTGCCCTTACCACAAGAGGTTGTCCCTTACACGCATGTGATTTAGCCTGGGAAACTGCACTTTCAGAACATAGAATTTTACAAATGTTTAGGTCACAAGCTGAGGCTCTATGCTAACATCTCCTGCTTTTCCCCAAAAGAGTGGAAAAGTTGTTACTATTGTTAAATATTAGTCAGGAGCCTATGTAACAGATGTAATGCAGAACACAGACACACACAGTGCCACACTCACACACATAATGGAATCCCTGCCTCCCTACAGCTGAAGGAATGCTTGACCATTGGAGCCCAATTCTTTGGCCCTAAATAATCTGCCAGCCAACCCAGGAAGAAATAACTAAGTATTTTTTTTAATAAAGTATTTTATTTTTTTCCTCTTACATGTTAAGATAGTTCTCAACTTTTGTTTATACAAGCTTTCCAATTTCAGATTTTTCTCCCTCCCTCCCCTAGACAGCAGATAATCTGATATAGGTTTTATATCTATATAATAACATTAAACATATTTCTGCATTAGTCATGTTATAAGAGAAAAATCAGAGCAATGAGGAAAAACCTCAAAATAGAAAAACAAACAACAGCACCAAAAACAAAAGAAATAGTATGGTTCATTCAGCATCTATACTCCACAGTTTTTTTCCCCCTGGATTTGGCGATCCTCCTCCATCATGAGTTCCCTGGAACCCTTCTGTATCATTGCATTGGTGAGAAGAATACAGTCCATCACAGTAGGTCAATACACAATGTTGATGATACTGTGTATACCTTAGTTTCAAAACAGTACTTACTAAGTGAAGAAAAAAATCTATCTACAGAATATAATCCATTGTATTATATTTATTATAATATATGATACTCATCAGGGTGAGGGTAAAGGTCCAGTTAGGTTGGGATGTAGGGTGTGCAGAGGAAAGTCATGTGAAATAAGACTGGAACTGGAACTGGAACAGGGGGTTAAAGTTAGATTTATTGAACATTTCCAATATATAAGGAACATAAGTGTTATATATTATAATGACTAAGTGTTGTATGAAGGAGTTTAGATGGTTCAATTCAATAAGCATTTATTAAATACATGCTATGTGCTAAAGTACTATGGATACAGTGATAGGAAAAAAAGAATCATATGAATATGAACCATATATGAAATATGAATCATATGAATCCCTGCCCTCAAGGATCTTCCATTCCACTGGAGTTAACAATATGGTATAGCAGAAAGAATACTGGATTTGGGGACAGGACTTTGGTTCAAACTATAGCTCTGCCAGCTTAAGAACTGTGAGGGTGATCCAGCCTTTCTTGGTTTCAGTTACTCATTTGGTTTAGATGACTCTCTATGGTCCCTTCCAGTTTTAAGTCTATTTTTTTTGGTGGCACAATGAGGGTTAAGTGACTTGCCCAGGGTCACAGAGCAAGTAAGTGTCAAGTGTCTGAGGCTGGATTTGAACTCAGGTCCTCCTGAATCCAGGACCAGTGCTTTATCCACTGTGCCACCTAGCTGCCCTCAAATCCTTTTACTTCTATCAGCCTCAATTTCCTCATCTGTAAAATAAAGAGATTGGATTAGATGATCTCTAAGGTCATTTCTAGCTCTAAATCCTGTGATCTCATGTACACAAGGATCTAATATAAATGAGAATGTAATAAGTGCAAAGGAGAGGTCCAGACAAAGTGGAGAAAGTCATGTAAAATAATAATAATGGAGCCATGGGTTTGAACTAGATTACATAGGGACTTGCATGCCAAACTGAGGAATTAGTAATTTAGTTGATGAGCACTGAAGAAGCAATGAAGTTTCAAGCAGGGGAAAATTAAATTAAAGTATATAATAGGAAAATTACTCTTGTAGCCAAATAAAGGAAGTGGCCAAGAAGACCTGAGTTCAAATCCAGCCTTAGGCACTTTCTAGCTGTGTGACACTGGGTGTCATTTCACTGTTTGCCTCAGTTTTCTCATCTGTAAAATGAGCTGGAGAAGGAAATGGCAAACCACTCTAGTATCTTTGCCAAGAAATCCCCAAATGGGGTCACAAAGACTCAGTCATAATTGAAACAACTCAATAACAAAAAGGAAAGAGAATGGAGGCAACAAATGTAGTAAGGAGGCAATTAAAATAGTCCTGGCAAGAGTTAAGTTTGGGCCTGAACTTGATGTCAGTGGAAGTTGTCAAGTAGAGATGGATGTGAAATATAATAGAAGTAGAAGCAATGGGATTTGACAGTAGATTGGAAGTGACATATTACTGGGAATAGTTTTAAATATGCATTTAAGTATCAAATGTGACTCTACAATTTCACATCTGGATGAGAGAATGGTGGTGTCATGAGTAAAATCAGATAAATTAAGGAGCAGGGAAAAGGTTTAGAGATAAGATGATGTGTCCAGTTTTGTACTTGTTAATTTGAAGGTATTTTAGGGACATCCAGTGGGAGACATATAGCAAAGAGCTAGCATTAATAGGACTAGAATTTAGAACATAGGTTGGAGTTAGAGATTTGTGTTCAACAGTTGAGTTCAACAGACATTAACTACTTACTATGTGCAAGTTTTATGGACACAAAGATAAGACACAAGCCCTGTCTTGAAGGAGTTTGCAAATCTATTAAGGTAGAAAGGCATACAAAGGTGAAATAACTACAAAGGAGTGGTCCAGAAAAACTACTCTGAGAAATATTAAAAAGGAAAAAGAATAGGGGCAGCTAGGTGGCGCAGAGGATAAAGCACCTGCCCTGGATTCAGGAGGATCTGAATTCAAATCCAGCCTCAGACACGTGACACTTACTAGCTGTGTGACCCTGGGCAAGTCACTTAACCCTCATTGCCTCACCGAGAGAGAGAGAGAGAGAGAGAGAGAGAGAGAGAGAGAGAGAGAGAGAGAGAGAGAATAATTTCACCTAAGAGAATTAGAGAAGGCTTCAAGGAAGATATGGAACCTTAGTTGAACTTTGAAGGGGGGAGGGGATTAAACTGATGGAAATAGATCATTAAGAATTGGAAGTGCTAGCTGTGTGACCCTGGGCAAGTCACTTAACCCCCATTGCCCTGCCAAAAAAAAAAAAATTGGAAGTGGATGACTTCTGAGTCATGTGATCAACAAGATGGAGAATTAGACATTTTCTCCTGTCCTCACAACTTCTCAAACCTCTCCAAAATAGGAATTATGTCCAAGAGATAAAGCAATTTCAGCTATCTGCATGGTCTAGGACACCAAGAAACCAAACAAAATAAGAATCCAGTGAACAGGAAGAAGGCTAATCCCTAATCATAAACACCCCCATTCAGCACTCCCCTCCACCACAACCCATCCCACTCTGGGTTTTTTGTTTTTTTGTTTTGGTTTTTGCAGGGCAATGAGGGTTAAGTGACTTGCCCAGGGTCACACAGCTAGTAAGTGTCAAGTGTCTGAGGCCGGATTTGAACTCAGGTCCTCCTGAATCCAGGGCTGGTGCTAACCCATCCCACTCTGGCAAGGCCACACAAGAGGAACAACAGAATCACAACAGAACTTAGTTCTATCCTTCTCCCTTTCCTCCTAGTGATGAAGAAAATGAAAAGGCAGAAGCTTGCTCTGACTAGTGTCCTTCACTGCAACAAAACTCAGGTAGAAACCTAAGGAACAGAAGGAACTGGGATAGGAAGCCAGAGTATGCATAGATCTATCAGACCTGCCCGAAGCAAAGGGCCCAGGGTCCAGTTGGGGCCAGTTCTGTCCCCCTAGAAATCACTTGGGACAGACAGAGACTCAGGCCAGCAAAATTTGAATTGCCCTGTGCGGAGAAAGACTGAGATGAAATTGACAACTGAGATGACAGCCCCCAGAGAAACCTCCATCAAAGGAGAAAGAATCAGAAAGTGAGCAATAGGAGATAGGACCGGAAAAGACTGAAATTACCAAAGATCTCAGGAGGAAGAAAACTAAAAAATCTTGAGCATAAAAAGATAAACCATCAGGAAAGCTGTTAATATCAGAAAGGAATATGGCCTCCAGATCAGCTAAGTGAGTCCAGACATCTATAAATAAACATTGCAAGACAAGAAAAATGAATCAATGCCCGATAAGGCAGAAAAATCTATAAATTCTCAAGAGAGCCTAGAACTACAGCAGGATGTTCCTGAATGGTTTAAAAGAGAAATAAGAATTGTGAGAGCAGAATTTATGACCTACAGAGTAAGACTATTTGGCAGAATAGAAAAGCAAGTCTGTGATTGCAAGTCTCACCAAAGAAACAAAAGAGAGAGTATTATTATCCTTTGATATTACAACTTTTGTCATCACAGTTTTGATATATTGCAGGTCAGCATAAGAAATTAAATGCAAAAAGATAAAAAAGAAAAAAGAATAAAAAAGAAATGCAATTTTGGAGGAGTTTTGCAGAAGGCACAGGCAACACCTGCAAGACAGCAGATGACACAGAGTCTATGACCAAATACTTAAGTCAAATTTTACAATAAGGTACTGTAAACATAAAAGAAAAAGGGAAAATATGGATTTCTTCTCTAGTATGAAGGGAAGGCCAACAACTTTTATGGGAATTTTCTAGATTGTTGGGGTGCCACACTCCTGACCCTCTTGAAGTGGAAGGGATAATTGTAACTATTTGGAAATGCAAATATACAGAACAATCTGGAAAGAGAAGCAAAAAGCAACAACATTGAAAAAACCCATGCTCTCCATATAAACAAAATATATTGATTTAAAAGACAGGCTACTTAGAGACAGCTTAAGGATACCAGAAGAACATGACACCCCATAAGAAACAATTAATGCAAGAAAACCGCCCAGAAAACCAAGTATCCATTGAAAGAAAACACAGATCACCCCCATGAACAGTTGGAAAGGATTTTAAAGGTCATCTAATCCAACTATGAGGAAACCGAGTCCCTGAGAGACCAAATGTATCTTTTCCATGATGCAATGAGAGAATGGAGAAATGATTTATTCCAAGGATAAGACATCACATGAGCAAAGGTACTAATTTATGAAGAAGGTAAGGCAAGAAACTAGAATTGCATATAGCCTGGTTTGTCTATTACTTATGATATATGAAACAGAATAGCTTAAAATAAGTCTTTGGAAAAGATGATTGTATTAGCAACAAAATAAATACAGGCCGGAGGAATTCAGCTGTTGCTTCATACTTGGACATGAACATCAAGAACTCCTATCCTTATTGAAAAGACAAGAGTTAGTTTCTAAGCCATTTATGCGCGGCCTTCAGTTTTAGTATATCCTGATTGAACCAGCCCAGCACTTGTGTACATTATTGTGCTATGTAGTATATCAGAAACTGGGGAAGTAAATAACATGTGAGGCTTTGTCTTTATTTATAGATATCTAGACTTTGAACCATGAAAACATGGTTCCACGGTCAGGACACAACATACATCCAAGAAGGTATCTGAGCAATGACATATCTTGCAAATTTCAACTTAGACCTGCCAGACTGAGCTCAATATCCATTAACTGAGGAAGATTGCCCTGTAATAGGCACCTTTTTGACATGATTATAAGTTGGAGACAGATTTTGCAGAACCTCAAATACCAAAACAAGAATTTATTATTAGTAATTGTAGACAATAGGAGCCACTAAAGGTTTTTGAATAGAGGAGTGACATAATAAATATGATATGAGGAGCAGCTTTACATAATATAACAAAAAATCTGATTAGATACCAATCAAATTACCTAGGGCAGAGGGTTTTTTTTGGGGGGGGGGGTGAGACAATCGGGGTTAAGTGACTTGCCTAGTGTCACATAGATAGTAAGTGTCAAGTGTCTGAGGCTGGATTTGGACTCAGGTCCTCCTGAATCCAGGGCAGGTGCTCTATCCACTGTGTCACCTAGCTGCCCCTAGGGCAGAGGTTCTTAACCTGGGGTCCATGAACTTAATTTTTTTCATAACTATTTCAATATAATTGGTTTCCTTTGTGATCCTATGCATTTTATTTTATGCATTTAAAAATATGGTTCTGAAAAGAGATCCACTGGTTCCACCAGACTCCCAAAGGTACACACAAAAAGATTAAGAACTCCTGATTTAGGAGATATTTTATGGAACTAAATAAAAGCAGAATTCAGTTGAAAAATCAAATATTCTGCCACCTCAAGGGAAATAATGAAAAAAGATGAAGGGGCATAGTTTTAACAGCATCCAAAGCATAGCATTATGTTTTTTGTTTGTTTTTTTTTTTAGTGAGGCAATTGGGGTTAAGTGACTTGCCCAGGGTCACACAACTAGTAAGTGTTAAGTGTCTGAGGCCAGATTTGAACTCAGGTACTCCTGACTCCAGGGCCGATGCTCTATCCACTGCACCATCTAGCTGCCCCAAAGCATAGCATTATGAAAATAGTTATCAAAACTGCTTGGTACTGGTTAAAATTTTTTTAAAACCCTACAACTGTGGAAAAGACTAGATAAGCAAAAAACAGAAGTACTAAAACAGTATCCCAGTGTTGATAAAGCCCAAAACATAATTGCTGGGAAAAGAGCTTCCTTTTTGACAAACACTGATGAGAAAATGGGAAAGCAGTTTGTCAGAAATTAGATTTAGACTAACATCTTACACCAATTACCACAATAAGCTCAAAATAAATGCAAGTCTTGAATATAAAATGGTCACATCATAAAATTAGAAGAAAGTGAGATGAAGTACCTTTCACCACTCTGGCTAGGGGGAGAATTCTTAACCAAATAAAGGATAGAAAAGACCTATATAAAATAATGTAGAAGGAAATACACAGAGCTGAAAGAACAATGTACACAATGACTATACTGTAAACAGAAAGATTAGATGACTAAAGGGAAGCTGAATTCTAAGTAATTGAAAAACCAACAAAGGTCCTGGAGAATAGCTAAGAAAACATAACTCCCTCCTCATGACAGAGAGGCAGGAGAATACCAGGATAGAATGTTATATGTATTGACAGATACAATCACTGTATCAAGTTGTTTTTGCCTAACTTTTTTTATTATCATCATAAGGAAGAATTCAATCTTTGGGGCAGGGAGAGTCATAAATGTCTGTAATGTTAAGACAATAGGCATCAATTAAACATTTTAAAACTATATATTCAGAATTATTTACAATTGAAAATATCTTCTCTACAAACATAAAGATTTTAAAAGGAACCCTTGTGGTATGTTTGCCAAAATTTGGTACATCCAGCAAGAAAGTGTTTTCAAAGAAAATAGAATGTTTCTAATTGCTGTAAAGGTAAAAGAAAATGGAAATTTAAAGCAATTATCCAGGTTATTTGAGGCAAAAACCCTGTACAGTACATAAGTAGTTTGGACCCTGAACAAGTTGACTAGCTGCAAAAGTTAAGAGAGCAGGTAATAGAGAAACAATGTGTTAAAGTTTTACATGCACTATAAAGAAGTTGATCAGCTAAAATAAGTGAAATTATAGGATGGTTTTGCTATCCCTTTCCCATGGGTAAAGAAGCCTTAAAAAAAAAAAACTTCAATCAAACTTGATGGAATTAGAGAGCCATTAGCTATCAGACTGAATAGTTTTCAATTTGAAAGACTGATTATGTCCCTGGTGGCCCTTTTAAAATTTAAGACACACTCTGAAAGTAGTCTATCAAGGTAAAAAAGTTCTGAGAAGAGTGACCCCTGGTAACAGAGAAAAGAGCCAGTTATAGGGAAAACAAATCCAACTCTTTAAAGGCTCTTTGCCTTTTCCCTAGTGTCTTAACATCAGCACAGTGTCTCATAGATGCACCTTCTACTTCCTGGGAGGAAATACCACACCCCACAGGGAGCAGGGAAAAAAATTTGAGTCAGGAAAAAGCCTTGAGGAGAGTGACCCATAGGAGCAGAAAAAAGAGCCAGCCGTGGATACAAAGGAGATTTAAAACAGGCAGTCACTAGTCAGGGAGGAGAGAAGCAGGCTCAGGGAGCCCAGACAAGCAATCTGCTCAGCATAAATGCCATGAATATCACAAGAAATAGGAAGACAATGTTTTGCAATGAATGAGGCATTTATGAGATGTTTTGGCCATTTCTATTCCCTATATAGGTACCTTCTTACTGCTGTGCTCTATGTGAGTACTCACTCTTACCTAATGACATGAGTAGTTGTGGAGAGTATCCTCCAGGATTATAGGGAAAATGTTTGCTACTACTGTTCTTAGGATGCCACCTCAGGAAATGCTTTTGTTTTGAGCTAATTGTGTATACTGGCTATTAAAGGTAAGCACATCATGAATTCTACTTTTAGGATTTCAAACATACAAGTTATCTTGAGCCTGGAGGTAGTTACCCTCCTTAAGGACCCAATTTGCAAGTAGACGGCAACCTGGAGAGGTTACTATACAGGTATTAACTTTTGAAAATAGTATTTTATTTTATTTTTTCTGATTATATGTAAAGATAGTGTTCAACATTCATTTTGTAAGATTATATTCCAAATTTTTCTCCCTCCCTCCATCCCCTCCCAAAGATAGCAAGCAATCTGATATAGGTTATACATTCCAATGATGTTAAACATATTTCCACATTAGTCATGTTGTGAAAGAAGAATCAGAACAAAAGGGAATAACCACAATAAAGAAGAAACAAAACAATAACAACAACAAAAAGTAAAAATAGTATGCTTAGATCTACATTCAGACTCCAAGGTTTTTTTTTTCTGGATGTGGAGAGCATTTTCCATCATGAGTCTTTTGGAATTGTCTTGGATCATTATACTGCTGAGAAGAACTGTCCATCATAGTTGATCCAATATTGTTGATACTATATACAATGTTCTCTGGGTTCTGCTCACTTCACTTTCCAGGTTTTTCTTAAATCTGCTTGCTCATCATTTCTTACAGCACAATAGTATTCCATTACATTCATATACCACAACTTGTTCATCCATTCCCCAACTGATGGGCATCCCCTCGATTTCCAATTCTTTGCCACCACAAAAAGAGCAGCTACAAATATTTCCCCTTTTTATGATCTCCTTGGAATATAGAACTTGTAATTGTATTGCTGGGTCAAAGGGTAAACACAGTTTTATAGCCCTTTGGGCATACTTCCAAATTGCTCTCCAGAATGGTGGGATCAGTT
Organism: Dromiciops gliroides; assembly: GCF_019393635.1. Lineage (NCBI taxonomy): Eukaryota > Metazoa > Chordata > Mammalia > Microbiotheria > Microbiotheriidae > Dromiciops > Dromiciops gliroides. Next base: position 85,424,492 of record NC_057865.1, read on the forward strand.
CACAACTCCACCAACAATGAATCAGTTATAAAGGCATTAATTACCAGATAATTAGATGTTCCCTTGGAAAGTAAAGATCAGAGTTCAAGGGAATGTTTGCATTTAAAAAACAAACAAACATTAGAAACTGGGGCTTATTTTATTGTTCTTTTGATAATCTAGACTTATGAAAGTTATGGAGATGTTAATAATGCAAATTAAACTTTATAATGGTTTCCCTCCCCAGAGAGCTAATTAAACATACTAGTAATTTCTGTCCCTATAGAACATCATTTGGATTGGTGGACAAAATGCTAAAGCAACCCTGTGTGACTACATGAGTGGTAGAATTGTTGCAAAGCCCCTGCTTTGGAAAGGAGAAACATTCATTATTACTCCTCAAAGAGATGATTCATGAAGTCCCAGACTCTTAAAAACCAACTCCTCAGAGACACAGACAGACAGACTTTGGAAATCAAATAGGAGAAACCAGCTTCTCATGTCTTGGATTTCCAGATTGCCTCCCTAAAGACTTCAAGGAATTTCCCCTTGGATGGGATTGGGACCTCTCCCTTGATTGAATGGAGACCTCATCTTGCTCCCATTTAAGGAGTTGATTCACTATGAATATATTTTCTGGTATATTCTAATTCGTAAGAACATCTTTATTTTCTGTTTGCTATCTGCTTGGATAAATTTTTGTGTAACTAACATTTTGTGGGAAGGAGTCAAAACTTGCAAGCATCAAGAGTTATCTTCCCCTTTTAATAGATAGTAAGCAGCTTTTGTGCATACCCTTTGACCCAGCAACACCACTTTTGGGTCTTTTCCCCAAAGAGATCATGGAAAGAGGAGAGGGACCCACATGTACAAAAATATTTATAGCTGCTCTTTATGTGGTGGCAAGAAATTGGAAGTTGAGGGGATGCCCATCAATTGGGGAATGGCTGGACAAGTTCTAGTATATGAATGTAATGGAATACTATTGTGCTGTAAGAAACTATGAGCAGGAGGAGTTCAGAGAAACCTGGAGGGTCTTGCGTGGGCTGATGTTGAGTGAGATGAGCAGAACCAGAAGAACATTGTACACAGTATCATCAACATTGTGTGCTGATCTATTGTGATGGACTATATTCTTCTCACCAATGCAATGGTACAGAAGAGTTCCAGGGAACTCATGATAGAAGAGGATCTCCAAATCCAGGAAAAAAAAAAAGAACTGTGGAGTATAGATGCTGAATGAACCGTACTATTTCTTTTGTTTTTGGTGTTGTTGTTTTTCTATTTTGAGGTTTTTTGTCATTGCTCTGATTTTTCTCTTATAACATGACTAATGCAGAAATATGTTTAATGTTATTATGTATGTATATGTATGTGTGTGTGAGTGTGTGTGTGTATATATATATATATATATATATATATATATATATATATATATATATATATAAAACATATATATATATATAACCTATATCAGATTACCTGCTGTCTAGTGGAGGGGAGGGAGGGAGAAAAATATGAAATTGGAAAGCTTGTATAAACAAAAGTTGAGAACTACCTTTACATGTAACAGGAAAAAAATAAAATACTTTATTAAAAAAAAAGAAAGTAAGCAGCTTTGTGTTTTGAACCTAAAATATCATGCCCCTCAATCAGCAATATTTAGGGGGGAGATATAAATCTAGTCCAGTACCCCCTCTTAGAGAAGAACAAGACAGACAGCTTCATCACCCCTTCTCCTGCTCCCCTCAAAGTAGGAATTGCAGTCTCCCTTGGAGAGGGATGGGCAAGATTTCAGAGACATCAGTGCCTCCATTCAAGTTCTCTGCCTATATGTTTAGATTTTTTGCACATGGGTATATACATATCTCACAGGGGTAACACACTTTTTAAAAATAAAAAGCATTTATTAAGCACTTACTATTTATCTGATACTCCAGTAAGCTCTGGGGATATAAATACAAAAAACGGGACATCCCCCCACCCTCTTACAGGAGTTTGCTGTAACGATTAGAATGACGCCACCTGCTGGATACTTACTGTAGAAGAGTTCTTGGCAGGAGGAAGTGACGCAGACTAGTGGGAGGAGGAAGGAAGAGACTGGCGCTGACTCTGGCGCTCTTTCCTGGGGACGCTGGCGGAGAAGGGAGCTAAAAATGTGCTCTCCCTTTAATAGATAGAAATCTAGGCCTTTCTCTCTCTCTTTACCAAATTCTTGTTTTCCTTAATAAATGCTTAAAAGCCTAACTCTTGCTAAAGCTTATAATTTATTGGTGACCACTCATTAGATATTTTAGACAGTTTAGCTAGAATTTTAGCCCTTAACAGATGGCTGACCACGAAGAGGAAAGCTGAACCTCACTTCTGATCTTCCGGTTGGGTAAGAAATTTCCCCTCCCTCTCCCTTTAACTGCTAAGTACTGGCGCATTGGCTGTGTTTTCCTTTAAATTTTTTCGAATGGACCTTTTAAACTCCCTAATTACCCTATTTTTGATTTTAGTCTGTTTAACCAGACAAATGGGAGATAATATCATGTTAATGCTTTGTTTTTGTGGATTTTCTATTTTTCTTTTTATTTTTGTTAAAAGAGCCAGCAACTTACTCACACAAGGAAATATCTCTCCCTCTCCCAACCATGCTTTTTCAGAGAAACCTGAAGAGATTCCTGCTGCTTTTCCCAGTTCCAACACTAATTGTTGCTCTAATTTTGCATGCCTGGAGGCAATGACCCACCCTCTAGAAGCTTTTAATCCCCTAGCACCTGGAGGCAAAGTGGGGGAAGAGGAATCCAGGCCTGAGTTCAAAATCAAGTCGGATTCAAATTGCGCTGGTCCCTCCCCTCCTCCCCAGACCCCACCCTCTACTCCTCCTATGGCCAAGCCCATAGCTTCCCCTGCCTGGGAAATCCAGAGATCTGATGCGCATGCTCAACTTTTTCTACCTGCATTTGCAGCTTCAGGCTCAGCCCTTCCCCGGCCTGGCTGTGCTTTTGAGACAATCTTAGAAAACTCTTTAAATTCCAGATATGCTTGTTTTGTTCATAATTTTGCTAACCTGCTTTTGTCTTTAATTAGTAATCTTATAAAGCATTTGTATGGTGAAAAGCCCGACAGACAATATAGAGGGGTTAAAGAAGAAAAACTTAAGCTGAATAAGAATGACAATCAACATAGTTCAAGACTCTGCTTCTTTTGCCATGGAAGGGTATATATTTTACAGAAATGTAGAAGTAAGCAGCAAGGTATTGATATGAGTATTGGGGATTTTAGATACCGGAATCAAAAGTGTTCTGAATTCACTCAGAGTAATAGTATCAGTTCAGAGGTTACATAGGATTTCTATGCTATTATATATACATTTTGAAATTAATGGTATGGGTTTATTTTCATAGAGATTTTCGTGCTTTTGAGATTGTGTCTTATACCTAGTTTCTAAAACAAGGAGAATATTTGTAAAAGCTTTTTATAGTCATGTGATCAAGTTTATATTATATAATACTCTTATTGATATTAAGTTCATATTCATTTAGATTTCCTTAGTTTGAATTTCATTGTCTTTTATTGTTCCACGTGTATCTTCTTCTATTCATTCATCTATCTAATTTTGAAACATGGTTTTGATTTCATAATACAATGTTAATTCTAGGAGTATTGTGCTCCCATATTCTGAGTTGTTTGTTTTTGTTATTTTTTTTTCCTCAACTGATTATTTGATCAAACTCTTTAAAGCATTTCCCTGGCAAATTGGTTGCCATGGCAAGTGTAAATTGATTCTAGAAGTATTATTTCTGATAAGCATATTCCCCCCAAAAAAAAAAAAAAGAGGGGAACATTTGTAAAAGTTTTCTTTTTTCAAAAAAAAAAAAGTTCTTTGAGATTCTGTTGTGCTTTAACTTGTATTTAAGTATGTTCTGATTTTTCACAAAAGTAATTGTATACTAAGTAAAAAAAAAGGGTATTATTTGAAATTGTTGCATAATTATATATTATATTTTGAGTCAAGATGTATTCACATTTTTTGCAATCATTTATTATCCTCAATTTTAAATCCATATGAGACTTGGATTATGGGAACTTATCATTTAAGACATTAATTGCCTTTATTCTGAGTTATCAGATGCCAGTTGGCCAAGATGCCATCCAATCACAAGAGGAATACATGCAAGAGCAGACACTGAACTGTCACATGAGGGGAGACATGCATGAAGTCAAGGTATGGCCGAGGGAACGGCTTTTGACAAATGTTGAGGTTGGATTCTCTTGGTTTAATATTTTATTTTATTTTTCCCCACAATATTGTACAGATGGCTGGAAGTATTCATCCCACCCATCTCACTTCTACACCTGGCTTCCATGCTCCCTCCTATATGCCTGATGCCATGGACATCTCAATCCCATGCATCTGATTAAGTCTGACTCAGTTTCCTCCAATATGTTTGGTGGCATGGACATATATTCCATCCACCTATTTTAAGCCTGGCATACTGTATGGGCAGTACATATTGCTCAAGTGTGGGAATGCTCATATCCCATCATTTCTCTTTTCTTTTATGGTAACCCCCATAATTATCTCAGGTGTCATGATAAATACAGTGTTGAATTTGGCCTTGACACCTGTTACCAATTATATTAGATTTTTTAAATTTCTCATAATGGCATGAGGATGATTAGGCAGATGATGCAAAAAGTGATGAAACAAAGATAAAAATTATTTTGAAAAATTAATATCACAGCAATTGTCTTCTCAATTACCCTCCATAAGGGGGGGACTATAGTAATATTATATAATATATAATAGTAATATTATAATTTTAAAGAATGTTTCAATTTTTGTTTTATTATATGTTTCATGTGTAACAACTAAGATTCTGAATTCCCTTAGACATGTTTTTGAGAACTTTCATTGTTTGATTTGATTATTGACAAAGCTATTTTAAAGTTGTGTTAAGCTCAATTTTGTAGGAAATTTCCTGGCTGATTACCAGTATCCACACATCAACCCCTGAAAAGACTTCCATTCCACGACTACACCTAGAGGACATCTGAGAAAAGACTTTCAGAGACTTTAAATGAACAGTTTTGTTTTGTTTTTTTCTCTTTTCTTTTTCGGTTATAATATACACCATCTGTAACATGTATTCTCTGCAGAGGCCCTCCCTTTGCAAGACTAATGTCAAAGCGTCGGTTCATGAGGACAAAAAAAATCGCCCCTCTGGACAAAACTTTCCTCTCTTCCTTTTCTATATTGTTGTTCACATATTATTAGTTAGCAATAGTTATTATATTGTTTTTACTGTTCCGTCAAGGAAACATTTTGTTTCTTGAGGAACAACAGGGGGGACTGTAATGATTAGAATGACGCCACCTGCTGGATACTTACTGTAGAAGAGTTCTTGGCAGGAGGAAGTGACGCAGACTAGTGCGAGGAGGAAGGAAGAGACTGGCGCTGACTCTGGCGCTCTTTCCTGGGGACGCTGGCGGAGAAGGGAGCTAAAAATGTGCTCTCCCTTTAATAGATAGAAATCTAGGCCTTTCTCTCTCTCTTTACCAAATTCTTGTTTTCCTTAATAAATGCTTAAAAGCCTAACTCTTGCTAAAGCTTATAATTTATTGGCGACCACTCATTAGATATTTTAGACAGTTTAGCTAGAATTTTAGCCCTTAACATTGCTTTCTACAAATGGAAGACAGCATATATTGGGGAACAATGGCCAAGGAGGAGCTATTTGGCTTGAAATGTTATAGGAATGTTGAGTAAAACCATAAGTGGATTGATCTAAAATTGTCCACTGGATAATTAAGAAATTAAATTGACAATATCTAGAAACCAACAAACATGACCTAGCCCTTACAAGGGTAGAGTAGTTGACTCTAAAGGTAAGAAAGGATTTAGGTAGTCAAGAAAGGCAACACACCTTCTACACTTAGAACAGAATAAGGGCTCAGTAACCCCAAGGGGTAGAGGTTAAAAAGAGACAAATTGCTAACTTATAATTTTGTCAAAGGTCAACCCTATTCCTTGGATAATGAGTGGCTCAGTTCTTTACTTCACTGTCCCTAGATAGATACTTAATTGAGTTGCCTTTGTCATTGAAATTTAATTTTCTTGTTTCTCTATTTTTCCTTCTGTGGCCTGATACTAAGTTTGTATTCTTATCAATTCAGAAGGGCCAAACACTGTTTTCAGTATGAACTGCTAAGGAAGCTTTTTTAATTTCATTAGCAAGCTCCAGGTTAAAAATCTGAAGACATTTTTCCTGTGAGACTTGCAAGGTTAATGCAAAAACAATGAGAACTGTTCTTTGAATATGTAATGATGCACTCTGATTTCACTTAGGCACAGTGTCCTTGGGTTTTCTTCCAGTCACTTGGATAATAGTAGAAATGAATTTTCAATCTGGCCTTAGTCTCAAGTTCAAGCAACAGTGTCTGACAAAATAATAATGTCTCAGATTTGTATGATGCATTTAACTTTCCAAGGTGTCACATTTATTACTTAATTTCATTCTTACAACAACCCTGTCAAGTAGGTAAAAAGGATGGGAATCACCATGAAATAGTGGTTCAAATCCCAGTTTTGCTACCTCTGTGGCCTTGGGTATTTCACTTAGTTTCTCGGCCTCAGTTTCTTCACCTGTAAAATGAAGGGGCTGTCTAAGATGACTTTTACAATCCCTTTCAGAGCTACATCTATGATCCTATAATTTTCATTTTACAGATTAAGAAATAGTGATTCAGAGATGTTAGATGATTTGTTATAAATCAGAGCTAAGTAATAGCAGAGCCCAGAATAGAATAGAAGTTTCCTGACTCCTTGTCTGGTACCTTTCCACTTCCAAAGAAACCAAAATAACCAAAGTTTATCCCTCCAAGATTCATCTCTGCTGTGGCTGAATCAGAGATGTGCCCATGACCCTTTTACAGACTTACCTGTATTCTTATTCCTTCTTCCCTCGCCCACCCCTTCATGTCAAGTTAAGGGTCTTTCCTTGATTGAATTTAAACTCACCAAAGGCCTATTATTGCTTCATTTATCACTTCTGTGGAAACTTTAAGTCATGAAAGAGCAGCTGCTTTCAAATGAGACACCCTCCCTCCCTAAAAAAAAATTTTTTTAAACAAAGTATTTTTTTTCCCCTGCTGAAACCAGGCTTGCACTCAGACGTGGAGCATTCTATACATAGCTGCATATGCAGAAGGAGACATAATTTTGGTATAGCAGAGAGAATTCTGTGCAAAGAATGATACTGGGTACCTGGGTAAGGGATTGATGGATTTGGTGACAGAGCTTTTACCGGAAAATACACAAGGATAAATGAGTTCTTTAGCTTGGCACAAGATGACATCTCAGCTCAAATCAGACAAGAAGACCCAATCTCACCTCAGAAGATCCATTCTAGCAATCTTTAGGGATCAAGGACATGTCAAAGAAAGAGCTGATTTCCCCTCCATGTTTGCTGCTTCTCACCCCATATGTCTCTTGCAAATTTCTATGGCACCAACTCCATATGCAAGAAGGAGTATTGCACCACACTAAGCATTCTCTCTACCCATCCAGATATACATCTCTTTCCCCATACATGGCCATGCTTAACATGTCCCAGGTATGGGTGAAATTTGGCTATGGGTAATTAGTTAGCATGTATCAACTGATGAGCTAATAGATACTAACCATTCCATTTTTACAATTCAACAAACATTTATTAAGCACTGGAGATATAAAGATGAAACAGTACCTGATCCCAAAGAGCTGACAGCCTACTGTAATGATAGAACATGGACTCAAATAAGTAAAGTTCAAGGGAAATGAAAAGGAGATCATAGCCACTGGGGAGTCCAGAAAGGCTTCAGAAAGGAAGTAGTACCTGAGCTGAGCCCTGAAGGAAGATGAATTCTGAGAGCCAGAGATCAGGAAGGAGGGCAACCATCTACTCACTGATACTGTTGTATGACTAACTACCACCAGGAATTATGCTTTCAGGCTTGTATCAATTAGTAATCTTTTTTTTCCTTTTTTTGCAAGGCAATGAGGGTTAAGTGACTTGCCCAGGGTCACACAGCTAGTAAGCAGCAAGTGTCTGAAGCCAGATTTGGACTCATATCCTCCTGAATCCAGGGCTGGGGCTTTATCCACTGTGCCACCTAGCTGCCCCCTCAATTAGTAATCTTTTTTTTTTTTTTGTGGGGCAATGGTGGTTAAGTGACTTGCCCAGGGTCACACAGCTAGTAAGTGTCAAGTGTCTGAGGCTGGATTTGAACTCAGGTACTCCTGAATCCAGGGCCGGTGCTTTATCCACTGAACCACCTAGCCGCCCCCTCAATTAGTAATCTTAATTATAAACTATTAATGCAGCCTATACACATAGATTGAAAAACTTGGGGGAACTTAATCTTATTAGTTATTAGCCATCAACTCCTTAGCTTTTGAGATCATTAGCTATCACCTTAGAAACCTAGAAACCAAGTAACTGAGACAAGGCAAGGAAATGAAGGGATTACTACTCTACCTTCCACAACCAAGTTGAACATGGTCCCAGATGCTAAGGGAAATATTAAATCCAAAGTGGCACTGTGGACACTTTGGAAAAATATCTGAAAGATGTCACTCTGGACACTTATCCTTGACCTTATCTTTGGCAATAGATTCCAGGAAGCTCAAACTGCTTTGCAGCCACTTAAGGCACCAAGAGTTGTACGGTCATCTTCTGCCATGGAGGGCCTTGTGCCACAATCATACATTCACAATATGTATTGAATACTGGTCACAGTAAAAAAAAGAAGCAGCATAGGCTTACTTTTCTTTTTGATCATCTAACCCATAATGACTGATCAAAATTAATTTCATACTTTTTGCATAGGAAAAAAATGCCTCATGGTTAAGAATATCAACTAGTATTTCTTTTTCTTTCTTTCTTTTCTTTTTTTTTTTTTTTGGTGGAGCAATGAGGGTTAAGTGACTTGCCCAGGGTCACACAGCTAGTACGTGTCAAGCGTCTGAGGCTGGATTTGAAACTCAGGTCCTCTTAAATCCAGGGCCAATGCTTTATCCACTGTGCCACCTAGCTGCCTCTCAACTAGTATTTCTGCTACAGCTCTGCTACTTATTAATTGTGCAACTTTGGCCAAGTTATTTGACCTTTCTAATCAAAAGATCACATAGCTAGTAACAGAGCTAAAGGTAGAATCCAAATTTTGTGACTATTGATCCAGGAATGTTTCCACTATGTTGCGCTGCCTCTCCAAATATTTCTAGAGAAATAAAAAAAGGGGATTAAAAAATATCCTCCTGTACCATTCAATCTAGTGGAGTTTTTATTCTATGAAAATGAATATGCCATTGTGAAAGACCTTAAGCTTCTAGAAGTTAATACCTTATTTCCACATTTCAAGAGATCCCTCTCCCCAAGTAGATGAAATCCCTTCAGGCCCTAGTAGTTAGTTTCCTGAATTGTTCTTGCCCACAAACTATTCACCTGATGGCCATTCTGGTAAGGATGACTTCTCCAAATTTATTTAGACTAGTCCTATAAGGAGAAACAGAAAGTTCATCACCATCTCAAAACTCAAAACCTTTGCATGTTTTGGGGAAACTGCCAATGATTTTATTCCAAAGAACACAGCATTCCCGGAGGTCCAGGAGCAGTAGCACTTTAATGGACGCTCTAGTAGTTATTACTTAATACCTTAACAATCTTGAAGAGGACCAGTGAGTGGCTAGGTATGGTAGGAGAGAAGAAAGAGCTCTTGCTAGTAGAGATGAGAGGCCACCAAAAGACATATCACAATCGTGCATAGAACCCTGAATATGACCATGGTGGTCTATGGTACAAAAGAAATGTGAATAATTTGAATCAACTGTTCCTCATGCCTAGGGAGCTCTTGCTTGTAATTTACCAGGTTGTTGGAAACTGCATGACATCATGATGGTAGTAAATTACATTAGTGTATCCCCAAGGAGAATTCAAAAAACATGGAAGCCATCCTGAACATAGGTTAAGGAATCCTCATACAATCTCATAAACATTCCAAAATGTTACAAGTGGCAGGTGCCAGAGAGATTGCATTTCTCCCCAATCCTCTTCTCCCCATGAAATAAAAAGAAAAGAAAAAAACTCAGTATTTTAGCTATAAATTTCTTTATAAATAGTGTACCTATTAAATTAATCCTATGTGATATTAAAGTGATTAGGTCTGCAAAAAAAAAATCATCAGCTGAAATGAGCTCTAAGACTCAATACAGGGCAATACCCCAGCTTCCCATCAATTTCTTCCTGATGTATGGGCAGGGATGGGAGTGCTTTTGCTCAAAGTTGGCTTCCAATCACTCCCATGATTCTCAATTAGGTAGAAATTTTAGGAGCAGCAAAAATTACAGAAGAATGCGGCTTCATCAGTCATTTTCCCAGCAGGAACAGCAGTGATTTGAAGAGCTTTAGCACTCTGAAGGTCAAGATTAAAAACCAAGTAATTTATTACCACTGATTTAGAGATTAACATTGTGCCAATTAATCAATTACTCAATATGAAGAATTGACAATTAATTGACATTTCACTTCCAACCTGGCAAAGCTTTTTTGATTTCCATGATGAATAATAGAAAATCACTAAATTGAAAGGTTATGGGTGGTTTTTTTGTTCCCACTAAAAAATGAAAAATAAAAGCATACATACAGAATGATAACCATTCACAGCATCTTAATGTAAAATGTATTGGCTATATTTTTCTATCAGTAAACAATCTGATTTAATTGAGAAAATTGATCTTAAGTGCTACAAAAACTATAATTTTCTCATCTTTTCCCTTCTGATAAAACCAGTCCTTTAAATGGTTGTATAAAAGCATCTGAAGGTTCTTTATTGTTATTAGCATCAAGTTTAAACTCTCCCTAACATTCAAAAAACTTTATAATAATAATGATAATAGTAGTTTGTATTTATGTGGCATTTTTGATCCTCACAACCAATCTACAAGAAAGGTGCAATTATTATCCCTAGTTTACAGATAAGAAAATGGAAGCAGAGAAGGTTATAAAGCTTGCAAATGTCTGAGACAAGATTTGAACTTGTTTTCCTAACTTAAGTCTTATACTCAATCTACTAAGTGTTTAATTTTTCATTACTCCTTAACTTCAGCCAGGCCAAGTCTCCTCACTGACTCACTACCACCATGATTATATACCCTTTTGCAGCTTTGCTAATGCTGTAGACCCTGTCTGGGATGCCCTCACCTTCACAGGATCATAGTTTTCAAGCAGAAAGGGACTTTAGGGAAACAAATTCAAGCAAGTGGAGGAACTTGTCCAAGGTCATGCAAGTAGTTACTAAGTAGCAAGATACAAACTTTCCCCTGACTCCAAATTCAAGTTCTTCTCCATTGTCTGACGCTGCCTTCCTCTGAAGCTATCCCAAACATATCCATTCAACTAGGTCCTTTTCAAGTAAAAAGAGTTAAATATTTGTAGTCAGATGACCTTCTACTGTCACATACTACTTGTGTGACTTCTCTAGGTCTCAATTTTGTCTACAAAATGAGGGTGTTGAGCTAAATGATCTCTAAGGACTTTCTCATCTCTGTCTGTCATCCTATTTTCCTGACCAACATTGATCTCTCTCTTCTTCTCTAAACTTCTAATAACTTTTATAGTTTGTATCACATCATTTAGCACTTAATTATATGCCAACTTGCAGTGTTCTCCAATCGTTTCTTGGGCATTTTTGACTGTCATCTCTCTAACCAAGCTGGATGATGTTTCAGAGCAACCACAACTGGGTTTAATTCAACAAACATTTATTAAGGAGCAATTATATGCAAGGACAATTGTAGCCAGATGGATAGAAATCTAGACTTGAGTAAGGAAGACCTAAGTTAAGTCTTGACTCTGGCACATAGTGACCCTGAGAGTCCCTTAACCTCAAATGCTCCAGGTGACCCTTTAAATCATAGAGATTTTTAACCTGGGGGTCCAAGAACTTCTTGTTGTTTGATTGTTTGGGGGTGGAGTTTTTTGTTGTTTGGGTTTTTTTTTTACTATTTTGATAATTAAATTTCAATATAATTGATTTCATTTGAAATTCAATGTATTTTTTCATGTTTTTAAAAACATTACTCTGAGAAGGGGTCTACAAGATTTACCACACTGACAAAGGGGTCCAGGACACACAGAGTTAAGAACCCCTGCATAGGGGGGCAGCTAGGTGACACAGTAGATAAAGCACCGGCCTTGGATTGAGGAGGACCTGAGTTCAAATCTGACCTCAGACACTTGACACTTACTAGCTGTGTGACCCTGGGCAAGTCACTTAATCCTCATTGCCACCCCGCCCCCCAAAAAGGGCATCTATGGTTGGTGCCTTCACTTAAAAAAGAAAAAAAAAGAACCCCTGTATAGGACTATACATTGCAGAAATGGTGCCAATCTTTATTGGTAGAGGCAACGCCTCATTGGGCCTGATGAAATCACAAGTGTGGAGACCAATTTTTAATTGGGGAGTGTTAGCTAAGAGCTTGCCACAATATTGGGGCAAGGAAGGAGACCGGCAGCCTCCCTCAAAACAGAATAGGATTTATTTTAACAAGAATGAACTTTAAAAAAAAAACAACACAAAACAGGATCAGTAGGATCAAGGAAAGGAAATAAAATGGGGAAAGGGAAATCATACAACCTGAAAAAATACCACTGCCCAGAAATCAACTGAGAATACACCACTGCACTCCCGTTGCCTTCCAGCTAGAATGCCAGACAAAAAAAAACTCCCTTCCCCCAGCACCCCCACACAGTCCTCAGCCAATTGGATGGCCGCTCTGACAGTCACATGAATGCCCTCATTAGGCTTCCAATCATTATAATTTTGCCAGGCCCACGTAGGTGTCGGGGAGTGGTAATGATGTGAGGTGCCAGCGCCATGGCAACGGCTACAACCAGTGGGTGGAGCACCATGCGGTTTTCAGAGCCCCAGGCTAGTGCGCTGAGGCATAAAAACCTCAAATAACAATTAATTCTTTACACAAGCATCATTAAATCTCTTTGTTAAATCTACACTAAGCATATCGTGTAATATATGTGTGATATGTAAATACATATTTTTGCTTATGCATATATTTTGTTGTTGTTATTCAGTTGTGTCTGACTTTGTGATTCTGTGTCCACAAAATTTTCTTAGCAAAGATACTGGAATAGTTGACCATTTCCCCAGTGGATTAAGGCAAGGTTAAGTAACTTGTCCAGGATCACATAGCTAGTAAGTGTCCCAGGCCAAATTTGAGCTCAGGTCTTTCTGATTCCAAGCACAGTGCTCCATCCACTGAGCCACCTAACTGCCTCCTAAGAAAACAGGGATTAAGTGATTGCCGGAGGTCACAGAGCTAGTAAATGTTTGAGGCTGGATTTAAATTCAGGTCTTCCTGACTCGGGTCCAGTACTTTGAGTCATCTAGCTGGCATGCATGCATGCATGCATACATGCATACATACATACATACATACACATGCATGCATATGTACATATTTATGTAAAGCACTGGACCAAGGCAGGGGTTGAGACTGAACCTGTGATTGCACTGGCATAGGAAACTCCAAGAGAGAGAAATATTGTGCAAGGTGTTGGAGGAAATATAAAGTTTAGATAAGACTCAGTCCCTGCTCTCCTGAGAGCTTAGTCCAACATAAGAATATGACTTGGTCAGATAACTGCAGTGCAAAATATTACTTGATAAGTATATTAGTGCAAGAAAAGTCCTATGTAAAGTTGGAAGCGAAAACATCTTTACTGATTGGGGAGAAAAAGGAGGGGCTTCCTAAAAGTGATCATGTTATTTTTGAGCCTGTCTTTAGAAGATAGGTAAACATTCAACAGGCTGATGAAGGAAGACACTCTAGACATAGGAAAGAAAGTCAGAAAAGCAAGAGAGACCTGCATCAGAAATGGTGAGTGGCTGGAGCTTAGAATACATCTTTTACTTCTCATGCTTTGATATTTAGATGGATCTGTGTGTTCATCTATGAGGGCACTTCCTACAATGGTGTTGACTGTAACCCATCCGCATCACCTCATCCAACTCTTGTCCATGATAATGCACAGGATTTGGGGGGCTTTCCTCCGGATTTCTTGATATCATATAGAAACCAATGCAATGCCTGTGCTCCTTTCAGTTATTTCTGGATCCCCCTATTATGACTACCCCTTCTCCTTTTCTAGTCCTTCATCTCTCTAATGACATTCTTTCAGTTGCTTCTTCTGCATAATTCTTCATTGCATACCATGTTGCAACCTGCTTATGCTCACCATGTGCCTTTCCATTTCCTTTTGGATAACCCATGACTTTAATTCTTCAGAGAACATGGTATTCTATGAGATAGAGCCATGCAGCATAATTGGAAGAATATACACATTTAAAAGATGGGCCTACATTTCAAGAAGATACTTATCATTAAAAGCAATGTGTATTTTCCCAAAGACCATATACTATTACTACTACTACTACTACTACTACTACCACCACCACCACCACCACCACCACTACACTACTAGCAATAGTACTACTATACTCTTATACTACTAATATACTACTACTGCTACTACCAGTAGTAAAAGTAGTTAGTATTCATATTGTACTTTAAGGGTTCCAAAGCACTTTCAGATATCATCTCACTTTATCCTCATAATAACCCTTTGAGGTTTGTTATCCCCATTTTGCAGATGAAGAAACTGAGGAAGACAGGATAAATGACTTGCCCAGGTCACAAAGCTAATAAGTGTCTGATGCCACATTAGAAGTTGGGTCTTACTGACTCTAAGTCCAGTACTCTATCCACTTTGTCATCAAACTGCCAATATATAGACAGATATTCCCCTCTCTCTTATTCAATTTTGGATCCAATTCATTGCCAATTTGCAGTGTCTTTCCAAGATATATGTACTAATGGTTGGTACATCCATCTGTGTATCATATCATAGACAAGAGGCATTCTTTATCCACTTAGTTTTTTCTGTGTAGATGATTAAGTCAAATTCTTTTGAGTAATTAAAGATTTCACTTAGGGGACTCTGCAGTCTTCTAGGTAGGGATTGATGAAAAGAGAATAATGCCAAACACATCTGGAGGACTTTGCCATCTATGGGAAATATTTTATGCATTTGGACTGTATATTGGACATCTTCCATGATAGCAGTAAACACTTTTATTAAGCATCTGTATCTCTTTTATGCTTCTCTTGACATGAAATTCAGAGGTTTGTCAGAGCTATCTCTTGTAACTTGTCTTTCAAAGACTCTTATGTTATTTGAGCAAGAACCTGGGAGACACTTTGAAAGATGAGAGCTTCTAAAGGGGATGTTTTGTTCTACCAAACCAAATGCAATTAGCACAGTGGGAGCTTGTATTCTCTATACCTTTCAGTCACCTGTGTAACTGTAAAAATGTAGTCTACTATAGAATATTATTTGTGAAAGCCTGCCTGTCTCTTTCTCATAGTTTCATCACAGATGCCCTCGGTAAATGGGTAGATTGTTATCTTACAGATTTTATAGAGATGGAAAAGTAGGTTTCCAGATCAATAGTTATCTGTATGTTATGATTCATCCCTTCTTTTTTGTAATAATGAGAATCATCAGTTTCTTCAAGGATCTCCAAGGATACTCCCCTCTTTCGGTACTTTGAGAAGCAGTCCCTCAATGTGCTCAAGGTTGTCCTGACTCTAGCACACTGTCTCCTTGGTGGCTACTTTTTCTTTGGTGCCATTTCTACTTCTGCATGCAACACATTGAGGATTACAGTGTTGAAGTCCAAAAAGGGGCAAGGAATTGGTTTTCTGGTCTATATGTGTATATGTATGTGTGTTCCTATACCTATACCTATACCTATACACCTCTTCAAAAGTCTTTTTCTTTGGGGAGCAGGGTAATGGGGGTTAAGTGACTTGCCCAGGGTCACACAGCTAGTAAGTTTCAAATGTCTGAGGTCAGATTTGAACTCAGGTCCTCCTGAATCCAGGGCTGGTGCTTTATCCACTGTGCCACCTAGCTGCCCCCCTCAAAAATCTTAATGCTATTTTTATCATCATAATCATATATAAAATGAAGAGATTGGACTAGTTAATATCTAAGGTCACTTCTGCCTATAACAGTTTGTGATTCTATAATGACCAGATTCCAAAATAATAAAAGGAAGAAAGAAATGGAGGACAGCAGGACCAATAGAGAGAAGAGGGGAATTGGCACTCGATGGAGGCAATAGAGAAGGGCAGGTCCAAGCTGGAATTTGCACTAGAGAGCACCATAGGAACAATGGGCAGCGGGGGAGGGGGGAGACAAGGGAAGAGTCTACAGGAGGGCAAAGGACCAAAATGGGGAAAAGGAAGCAAGGAAGACACCAGAGGATTTGTCTACTCTTCCCTTTTTCCTAGGGTCAGCTCTGAAGAGAAATGGTCGAAAGGGCCATAGGACTTGGAACTCATATATAATTCAGGTTAATATTATAATTAATAAATTATTCCATTATAATTAATACATAATTCTAATTAAATGATAATAATAATTACAAAATATATACAGTATTTAATTTCATTCTCACAACTCTGAGCTAGATTACATATATACATACATATATACATGTATTGTACATGCAGGCATTTATATAAAGACATATGTGTATCATGTATATATATATATATATATATATATATATATATATATAATAAACCTATAATGATCCCCGTTTTGTAGATGATGTCATTGAGTTTCAGAGAGGTTCAACTACTTGTCCAAGTTCATACTGCAAGACACCAACCAGTCTTTTGGCTCTTCCCACAATACAGTGACACATTGCTTCTCTTCCATAGAATGAAGAGATTTTCATTCCCACCATTTTATGACCATAACCAGGAATTGCAGGATTGAAATAATCTCCCTTCACCACCACCACCCTTACCCCACTCCCAATGCTTAGCAGTTATAGGCCAAATTGCTCTTTAGGTAAATTTGAGAGGTAATTAACAAACTAATTTTTTTTAGGGCCTGAGAGTCTAAAAGTGAAAACTGGGATTCCATGTTCTCTTTAAGCTCACTGTTCACGCAAAGGGAGATTTTTTTAAAAAAAGGTATAACTGTAATGTGCCCTAAACTGAATATTTGCTTCAAATCCAACAGAGTAAAATGGAAGAGCAAGAGAGAGCATTAGCATTTAAGTAGCCTGTTAATGTCTGGAAACCCAAACAGTCACAGAACAGCAATAAAGTACCTCTTCAAATATTGCTGGAGGATGTCCATAAAGAGGATATAATGAAAAGGACTGCCCAAATGTGCAAGGATAATATAGTTAATGTATTACTTCTTTTATTATTTTATCATCTTTCATTAATTGCTGGCTTCTTGCCGACAGGACTTGGTTCTACAGAAAGGGCTTTTAGTCAAATGTCCTAAATGAAACTAGCACTTAGAACCTGAGAACAAGGTTGAACCAAGGTTCACTTGACTTCACTAAATCTTGGAGGGGAGGGAAGGGGAGGGGAGGAAGAGGGAAAGGGGAGGGAATTAGGGATCAGATGATCATGGATTTAGAATTAGAAGGAACCTTAGAGGTCACTTATTTTTATCCCCTCATTTTACAGATTTAAAAAACAACAACATAGGGCTTGTTGGATTTGAACCCAGGACTTCTTTTTTTTTTTTTTAACCCAGGACTTCTAACTCCAAGTCCAGTACTCCTTCAACCAGTCTGTGAAGAGTCCCTGGGTCTATTTGGAACTAACACCTCAAATTTGGAAACTTAATAAATAAAGTATGTAGGAAAAGTCAAAAGTAATAGTCCAATAGCTGCTCAGAGAGAGAAATGACTTCCATCTGAAGGGATCAGAGAAGGATAACTAACGGAGCATCTGAGCTGGACCTCAAAGAAGACAATAATGTCAACGTATAGAGAGTGGAGTGGGGCACACCCTGTCCAGACATGGGATATGGCAGAGGAAGAGGTCAGGACAGGACTGGGGAATGGTCTGGAGTTCAGTTTGCCTGGAGTTTAGGCTACAAGAGGGGATCCAATGGCATAAGGCTGAAAAGTTAGTTTAGAGTCAGATTGCAGAGGGCCTTGAATACTAAACTAAGGAATTTGTGCTTTCTTGGGAATTTCCCCATTTCCGAAGGATAATGTTGCAAACGATCCAAATATGCCGAGCCCCATAGTCTTGGCTTCTTCTCCGGTCATCTCACTAATGTACACAAAACTCTCCCACTTCCAGAAGACTTCCGTAGCTCATGAATTGTATGTAGAAAAACAGGGTTGACGATGACAATTAAGATAAGGAAAGCACCGAGTCTTTGGTGGAACAAAAAAAAGAAGAGTTTAAGATGAGACAGATTCTATGTAAAAGTTGCCATCAATATAGCAGCATTCCTTTGACCCTATGGGAGCTTGAGCAGAGTACAGTGGTCCAGAACCAAGCCATCCCTTGCTCCTCCTCTGAGGTTCCTCATTATGAGGTTAATCTTCTCTATTCTTCTAGTCCTTTCTTATTTATTCATTCTGCAACCCACATATACATAATAATATTTGGCTCTGGGCAAGGCAACAAGCATTTATTAAGTACTTACAGTATGCTAGGCACAGTTTACTATATGCCAGGTACCATAGGGCAGAGCACAGGAAATACAAATGCAAGCAAAAAGAGACACTCCCTCCCCTCAAGTCGTTCAATTCTTTTTTTTTTTTTTTTGGTGAGGCAATTGGGGTTAAGTGACTTGCCCAGGGTCACACAGCTAGTAAGTGTTAAGTGTCTGAGGCCAGATTTGAACTCAGGTCCTCCTGACTCCAGGGCCAGTGCTCTATCCACTGTGCCACCTAGCTGCCCCATAGTTGTTCAATTCTAATGGGTGAAAACATGCACAGAAGGAAGCTGAAGAGCAGGAAATGGAACATCTACTCCCTTGGGGACATAATGTCCAAGTACAGAGTCAAAAACAGAACAGGAAGAGGTTGATAAAGGATGAGGTATGATGATAGGAGGGCTATAATCACCCTACCTGACCCAGTTGGAGATTGCTAGACCCCATTAATAGAATTATGAGTTATACATATCTTTCCCTCCCCTCATTGATGTCTTAATGTCTTCAGCATTTGGGTTTAGCAATGAATTCTAGGTAAAAACTCTGTTCTTGGAAATAGCATAGGATTGTGGAAAGGGTACTGACTCCAAAGCCAGAGAATCCAGGTTCAAATTTTGCCTCTCAATGTCACTTGTGCAAATTTGGGTAAGTCACTCCATTTCTTTGGTCCTCAGTTTCCTCATTTGAAAAAAATGAGGGAGGGGGTTGAACTCAGTGGCCTCTGAGGTCCCTTCCAGCTCCAGATATGTGTTATCCTATGAACTTCTGTCATGTCCAGTTCATCTATTCTTATGTTTCATTTAGGATCTTTACATGGATGACTCCCAAATCTATACATAATCCATGACCCAGAACCTTGGATCTGGGTTTAAACACACTGGGTTCAATCTTTAGGGGGTTTTCTCATAAAATCATACTTTTCTTGGTTCAAACCCTTCCCCATAAAACTTTGCTTGTATCTAGGTCACACAACAAAAGGAAAAGGACCCTTAGCTCCAATGTAAGCACTCAGGATAATATCACATTGGACTTTATTTAACAACCAAAAATGCAAAGGACTCATATACCAGTCCATCAATGGTTAAGATAGTTCTCCCCTCCCTGGTGAGTCTTGCCTCCCCAAGGGACCTAAACAGTCCTCACAACCGATACACTACCTTGACGTTGAGGTCCTCACCCAACAAGGGGAAAGCAATCAATTAACACCCTTCCTTAAATCTGTACTATGTATATAGCTCATAGTGTCAATGAAGGACAACACCCTGCTTGGCTCTTCCAGCTCATGACCCTCCTTGCTGTTTCCCAACTGCAGCTCCTATTTTAATAGGTTATATATATACAATTATGTTAAACATATTTCCACATTAGTCATATTTTAAGAGAAGAATCAGAACAAAAGGGAAAAACTGCAAGAAAGAGAAAACAAAAAATGAAACAAAAAGTGAAAATAGTGCACCTTTATCTGCATTCAAACTTCATAGTTCTTTTTCTGGATGTGGATAGTGTTTTCCATCATAAATTTTTTGGAATTGTCTTGGATCATTGTATTGCTGAGAAGAGCTAAGTCTATCACAGCTGATCAACACACAATGTTGCTATTATTGTGTACAATGTTCTTTTGGTTCTGCTCACTTCACTCAGCATCAGTTCATATAAGCCTTTCTAGGTTTTTCTGAAATCATTCTGCTTGTCATTTCTTATAGCGCAATAGTATTCCATTACATTCATATACCACAACTTGTTCAGCCATTCCCCAATTCTTTGCCACCACAAAAAGATCAGCTATAAATATTTTTGTACATTTGGGTCCTTTTCCCTTTTTTATGATCTCTTTGGGATGGAGAAGCTGTAGTGGTATTGCTGGGTCAAAGGGAATGCATAGTTTCATAGCCTGTTGGGCATAGTTTCAATTTGCCCTCCAGAATGACTGGATCAATTCACAACTCCATCAACAATGCATTAGTGTTCCAATTTTCCCATTTCTCCAACATTTATCATTTTCCTTTTTTTCATATTAGCCAACCTGATAGGTGTGAGGTAGTACCTCAGAGTTATTTTAATTTGCATTTCTCTAATTTTTTTTTCATATGACTATAGATAGCTTTAATTTCTTCATCTGAAAAATGCCTATTCATATCCTTTGACCATTTATCAACCGGGCAATGACTAATATTCTTATAAATTTGACTCAGTTCTCTATATGCAGACATGAGTCTGTACATGTTGAACTGAATCCTCTCTGTCCAAACTCCTCTGCCTTCTGCTCTGCCCTTTCTTTGAATGGCCAACAACAGAGGTACTCCCCATGTCAATTCAATGGATATGAATCAATCCATCATTCTTAATGCCATACCGTGGGAAAACTCTAAGGCAAGACAAAGAATCCAAAACTTGTCCAAGGCATTTCACAACTTGTCAAGGAGACATTCATTATCAGTTCTAGAACAAAATCTTCTTAAAGAAGGAAACAAGCATTTATTAAACTCTACAATGTGCCAGGCAATATGCCAACTGCTTTAGAAATCTCATTAGATCCTCACAGTCTTGGGGAGTAGGTACTATTACTGCCCCCATTTTATAATTAAGGAAACTGAGGCAGACAGAGGTTAAATGAGTTGGCCAGAGTCACACAGCTAATAAGTATCTAAGGCCGTATTTGAAATCAGGGCTTTCTTACTCCTGATCCAGTACTCTATCCACTATGCCAACCAGCTGACTCTTATATAAACCAGCAAATCAGAGGCACTGTACTTTATATAAAGAGACCTCATCAGTACTTTTGCCCAGCTTATCCCACATATCTAGATAGATAGATGGATGAATGGATGGATGGATGGATGGATAGACAGAGAGACATATAGGTGTGTATTTATCTATGTATACACATAGCTATACATGTATACCTATATACACATATCTGCATATATATCAATCTATATACTATAGATAGATAGATAGATAGGATATTGTTAAGGGCTAAAATTCTAGCTAAACTGTCTAAAATATCTAATGAGTGGTCACCAATAAATTATAAGCTTTAGCAAGAGTTAGACTTTTAAGCATTTATTAAGGAGAATAAGAATTTGGTAAAGAGAGAGAAAGGCCTAGATTCCTATCTATTAAAGGGAGAGCACATTTCTAGCTCCCTTCTCCGCCAGCATCCTCAGGAAAGAGCGCCCCAGTCTCCTCCTTCCTCCTCCCACTAGTCCGCGTCACTTCCTGATACCAAAGAAAAGACTCCTGGTCTTGCCCTCAAAGACCTTCGCTTCATGGGCAGAACTCTTCTACAGTTAGTATCCAGCAGGTGGCGTTATTCCAATCGTTACAGTCCCCCCTGTTGTTCCTCAAGAAACAAAATGTTTCCTTGACGGAACAGTAAAAAGAATATAATAACTATTGCTAACTAATAATATGTGAACAACAATATAGAAAAGGAAGAGAGGAAAGTTTTGTCCAGAGGGGCGATTTTTTTTGTCCTCATGAACCGACGCTTTGACGTTAGTCTTGCAAAGGGAGGGCCTCTGCAGAGAATACATGTTACAGATGGTGTATATTATAACAGAAAAAGAAAAGAGAAAAAAACAAAAACAAAAACAAAATAAAACTGTTCATTTAAAGTCTCTGAAAGTCTTTTTTCAGTTGTCCTCTAGGTGTAGTCGTGGAATGGAAGTCTTTTCAGGGGTTGATGTGTAGATGCTGGTAATCAGCCAGGACAATTTCCTACAAAATTGAGCTTAATACAACTTTAAAATAGCTTCGTCAATAATCAAATCAAACAATGAAAGTTCTCAAAAACATGTCTAAGGGAATTCAGAATCTTAGTTGTTACACACATAACATATAATAAAACAAAAATTGAAACATTCTTTAAAATTATAATATTACTATAGTCCCCCCTTATGGAGAGTAATTGAGAAGACAGTTGCTGCGATATTAATTTTTAAAAAATAATTTTTATCTTTGTTTCATCACTTTTTGCATCATCTACCTAATTATCCTCATGCCATTATGAGAAATTTAAAAATCTAATATAATTAGTAACAGATGTCAAGGCCAAATTCAACACTGTTATTTATCATGACACCTGAGATAATTATGGGGGTTACCATAAAAGAACAGAGAAATGATGGGATATGAGCACTCCCACACTTGAGCAGTATGTACTGCCCATACAGTATGCCAACCTTAAAATAGGTGGATGGAATATATGTCCATGCCACCGAACATACTGGAGGAAACTGAGTCAGACTTAATCAGATGCATGGGATTGAGATGTCCATGGCATCAGGCATATAGGAGGGAGCACAGAAGCCAGGTGTAGAAGTGAGATGGGTGGGATCAATACTTCCAGCCATCTGTACAATATTGTGGGGAAAAATAAAATAAAATATTAAACCAAGAGAATCCAACCTCAACTTTTGTCAAAAGCCGTTCCCTTGGCCATACCTTGACTTCATGAATGTCTCCCCTCATGTGATAGTTCAGTGTCTGCTCTTGCATGTATTCCTCTTGTGATTGGATGGCATCTTGGCCAACTGGCATCTGATAACTCAGAATAAAGGCAATTAATGTCTTAAATGATAAGTTCCCATAATCCAAGTCTCATATGGATTTAAAAATTGAGGATAATAAATGATTGCAAAAAATGTGAATACATCTTGACTCAGAATATAATATATAATTATGCAACAATTTCAAATAATACCTTTTTTTACTTAGTATACAATTACTTTTGTGAAAAATCTGAACATATTTAAATACAAGTTAAAGCACAACACAATCCTAAAGAAAACTTTTTTTGAAAAAAGAAAACTTTTACAAACATTCCCCTCTTTTTTTTTTAAATATGCTTATCAAAAATACTTCTAGAATCAATTTACACTTGCCATGGCAACCAATTTACCAAGGAAATGCTTTAAAGAGTTTGATCAAATAATCAGTTGAGAAAAAATAACAAAAACAAACAACTCAGAATATGGGAGCACAATACTCCTAGAATTAACATTGTATTATGAAATCAAAACCATGTTTCAAAATTAGATAGATGAATGAATAGAAGAAAATACACGTGGAATAATAAAAGACAATGAAATTCAAACTAGGGAAATCTAAATGAATATGAATTTAATATTAATAAGAGTCTTATAAAATATAAACTTGATCACATGACTATAAAAAGCTTTTACAAATATTCTCCTTGTTTTAAAAACTAAGTATAAAACACAATCTCAAAAGCATGAAAATCTCTATGAAAATAAACCCATACCATTAATTTCAAAATGTAGGTGTAATAGCATAGAAATCCTATGTAACCTCTGAACTGACATTAATACTCTGAGTGAATTCAGAACACTTTTGATTTCGATATCTAAAATCCCCAACACTCATATCAATACCTTGCTGCTTACTTCTACATTTCTGTAAAATATATATCCTTCCATGGCAAAAGAAGCAGAGTCTTGAACTATGTTGATGATTGTCATTCTTATTCAGCTTAAGTTTTTCTTCTTTAACCCCTCTATATTGTCTGTCAGTCTTTTCACCATACAAATGCTTTATAAGATTACTAATTAAAGACAAAAGCAGGTTAGCAAAATTATGAACAAAATGAGCATATCTGGAATTTAAAGGGTTTTCTAAGGTTGTCTCAGAAGCACAGCCAGGCTGGGGAAGGGCTGAGCCTGAAGCGGCAAATGTAGTTAGAGAAAGTTGTGCATGAGCATTAGATCTCTGGACTTCCCAGGCAGGGGAAGCAATGGGCTTGGCCATGGGAAGAGTAAAGGGTGGGGTCTGGAGAGGAGGGGAGGGACCAGCACAATTTGAATCAGACTTGATTTTGAACTCAGGCCTGGATTCCTCTTCCCCCACTTTGCCTCCAGGTGCTAGGGGATTAAAAGCTTCTAGAGGGTGGGTCATTGCCTCCAGGCATGCAAAATTAGAGCAACAATTAGTGTTAGAACTGGGAAAAGCTTCAGGAATCTCTTCAGGTTTCTCTGAAAAAGCATGGTTGGGAGAGGGAGAGATATTTCCTTGTGTGAGTAAGTTGCTGGCTCTTTTAACAAAAATAAAAAGAAAGATAGAAAATCCACAAAAACAAAGCATTAACATGATCTTATCTCCCATTCGTCTGGTTAAACAGACTAAAATAAAAAATAGGGTAATTAGGGAGTTTAAAAGGTCCATTTGAAAAAATTTAAAGGGAAAACACAGCCAGTATGCCAGTACTTAGCAGTTAAAGGGAGAGGGAGGGGAAATTTCTTACCCAACCAGAAGATCAGAAGACTGAGGTTTAGCTTTCCTCTTCGTGGTCAGCCATCTGTTAAGGGCTAAAATTCTAGCTAAACTGTCTAAAATATCTAATGAGTGGTCACCAATAAATTATAAGCTTTAGCAAGAGTTAGACTTTTAAGCATTTATTAAGGAGAATAAGAATTTGGTAAAGAGAGAGAAAGGCCTAGATTCCTATCTATTAAAGGGAGAGCACATTTCTAGCTCCCTTCTCCGCCAGCGTCCTCAGGAAAGAGCGCCCCAGTCTCCTCCTTCCTCCTCCCACTAGTCCGCGTCACTTCCTGATACCAAAGAAAAGACTCCTGGTCTTGCCCTCAAAGACCTTCGCTTCATGGGCAGAACTCTTCTACAGTTAGTATCCAGCAGGTGGCGTTATTCCAATCGTTACAATATAGACCATACTTTAGTATAGTTTGTATACAAGCATATAGTATATAGGTATACTTATCTCTATGTGTACCTATAGATATAGGGAGAGATTATATACATATATAGACATGAGGTATCACATATATACATATACCTATATGTATATATAGTGTTTGAATATATATAGGTTATATACAGATATGTGGGTATAATATATATATAGGTATGGAGTATAGCATATATATACACATATACATGTATATATACACATATAGTCTATAGACATAGGCTATAACATATATACATATATTCACTATCCCCAGTGATGATCTAGAAGATGCCTGGCAAACCCATTTCATCTCTTTTGCCTTGATTTCCCTTCCAAACTAGGTTGACTTTGGGGAATTTCTAAGTTCTTATAATGGCCCCAAGCTTCTCCATCTTTTGAATACAATTGGTCTTCCCATGACATCGTATGAGTGCAAGGGATGGGAAACTGACGGCTCCAAAGAATTAAAATTGAAGATGATCTAGATGGTTATGGAGGATGGAGGCAAGCTTTGATGGTTATAACTGAGGAATTAAGCAGAAGTAGTATAAAAAAGGTCAGAAATGTACACTCAAAAATAAGATGGGCTGATCAGATGGTGAAAGTGATGGAAACAAATCCCTAATTGTTCCATTGGTATCCTTCCATTGTCAAGAGTAAACACAGACAATTCTTGACAATTCTGAGCATGTTTTCCCAGTATTCACATACTGGCTGTGTGTCCCTCAAGCAAGTAGTTAACCTTTCAATGCCCTGAGGCAACTCTCTAAGATTATAATAAGTCGAAGAGAAGGTGCCAAACCTGCAATAGCCTTCTTATTATAGAATAAAATTATATTTTATTAGAATTTTATATAAATAGAATTTCTATAGGCCTATAGAATAAACTATGAGGTTAACCTACTTATTGAAGGCCCTTTGTGATATTGTTGTTGTTTTTGTCAGTCTTGTCTAACTCTTTGTGATCCCATTTGAGGTTTTCTTGGCAGAGATATTGCAGTGGTTTGCCATTTCCTTCTCCAGTTCATTTTACAGATGAGGAAACTGAGGCAAAAAGGGTTAAGTGGCTTGCCCAGCATCACATAGCTAGGAAGTATCTGAAGCCAGATTTGAATTCGGGAAAATGAGTCTTCCTGACCTCAGACCTAGCACTCTATCCACTGTGAGCCCCCTTGCCACTCCACTGACCTAACTAATTTTCAAATTGTTTTTTACAACTAATCCCCTACTTGAAGCCTTATTCTGGTTAACTGTCTTATTTAATGTGCCTCAAACATGCCAAACATAGAGTTTCTACCTTCAAGGGCATATACATTTTAGTAGGGAGAAATAATATTTACACAGATAAGTAAATACACAGTAATTTGAGGAGGGAAAAAAAGAGAACCAACACAAGGAAATCAGGGAAGGCCTCTTGGAAGAGGTGGCACCTGAGCTCTGCTTTAAAGAAAGCCAAGAATTCTAAGACATGATAAGGAAGGAATGTGTTTGCGCCATTGGAGGATAGTCCATGTGAACATATGTATATGTTCACTGTGTAAATGCTTATGGCACCGTTTAAATGCTTATTTCCTTCCCCTTTAGGAATGTTATCCCCACACTTCCTCTCAATCCAGTTAATAATAATAATAATAAGTAGCATTTCCATAGCACCTACTATGTGCCAGGCACTATAGTAAGTGCTTTGGAAATGGTGTTTCATTTGATTCTCACAACAGCTTTGTGAGAAAGATGCCATTAGGACTTCTGTTTTATACTTGAGGAAACTGAGTTAAACAGACCCTCCACTGAGCCACCTTGCTGCCCCATCAATCATTCAGAGGCATGAGATGCAATAAAAACCTCCTACTGAAAATCCCAGAGTCCCATCACTGTAGCTTCCATTTCCCAAGGTCCTTCCTCCCAGCTCCCTCTCCCCTGGGAGTTTCTATGTGATACTTCTCCCTCTCCTCTTACTACTGCTCTCATGGTTGTGCTGTCCTGCAAACTGCTATTGAACTCTTGCCTCCCTCTTTCTTCACCTCCAACTGAATTTATTCCAGATGCATTTTCTTCTAGTTACAGTTCTGGACTATTATAATAATCCCAGGGAGAGGTGATAAAAGCAAAAGCTAAGTCTTTCAAGGTTGTCTTTACAATATTATTGTTATTGCATAAATTGTTATCTTGGTTTTGCTCACTTCACTCTATAATAGTTCACGTAAGTCTTCCTAGGTTTCTCTGAAAGGAGACCCAAGATAATTTCTTACATCATAACATTATTTCATATATTCATGGACCATAATTCGTTGAGCTATTCCCCTATTGCTGAGCATCCCCTCAGATTCCAATTCTTTCCTACCACAAAAAGCTGCTATAAGTATTTTTGTACATATGGGGTCCTTTTGTTCTTTCTTTGATCTTTTTAGGCTAATACCATCATTTTGCTGATGAGGAAATAAAAACCAGAGGAGTCAAATGATTTCTCCAATAGCACACAAGGAATGTTAGAACTGAGATCAAACTCAGATCTTCTAACTCCAAATCCAGTGAGACCCTAGTGAACCTAATCACATCCAACCAATGACTTCTGGGATCTAGGAAGAATATGGGCAAAGAATGTCATTAACTCATTGTCAATAGATCAGCAATCACCCATTAGGAAACACCAGTCCTTAAATTTACTGAAGCCATCACTTCTGGGGCTTTTGAGAGTGAGATTTTGTTCCATTTGCAACATCAAAGACAAGACTGGGTCTCAAGTAGGACTCACCTTAAGAATCTGTCAGGGGGCAGCTAGGTGGCACAGTGGATAAAGCACCAGCCCTGGATTCAGGAGGACCTGAGTTCAAATTCGACCTCAGACACTTCATATATTCACTTACTAGATGTGTGACCCTGGGCAAGTCACTTAACCCTCATTGCCCCACAAAAAAGCCAAAACAAAACAAAACAAAAAGAATCTGTCAGGATCTTAAATATGAAGCAAAACTACTTCTAAAGTTGCTTGTTAACGCATGACCCAAAACTTAAGGGTTATATATTTTTTTAAGATTCAATTTATGAAGTTAAAAACTGGGCCATTCTCATTTGTTTGTAAGATGTTGATTGCAGACAGTTAATCACTAGGGATAAATGGAAAAAATCATTTCTGTTCATTTGCAAATGGAAATCAAATGAGGCTAAGGTTAAATGCATCAGCATTTTCACTTCCAAGTGAAAGGTTTTCAGAAAGACAACTGCCCTTGGCCAGCCTGGAGTGCACATGTCCATCCATTTGAATTTGGCGTTTTGGATCATCCCATTTATTTTGGTAAAGCTAAGGACACTCTCATGCTCCCATGATTCCTTCCTGGCCCCCGAGACAGGAATATTTGGTTTGGAGGGTCTGAAGCATTTTTCAGATGCTGTGGATTCATGTGCAGAGACAAACAGACATTTTCCTCTTTTTATTACTGTGTGCAAACTGCAGAGATCACCTCATTTATTGCGCCTTGAGCAAATTATGCTGAAATCCTTCCAAGAGTTGAAATGATATGTTTATAAATTCTCCTTTTTGAACAGTGGCCCCAAAAGAGTTTATTATAATAAAACATTTTAGTGTTTTTCTTTTTTTTAATTGGAAATGTTTTCTTTTTACCAAGGAAGGAGAATAGCAGTAGTTAGTAATGTGAAATCTACATGCTGGGTTTTATGTCGCCAAAATGAGTATGCATCAAATCCTGAAGTAACAGCCCCCTGTCTTAGAAGTGTAATCAATTTCTCTCAGTGCTATTGGATTCATTACGGTGATTTATGGTTATTTTAATGTACACAGCCTTCTTAAACAACTTAGAGTTGATTGTTCTGGAACTAGACTCCAGGCCAAGCTAACACTCTGGAGGGTTGCCATTGTTCAAGTAAAGTTACTGGTGTCCCTGAAGAGGTAAACAACCTTGGATCCAAGGTTTGGGGTTATTCCACCAAGCGACAATCATTGAATTCATTGCAATGCATTATTGCAATTCATTGCATTGAATTAAATTGGAAGCATCTTATAATGTGGAGGTGGGATGACTGTAATAAGCCTCCTATGGCTCCCAGAACGAAGGATATCTGTCTTATGCTATCTCTACAAATCTTAGAGGAGAGGGATCTCTTTGGGGGAAAATAAAATATCTGGAATTGAGAATTTTGAGTTCCATTTTTTTTCTTCCACAATGTTTCCCAGAGTGCACCCAAAAAGGCTAAGTGAAAGCACACAATAAGCAAATACATCATTATTTACTGACAAGCAACCTAGATAAGTCACCTCAGCAAACTTTTTTTCCCTCAGTAGCGAGGTGGCAGTTATTTTTATACTTAATTATCTGGATTTGTACTTAATTTATACTTAATTATTTGGATAATTGCATCAACTCTAGTAACTTGGTCTATGAAGGTAGACTAAATGAGGTGATGTTATAATGATAATTATAATAATAATGGCAACTCAAATGCGCATGACACGTTCTACTCTACAAAGCACTTTCCTTATATCCAGAGTAGGAGGTAGGTATCTCAAGCATCATTAGCACCATTTTGGGCAGAAGGAAACAAAGAGTCAGGGAATTTATATGATTTGCTTGGGGTCACTGAGCTAGCAAAAATGACACTAGGTTTTGGACCAAGGTCTCTTGCCTCCAATACTATTTTCACAATACCATGAAGCTCCCCAATTTCACAGGGTCCCCATTTGACCACCTTGAGGTGAGTTAGGAAATATGATCAGTAAATGGAAGAAAATATTCAGAGAACCTTAAGAGAGTGTTCAGCTTTTAGGATTACTTGGGTGGTACCTCGAAGTGGTATAGTTTATACAAGATCACAAAGTGCCTTAGAGGTGTGTGTGTACGGGGAAGGGGGAGGTGGTATTTGTTTTTGTTTTTATGGAGAGAAAGGTGTTTAAGTAGAGGAATAGTGATTCCAAAAGGAATCCATGCATTAAACATATCTTCTGACTTCACCAAGACTCACGAAGAATTGTGACTACAGAGGTGGTTTCAATAAATTCAATGCCTGGATCACAATCTTTCTCATGAGCCCCAACTCCTGTCCTAGATAGGTAGACAGATAGATAGAAAGATGAATGGATGGATGGATGGATGGATGGATGGATGGATGGATGGATGGATGGATGGATGGATGAACGGATGGATGGATGGATGAATGGATGGATGGATGATGGATGGATGGATGATGGATGGATGATAGATAGATATAGATGTCCTTATTTCTCAGTTCTTCAATATACCTACAAATTCCCATGATCTATTACATCCATTCCACCTCAGCTACACACAGAGATGAAAATACCTTCCATCATACTATTTCTCCACAATTGTTCTACTCCCATGCTCAATAACTCTGACATTTCTTTATCTGATCATATCGTTTATCAATACATTTTTCTCTCTGCCTGACCAACTTCCTATCCCTATTTTTCATTCTCACCTCTATTCCTTCCACCCCTCAATTCTTTCCTAGACCATCACCCCTGTACTGGCTACACCTTTCTCCCTTTCCCATCCCAATCCTTTGGTGAATTTAGTTTGACTCAACACCATCCTCTATATTTGAATCCCTTGCCCTATTTTCCTGTTGCTGATCATACCTTACCAAGCCTAAGTTTTAGACTACTCTCACCATCTACAGTCTTCAGTTCTAGTTATGTGCTGCTGAACAGAATTGAAAAAAAAAATCACAAAATCATCTTATCACTCAGATATCTTCCCTGACTATGTCCTCCTTCATCCCTCCTCCATGTCTCATATGAAGAAGTGATCCTTCTCCTTGCCAAGGAAAATCCCTCTACTTGCATCCTTAATCCCATCATATCCCACCATCTTTCCCAGGTTTTCTCTATATAATAATAAGAGACACAGTGGATGGAGTGCCAGGCCAGGAGTCAAGAACACCTGAGTTTCAAATCTGCAAGTCACTTAACCCTGATTGCCTCAGTTTCCTTATCTGTAAAATGAGCTGGAGAAGGAAATGGCAAACCACTCCAGTATCTCTGCCAAGAAAATATCAAATGGGGTCATGAAGAGTTGGACATGACTGAAAACAGCTAAACAACAACCTACTATAATTCCCAGTCTCTCATAGTCTTCAGTGTCTCCATATCTACTGGCTGCTTTCCTCCTGCTGACAAACACGTTTTCTTCATCCTCAAAAAAACCATCACATGATTCAGCCATTCCTGCTAGCAATAACCTAATATCTCTCCTCCCTTTCATAGCCAAAGTATTTGAGAAAATCATCTACACTCTGCAATCTGGGTTCTGACCTCATCATTCAATTGAAATTGATCTCTCCAGAGTTACTGATGCCCTTTTTTGGGGGGGGGCGGCAATGAGGGTTAAGTGACTTGCCCAGGGTCACACAGCTAGTAAGTGTCAAGTGTCTGAGGCTGGATTTGAACTCAGGTTCTCCTGAATCCAAGGTCAGTGCTTTATCCACTGTGCCATATAGCTGCCCCAGAAATAATATTTTAATATTAAATATTTTGATAACAATTTTAATATAACCGGTTTACTTTGTAATCCTGCATATTTTATCTTAAACATCTGAAAATATTATTAGGAGAAGGGGTCCTTAGACTTCCCCAGACTGCCAAAGGGGCTTATGATACACTAATGGGTCAAGGACCTCTGCTCTATTTTATCCCGCTCATTGATCTAATCAGTTCAATGAGCTTAATTATAGTCACTATGAAAATGATTATTCCATCTATATAGCCAGCCCCAACATCTCTTCTCAGCTCTAGTCTAGCATTGACAACTTTTGGACATCTCAAACAGAAGTGAATGTCCTTTAGAGATGGTGGGACAGTCCCGTAGACATGTGAAACTTAACATGTTCAAAACAGAACTCATTTTCTTTGCCTCTGCTCCCAATCCCTTTCCTCTTCTGATTTTTCCTGTTACTGTCGAGTGCACCACCATCCTCCCCATCACCCAAGCTCTCTAGCTGGGTGTCAGGGTCATCCATGACTTCGTTCTCACATTCAGTACACATTTCCAACCTGTTACCAAGGCCCATTGATCTTGCCTTCACAACATCTCTCATATATCTCTTCTTCTCTCCACTCAACCACCAACCTCTTTCAGGCCCCCATCACCTCTTACCTGGACTATTACAACAACATTCTAATTAGTCCTCTTGCCTCAAGTCTCTGAACTCCAATCCATCCTCCACTCAGCTACCAATATCTGATTTTCAGAAAGCACATGTCACTCCCCTCCTCCCCTCCTCAATAAATTCCAGTCACTCCCTATTACCTCCAGGAACAAATATAAAATGCTCTGCTTGACATTTAAAACTCTTTACGAACTGGCCCCTTGCTATCTCTTCAGTCTCCCTATACTTCATTCAACCCACTCTGAATACTCTACAATCCAGTAACATTGGATGCTCTCCCACATGAGACTCCATCTCCTAACTATGCCTTTTGATTGGCCACCCTCCCTCTACCCCATGCTTGGAGTGACCTCCCTCCTTATCTCTCCTCACCTACAAGGCCTATCTTCCCTGGCTTCCTTCAAGACAGTTCACACTCTACATTCCGTAATAGACCTTTCCCAGTCTCACTGTACCTCCTCCACCAACTGTTAATGCTTTTCCTCTGAGATTAGCTGATATTTACATTGTATATCTCTTGTATGCACAATTTTTTGCACGTTTTCTTTCCCATTAAAACATCAGCTCTTTGAACCCAGGGACCTATATTTGCCTTTCTAATGTTTAGCACAATTCTTGGCACATTTTTGTTTTTCAGTTTTCCAATGGTGTCCAACTCTTGGTGACCCCATTTGGGGTTTTCTTGGCAAAGATAGTGGAGTAGCTTGCCATTACCTTCTCCAGCTCATTTGACAGATGAGGAAACTGAGACAAAGAGGGTTAAGTGACTTGCCCAGGGTCATATGGCTAGTAAATGTCAGAGGCCAGATCTGAACTCAGGAAATCTTCCTGACTCCAGGGCAGGCACTCTATCCACTGTACCACCTAGTTGCTCCCATCCTGGCACATAGTAAGTACTTAATACATGCTTATTGACTAACTGGTGTAAGAGCCAGGAAAACCTAGGTTCAAGTCCCACATGTGACACAGACCAGCTCCAAGAGCCTGGAAAAGTCACTTATGCTCTCAATGCTCCAGGCAAATCTCTAAGACTATGAATTGCAGAGAAGGTGCCCCCCTTCAAAGGATCTCTTTGGGGGGGGGGGCAATGAGGGTTAAGTGACTTGCCCAGGATCACACAGCTAGTAAGTATCAAGAGTCAGAGGCTAGATTTGAACTCAGGTCCTCCTGAATCCAGGGCTGGTGCTTTATCTACTGCGCCACCTAGCTGTTCCCCAAAGGAATTCACTTATACCAGTGAAATCACAGATGCAGTTCCTATCCCTTATTTAACACTTTCTAAGTTTGCCAGGTGGTGAAGACACAAAGAAGAATAAAATATTATTGTTCCCCTTAATGAACTTACAAAGTAGTAGGAAAGAGAAGAGAATAGCTTTCTACTCTACGAAAGTGAATCTGTTACCAGAAGAGCATGGGCTCATGAAACAAATGCTTTCACTTTTAGACAAGTCTAATTGCTTTGTTTTGTTTTCCAAAATAAGTTGCATTAACACTTTTGTTTTTTGCTTCACAGTCATTTCTGGATATGCCATCCTTCCTCAATGGAACATTCCCTTAGAACAAGACAAATAATTGAGTAAAAACAACCCAAACCATGACTTAGTCTGACAATGAATACAACATTCTGCCCTTATGCTTGGCCATGTTTTGTTTTCTGTCCTCTGGAACCATTACTGGTTTTTAAAATTAATTATGGGGTGGGGCAGCTAGATGGCGCAGTGGATAAGCACCGGCCCTGGATTCAGGAGTACCTGAGTTCAAATCCGGCCTCAGACACTTACTAGCTGTGTGACCCTGGGCAAGTCACATAACCCCAATTGTCTCACCAAAACCAAACCAAAACAAAACAAAACAAAACAAAAAAACAAACAAACAAAAAATTAATTATGGGGGGCAGCTAGGTGGCGCAGTGGATAGAGCACCAGCCCTGGAGTCAGGAGGATCTGAGTTCAAATCCAGCCTCAGACACTTCACACTTACTAGCTGTGTGACCCTGGGCAAGTCACTTAACCCCAATTGCCTCACTAAAAAAAAAAATTTAATTATGAGTAAGCTTTCTTTAGAGTGGTCTTTTAATTTGCATTTTTGTAATTATGTATACTTTTCTTCTAACTCTGCTCATCTCACTCTATAGCAATTCATACAATCTTCCCATATTTCTGGTTTCCTTACAGTCATCATCTCTTATTGCACAATATTCCATTCCATTCATATACCAAAGTTGTTTGGCCAATCTTTGTTAAAATAAATAAATAAATCATCACTGTAAAATATTTGATTAAATTAGAATAGTCTGTTATTTATAAAGCCATGTCACTTTTTAGTGATTACTATTTCCTTTTCAAAATGACTACAAACCAGCTCTTTAACAATGTGTTCCAAAATTTTGTCAAAAATAGAAGTCAAGCTCACCATGGTTTGCAGATTCTACCCACTTCCCATTTTTAAAAAATCCTAGCAACTATTTGTCCTTCTTCTGTCTTTTAGTACCTCCCCCATCCCCCAAGATCTCTCTACTGACAAATTTGGAAATCATATCTGGCAGTTCTTTCAAAAGCCTAGAATGTGGTTCATATAGAACTAGTGGCCTAAACCTATGTAGGGTCCAGCTGTCTTCCACTTCAATCCCATTACCCATTTTTGTTCCATCCTTCCCACTAGATACCTTTCCTTCTTTTAATACTCTGAAATCCATTGTCTACAAATCTTGGGTTCATTATGAACATACTCAGCTTTCTTCTTTCTCTTCAAGGAAAAGCAGAATGATGTAACAGAGAGAGAAATGGATTGAGAGTTAGAGAACCTTGGTTCAAATCTTTCTGCTGCCACTTACTATTTATGTAGCCCTGGACAAGTATCTAACCCCTTTAGACCCTAGTCATCTTATCAGTAAAACGAGAGGATTATTCTAAGATCCTTTCAGCTCTAATTGTATGATATCCTTTCTTGCTCATTTTTTTTCAATGCAACAAACATTTATTTTATTTTTTCCAGTTAAATGTAAGGGTAGTTTTCAACATTCATTTTCATAAGATTTAGAGTTCCAAATTTTTCTCTCTCCCTCCCTTTCCTCCCCCCTCCACAAGACAGCAACCAATCTGATATAGGTTATATATGTACAATCCACAAGTGCTCTTTTTATCAGTTCTTTCTATGGGAGTGGATAGTATGCTTCATCATTGGTCCCTTGGGATTGTCTTGGATCATTGTATTGCTGAGAGTAGTTAAGTCATTCACAATTGCTCACTGAACAATACTACTGTCTTCCTCATTTTCAAGATGATTCTGGATGAATTTTACAGAGATAAGAATAGAGGCATATGGGTTAGCATTTGTTGATGTCCCCCAGTCTCTTTCACACATACCCAGATAATTCTAATACCATATAGTACATGAAGATGCAATAAGAGCAGTACAAAGTTCCCTGGAAATTCAGAGGAGGGAGGTTAAGAGGAGGGGTGTTCTCTTCTATATGGAGAAGATGTTCATGGGTAAGGTGAGGGAGTGGCAGGGAGGAAGAATAAGAGGCAAGGAAGGGGAACACAGGGAAATTGGAGTTTCACATTTATTGAGGCAGTCTGTCCCTGTGCCCATAAGGAGAGTCTTCTTTTACCAAGGGATTCCCAATCCCAGCTACATGGTCTTCAAATCCCAATTCAGGGGGCAGCTAGGTGGTGCAGCGGATAAAGCACCGGCCCTGGATTCAGGAGTACCTGAGTTCAAATCCGGCCTCAGACACTTAACACTTACTAGCTGTGTGACCCTGGGCAAGTCACTTAACCCCCATTGCCCCACAAAAAAACAAAACAAAACAAAACAAATCCCAATTCAGGACAAAAGACAATTCTTCTCTCCACAGCCCTCAGAGCTTTCAGTAAGCCTATCAAGATGGCCCATGGATTAGAGGTCACTCTGTTAAAAAGTGAAAAAGAATAACTGAGCCAGATGTTCTCCGTGCATATGTAACTCCTTTGAGAGTAAGTTAGGCACCTTTGAAAGCTTCATTCATTCTCTCAGACCACTAGGGGACCATTTAGTAAATTACCATTTAGTGAATTAATTACCTTAGTGGATTGCAAGAGTTAATTGAGCCTAACATTTCTAGGGAGTTGTTTGTATACACAGAGAAATATTGCTCATTAATTATTATCCTTAATTAATAACGTCATTCTTTATAGAGAAGGCATTTCATAGATTATCAGAATTAGAAGGAGTGTCAGAGATCATTTAATCCAATACCCTCATTTTACAGAGGAGGAAACTGAGGCTTAGACAAATTAAGTCATTCCCAAGGTCACACAACTTGTAAACCCAAACATCTTTCCTTTTCAGCTCTTTCCAGTGTACCACAAGAGCTTCATAATCATTAAAGGTCTATAGGCTAGGGGCGGCTAGGTGGCACCCTGGATTCAGGAGGACCTGAGTTCAAATCCCTAGCTTCGTGACCCTGGGCAAGTCACTTAACCCTCATTGTCCTGCAAAAAAACTCCAAAACCCCAACAAAACAAAACAAAAAGTCTATAGGCTATAGACCTAAAGCCAAAAGATACCTCAGAGACTTCTAGTCCAGCTTGCTCACTTTACAGATGAGGAAAATGAGGCCGTGCTTTTGGCCATTCTTGCCCTTGATCATATAGGTACTATCAGAGGTAAGACTTAAACCGAGGTCCTCTGATTCCAGAGCCAAGAGCATACACTTTGAGTTATTTCCAATAGAATGCAATCACCTTGAGAACATTTGTGTTTGTATCTACAGCACTTAGCACAGTGCCTAGCACAAAGTAGGTGTTTAATAAATGCTTAATTAATAACTAAATTAATGAATGTAAGAGTAAGAATCACATGGGCAGAATTACAGGGTAGGAAGGAATCTCGGCAGGTGTCTAAGCCTGCTCATACCTGAAAAAGAATTTCTTGAACAGCATATCCAACATATGGCCGTCCAGTTTTTGCCTGATGACCTCAAAAGAGGGGGAGCCACCTCTCATAAGTATCTACCTTTAAACAGCAGCAATGGTTATGAAGTTTTTCCTGACATCAAGCCTAATTTTTTTTTGTTTGTTTCTAGCTTCTATCCATGTCTCCTCATTCTTACACCTGGGGTCAAACAGAAAAAGTCTAATCCTTCATTATCCTCCAGATTCTAGAGGACAGCTCCCATATTCAATACAGATCTGGAAGCTATATTATTCCATCTATCGTACTCTGCTCTCTCAACCTCACTGCCCCATAAACTGGTGATCAAGAGCATTTGTAAGACAGTAAGAAAGGTCATGGTCCTGGAAAAAAAGAGAAGTTAATTAGCCTTCATGGAAATAGAAACCATGACCCCATTGGCCTCATTAGAGTAGAACTTTAACAAACTAAACTAATTAAACTCAGATGACTTTGGAAAACTCAGAGAGATGATGCTATGCTCAATACTATGGCATTTCAATTCATTCAAACCACTGGATGCTGAGATTTATTCATGATGGTTATACACCCCGGGGGCCATGCCTACAATTAGCCCAAATCTACTAGCATTCTTTTCTAGCTGGGGAAATAACTGTCCCTCAGGTTTATCTTCCATTCAATGGTGTAAAACTGAAGGTCATGATTTAATATATTCTGTGAGCTAAGACTATTCTCCAAGTACAAAACTGATGGTTTTGACTGACAGATCAGTAGTTGTAATAGTAGTACTTTGCATTTGAATTTACAGTTTTCAAAGCCCTTTCCCATTCATGATCTCATCTGACTTTCACCACTTTGTGAAGAGATGGGTGGCTATTATTATTCCCAGTTTAAAGGCAGCTAGATGGTGTCAGGCATAGAGAGAGCATTGGTCTTGGAGTTAGGAAGATGTCAGTTCAAATCCCACCTCAGACACTTACTACACGTGTGATCCAGGCATATCTCAGCCTCTGTTTCCTCAACTATAAAGTGATGTAAAAGAGCCTCCAGGGTTCTTACAAGCATAAAATGAGATAATATCTGTAAAAATGCTTTCCAAACCTTAAAGCATTACATAAATAAATTATTAGAGGAGAAGCCTGAAGCCCAGAGGTGTTAAGTGACTCAACATTGAACTAAGACTCTCAATTCCAACGAACAGGTCTTTACCGACCTTTTAAATGATTTGACTAGTCTTTTAAAAAAAACAACAGGCAAATCAGCAGTTTGACTTTTTTTTTTTTATTACCTTGACCAAGCAAGCTAGTCAGAAATTAAAGAGAGGGAAAGGAACAAATATTTATTAAACATCTACTATGTTCCAGGAACTGTTAAACAATTTACAAATAGAATCTCATTTAATCCTCACAACAACCCTGAGAGGTAAATGCTATTATTATCTCCATTTTGCAGTTGAGGAAACTGAGGCAGACAGAAGTTAAGTGATTTACCCAGGATCACAAAGCTTGTAAGTGTCTAAGGCTACATTTGAACTCAGATCTTCTCAATTCTAAGCCCAGTGCGCTATCCATTGTATCACTTTGCTACCTCTAAAATACATTTTAAAAATAATTTCCTGAAGGAAAAAGGGGAAGGGAACAAACATATTAGGCAGCTACTATGTGCCAGGCACTGTGCTAAGGACTTTACAAATTATTATCTCTTTTGATGAACAGGTTAAACAGACTTGTGACAATAATGCCACAGATTTCTCTGAGAAATCTACCATCCTTGCTTTCTGTTAAGGATACTCTCCAGACCGATTCAGCAGCCTATTTTGTAATACTTCACTAGTGTAGACACAGCTTCTGTGTGTAATCATGGTAGGTGTTACTTTTTTTTTTTTAACTGACTGTCTCATACTTCCAAGCCTAACTTACATTCAAAACCTTCTCCATAAAGTCTTCCCCTCCCCCCAACTACTACTTCCACAGATCTCTTCCCTTCTTCTGAATTCCAATGGCAATGGCAGTCTATTGTTTCAAGTAATTTATAGTCAAAAAAGACATGAAAGAGCAAGAGCAACAAAGCATGATGGTATCTATACTTCAATAGTTCAATGGATGCATGTCCTCACTGATGTGGTTCCTTCCCACCTCCAATGGTGCAGATTACAAACACTCCAGGACATTTCATTCTATTCACCTCTTCTCTGGGCCCTCCCATCAGTCTTCCACAGGGAAGACTGATTCCAACAAACTGAAGATCTACCCTCTAACTCTTGACATTATATAGGTACCAGTGGAGCAAGCTGGCTGTCCATCTGTTGTTATTTCCTTTTCTCTAGATGACTGACCCATGACTTTTTTCCAGAATTGTCTCTTGGATGATATCCTTTTTATCTATCTTCTTTTGCATAGTTCCATAGCCACAGTACATAGCAACCTACTTATTTCCAGTGTGCATATCTTTATTGCCTTTGTTTCTTCTAAAATGGTAATACTTCATGATTCATGGCATACAGCATCATGGTAAAGCGGATAGATCACTGGACCTGGAGTCAGGAAGATCTGAATTCAAATAGGTGTCTCAGACAGTTACCAGCTGTGTACAAATTACTTAACTGCTTTCTGCCTCAGTTTCCTCATCTGTAAAATGAGGAAAATAATAATAGAGCCTACCTTCAGCTTTATGGTGAAGATCAAATGAGATAATACTTGTAGATTGCTAGTTATTGAAAACATTGACTTTTGTTTGAGGAAAAAGGTTCAGGTAATTCAAAGTGCTACATAATTTTCCATATGCAATCCAACATGCTCTCTGTCTCCTACTCAATCCTCAGCCCAATCTACAGTCCATCTGCAGTATCTGTCCAAGACATATATCATCTTCCTCTTCCTTCCCACAGGAACCTCTGACTCCTCCTGGAAGCTTTTGTCTTATTTTGCCCAGACCTATACCTCCACATCACTTCCTAGGCATCATGCCACAAGGAGCAATACCTTGCCCTCCCTTTTTAGCAACCCTTTAAATATTGTCCTCCCCTATTAGAATGTAAGATACCTGAGGGGAAGGATTATCTTGCTGAATTGTATTTGTATTCCCAGTGTTTAGCACAATGCCTAGCATATTTTTTTTTGCGGGGCAATGGGGGTTAAGTGACTTGCCCAGGGTCACACAGCTAGTACGTGTCAAGCGTCTAAGGCTGGATTTGAACTCAGGTACTCCTAAATCCAGGGCTGGCACTTTATCCACTGTGCCACCTAGCTGCCCCAAACTTTTTTTTTTTTAAAGTGAGGCAATTGGGGTCAAGTGACTTGCCCAAGGTCACACAGCTAGTAAGTGTCAAGTGTCTGAGGCTGGATTTGAACTCAGGTACTCCTGAATCCAGGGCCGGTGTTTTATCCACTGCGCCACCTAGCTGCCCCTAGCATATTTTAAGACCTTAGTAAATGAATTATGTACTTATCTTTCTTTCCTTTCTTTTCTTTCTTCTTTCTCTTCCCTCTTTCTTTCCTTCCCTCTTTCCTTCCTTCCTTCCTTTCTTTCTTTTCTATCTGCCTGTCTGTCTGTCTATATATCTATTATCTATCTATCTACTGACCAGCACTGTGGGCTTGACAATAGGTAGTCTTTCTCCACTTGGATTTTCCTATGTATATTGTTAGGCCAAACTCTTTTGAATTAATAATAATGTATAATTTTAAATAGTATAGAACAAATACTCTATTCAATATTTAATTATATGCTTGGAAAACAAGGTAATGTAGTGGGAAAAGTATACTGTAGTCATGTCAGAAAATCTGGGTTTGCAAGTAGACTCTGACATTCACTATATTACCTCGACCAGGTCATAACCTCTCTGACCCTCAGTTTCCTCATCTGGAAAAAAAGAGACCCTAATACCTGCTCTCTCCATATTACAGTCATTGTCAGGCAAGCCCTCAGTAAAACGATATATAAATGGGGGCTAACATCATGTGAGCAGTCATGTTCTCTAATTGTTTCTCTTGGAATGGCATCTATTCTCAATTCGACTTTAGGCCTGTTTTCTCATTTCTATTTAAACATAAATATTTTTGTACCACAATCCTATCCTTTCTCTGAGATATTTGAGTCCTCACTTGGCAAGGAAGAGATGGGTGAGGGGAAGCTCAGTGCAAACCTAATGCTGAAACTGCCTGTGAAAACTGGGTAAATAAGAGTGGTAGAGAAGCAGCCAAGGGGAGCCTAGAAAAGTGAGAGGCTCAAGGTCTTCTAGAACACGGGCTACAAGAAGCAACTGGATTTCAATTCCCACATATGGTGCAAAGCATTGGTCCTAGGGCATGGAAGTGAGTACCTGGAACAATCCAATTCATCAAACATTTATTAAGTACCTAATATATACAGGGTTGTGCTAAAGTTTGGGAGTTGGGGAATGAGTTAAATTTAAATAAGATGGTTCCAGTTTTCATGGAGCTATAGTCTAATACCAATGCAAATAATTATAATAAATTAGATATGTTGCACTATACATGATTCAATTCAAGATCTAGACATAGACATAGACATAGATATAGATATACTTATAGATGGATAAAGCCAGAGCTAGAGATAAGGATAGGAGCTAAGTCTGTGATTTCCCAGGTACAAAGAACTCCCTGGTGAGGAAGCTCTTCCAATGCAGCTCTGCACCTTCCTCACGACTTAGATTCTTATAGACTTAACAGTGAAATCTTAGGTGAGATACTAAAAATACATAGATATATTCATACATATATGTATATGTGAGTATATGTGCACATACATACAAATATAAACCCTTTATGTATAGGTTTATGCATATTTTACATTAAATGCTATTTCCCTATAATGAGACCCGATAACAGGCATTTGCAAGATGGCAGGACAGATTAGGAACACAGTCTATGGCTATAGAAGGAAATTCAATTCAGTCCAACAAACATTTATTGAGCACCTATACATGTAAGAGATAGTGCTGTGCACTAGCAATATAAAGACAAAAATTAAACAGTCCCTGCCCTCAAGGAGCTGACATTTTTTACTGGTAGGGATATGACATATACATAAGTATTATAGAAGGAAAATTGAAGAGAAAAAGAGGACAGTTTGTTTTCCTATTCAAACTACATATTCATGCTAGAACTGAAACATCCATGTCTTCAATAATACTCTGTTTGAGGCCATAAAACACAATATAGCATGATGGACATGGAGTCAGGAAGATTCCTCTTCATGAGTTCAAATCCGGCCTGAGACACTTACTAGCTGTGTGACCCTGGGCAAGTTACTTCACCCTGTTTGCCTCAGTTTCTTCAACTGTAAAATGAGCTGGAGAAGGAGATGGAAAACCACTCTAGTATCTTTACCAAATGGAGTCATGGAAAGTTGGACATGACTGAAAGTAACTGAAGAACAACAACAAGTACAGTGGAAACAGCCTTCACTGCCTTTGGAGTCAAAAGACCTAAATTGAAATCCTGCCTCTGATGCCTACTATCCATCTGACTTTAGGCTATCAATCAATCAACAAGTATTTATTAAGAGCCTACTATGTCCCACATACCAGGGATAGCCTTGGGGATATAAGTGCAGGGAATGAAGCAATCTCTACTTGCAAAGAGCTTGCATTCGCTGGTAAGCTTCTTTGTCCTCAAT
The DNA here is from genome assembly GCF_019393635.1 of Dromiciops gliroides. Lineage (NCBI taxonomy): Eukaryota > Metazoa > Chordata > Mammalia > Microbiotheria > Microbiotheriidae > Dromiciops > Dromiciops gliroides. The sequence continues at coordinate 85,467,449 of NC_057865.1, forward strand.
TTCTTCATCTGTAAAATAAGTGAGAAATGCTCTTGATAGCTACTAAATTCCCTTCTAGCTCTAGTACTATGGACTTAAATTATAATCAACTGAAATAATTGTAAAAGTTGAATTCTTTGGGGCAACTAGGTAGCACAGTGGATAAAGCACCACTCCTGGATTCAGAAGGACCTGAGTTCAAATTCGGCCTCAGACACTTACATACTAGCTGTGTGACCCTGGGCAAGTCACTTAATCCTGATTGCCCCACCAAAAGAAAATTGAAAAAAAGTTGAATAGTTCTTGGCAACAAAGGTAGGTTATAGCTTTAAGGACTGAGACTGGGGGTGAGGCACTCAGTATTTAGATCTGCTCCATATTGATTTCTATGCTTATTCATTTTTCATGAGACCTATGGAAGGAATAGGCTTCAAAGTAGCTGGATTCTTTGACCTTTCAACTTGGGTTCTAGAAACTGAGGGTTAGAATTGTATCATGGAAACTCCCATAGTAGGAAGGAGAAAGGAGAATGGGCGAGATGACCTTCAAGGTATCTTCTAACTTACATATTCAACCATCTATAGATCTGAAGCTGAATAGTGTGAAATTATTATAACTAAACTTAGCCTTAATGAAGTACTATGAGAAGGAACCACCTCTCTTCTTTGCAGAGAAGATGGACTATGAATATGGAACACTACCAATAATGTTAGAATTTTTTTCAATATGTTAGTTCTACAGAACCTTTTTTTTCTCTTTTTTTATTCTTTGTTATAAAAATGGCTCTTTGGGAGGAAGGAGGTTAAAATATACATATATAATACATATATGTGTGTGTATGTATGTTTCTTTATAAGTCATGGTCTCTACCTAAAAGGGGAGAGATTAGTACTAACAGTGATCATAGAAATAAGCATTTTCATTTTAAAATATTTTTATTGATCCTTATTTCCCTTATATTTTCATATATATACGCATACATATATAAGAAAATATAAGGGAAATAAATATATCAATAAAATATTTTTAAAATGAAAATGCTTATTTCTATGATCACTGTTAGTACTAATCTCTCCCCTTTTAGGTAGAGACCCTGCAAGATAATGCATGGAAATGATTTTTTTAAAATATGCTAGAATTTACATATCCAAAGGAGTATATTTCAAAGTAGACCCTATGGTTCAGGGAGAGGCTATACACTTATTCCAAAGGTACCACTGTAGTGAGTGTTTTGGGCTCACTTTCCCAGAGCCAGACCTGCTACATCTCCCCCTTAGGATCCTAGGGGTATCCCTGAGGGCTTGGGTATCTCTTCTCTAATGCTTTTGTTTAAATCCCCATTCTGGGTGTCTTCCTCCCACTGTTTGCCACCAATGACTAGCACCCCACTTCCATTTAACCAATTACCATCATTTAGCTTTTACAAAAGGATATTTACTTCCAAGGTATGGCAAGAACATAAAGTATAAACATTTCTCCTCCACTTCTCAGGGGCATACTCTCCTCAGTCTTTGGAAAGGGTGGGCTCAGACTTAACAGGTTTTTCACACAGCCTTGGTCCCATATTTACATACAGCAACAGTTCAATTTCCACCACCAGTAAGAGAAGGATCATTTCACTGATGTCCACCTTCATTTGCCATCCATGGAATAACTCTATTACCCTTGTGGAAGCTCAAGAAATACTCATGGTGTACACAGAATCATAGAACATTAGAGCTATTTAAGACTTTAGAGATCACCTAAGTCTTAATCTATCTTTGTTCAGCAGAACTGAGCCACAAAGATATTAAGAGACTTTCCTAGGGTTCCAAAATCGGTGTGTGGAGAATTCAGGGCCAGCCTCCTTCCTAAGGCAGACTTAGAGGGATCTAATGGAGAAGGCAGACACTGATTGCACAGCTCATTCACCCCATGTTGGGTTGGTCCTACCCTGAACCCGGAGGTTGATTCAAGGCCTCCCCATTAGATAAGCACAAGCTGCATCCTTTGTCTTTATTTTCTATTTGTGATCGGACATTTTGTTGGGCCAGCTCCCCCCCCCCCCCAACCCTGCAGTACACATCTCAGCTCTGGCTGACAGATATTAATCAACAGAATGCAGTGATAAACAGCTCCACCTGACATGTCATCAGTTTTAATAACACTAGTTTATGGCTCTCCATAAGTGCTGTTTTTCTTTTCACCATCCAAGCTAGAGTGAGGTCGAATTTCCCAAGAAGGGAAGAAAGAGCACCATGACTGTGAGGGAGGGCAGTTTGGGAAAGGCTCTTCTTCAAGATACACAGCATCTGCTGGCAGAGCTTGTACAACCACCCCGGACCCTGGCATCTACAAGGGTATTCCCTGTTTGCAGACGTCCAGGTTTCTTTTGGAAGTTGGTTCCTTTCAGCCATTTGTATTGTGGTGTAACCCAAAGCCAGTTTTTAAATTTTTTTATCTAAAATGTTTAAGAGTGCTCCAATGAAAAATATGAGGGTAAATGAGTGGGAAAATTTTTAGAAAAAATTGGGAAATTGTTTAGATAATTTATTTTAAGTTACCTTGGGAACCTAGGAAAAAGTATAATTTTATAGCTCACTATGGTTAAGCACAACTGGAAGAATATAAAAGAACCTAAATTTCAAACATGGGATGCACAATGCATTGTCATGTGACTGAACTCAGTCTGATTATTGGTTGTCCATATTCCCTTTTGAAAGTGTGGTTGAAAAAAAAGTATGGGTGGCCCTGAAAGAGACACTGGTTTGAAGCTAGCTCCAGGTTCTCCTGCCTCCCAAAGACAGCTGGGTGGTGCAGAGATGGGCCTGGAATCAACATGACCTCAATCAATAAGCAATCAGTTAACAAACATTTATGAAGTGTCTACCATGTGCCACGTGTGGTGCTAAGTACTGGCAAATTCAGTCTCAGACTGCACTCTTAAGAAAGTCACTTAACCACTGCCTGCCTCAGTTTCCTCAGCTGTAAAATGGAGATAATTATAGCATTTACCTCCCAGGCTTGTTGTGCATATCAAATGAGGTAGCATAGTACCTACCTACATAATAATAATAATAAATTGTGCATAGTAAATGGTATAGACAAAATTCTATCAAATAAATATATAAATACATTTCTATGAATTTAAAATGATATATAAAATATATGAATAGAAATTTTTATATACAAATATATAATAAAGTATATATAAACATGAATATAAAAATATTTCATATAAATAAATAATGAATTCTCCCTCCCTTTCTCCCTGCCTGTTAGTTCTTAGTCTCCTTTGCTGGATCTTCATCCACATTTCCCTATAAAGGATGGTCCTGGTCCCTGTTCTCCTGTGGCAGTGGGGGTTAAGTGACTTGCCCAGGGTCACACAGCTAGTAAGTGTCAAGTGTCTGAGGCTGGATTTGAACTCAGGTCCTCCTGAGTCCAGGGCTGGTGCTTTATCGACTGTGCCACCTAGCTGCCCCCCTGGTCCCTCTTCTCTCTCTACATGCACTTCCTTGGAGATTTTATCTGCTTTTGTGGGTTCAATTATCATCTTGCTGGATCACATGATCATAGGTTTTGAACTGAAATGGACCTTAGAGACCATCCAGTCCAACTGATTTGTTTTAAGGTTCAGAAATCTGAGGCCCTGAGCTGCCTAAATTCAGATCTGACAATGGCAGTGGCAAGATTTGAGCCTATATGCTCTAACTCCAGGGGATCTTTACATTATACCACACTGCCTCTGCCTAAGCAGATGGCTTCTAAATCAATAGTCAGCCTGCACCTGTACCCCAAACTCTAATTCTGCATTGGAAGCTGCTTCCTGGAAGTCTGATGGGCAACTCAAATATAGGCATGCCACCTGTGATCTCCAGTCACATATCACAGCTGCCTGCACCTGTACCCCAAACTCTAATTCTGCATTGGAAGCTGCTTCCTGGAAGTCTGATGGGCAACTCAAATATAGGCATGCCACCTGTGATCTCCAGTCACATATCACAGCTGCCTGCATCACACATCTCAAACAGCTGGGTAGAGCAATGGATAAAGCACTGGACTTGGAATCAGGAAGACACATCCTCATGAATTCAAGTCTGGCCTCAGACACTAACTGTGTTACCCTGGGCTTAAGTGACTTAACTCTGTTTGCCTCCATTTTCTCATCTGTAAAATAAATGAGATGAAGAAGAAAATGGCAAACCACTCTAGTACCTTTGCCAAGAAAATCCCAAATGGGCTCACAAAGAGTCAGACACAACTGAAACAAATCAACAATAATCTCAAACTCATTGTGTCCAAAAGAAAACTAGCTATCTTTTCTTCACTCCACTTCTTTCTTTCTCTTTCTTTCTTTCTTTCTTTCTTTCTTTCTTTCTTTCTTTCTTTCTTTCTTTCTTTCTTTCTTTCTTTCTTTCTTTCCTTCTTTCTTTCTTTCCTCCTTCCTTCCTTCCTGTCTTTCTGTCTTTCTTTCTTTCTGTCTTTCTTTCCTTCCTTCCTTCTTTCTTTTCTTTTTGGGCAGGGCAATGAGGGTTAAGTGACTTGCCCAGGGTCACACAGCTAGTAAATGTCAAGTGTTTGAGGCCAGATTTGAACTCAGGTCCTCCTGAATCCAGTGCTGGTGCTTTATCCACTGCACCACCTAGCTGCCCCCTCCACTTCTTAATCAGGTAAGAAATATAACACCTAATGAAGCTGGACCTGGACTTTAACTCCCCTATTGCTGTTGAGACCACCACCATCCTTCCAGTTACCTCCATATCTGATAAGTTGCCAACTTTGTCGATCCTGCCTCCACAATATTTCACATCCATATATAACCACCAATCTGGTTCCTTATCATCTCTCGCCAAAACTATTGCAACAGCCTCCTCATTGGTTTCCCAGTTTGAACCTCTGCTTTCTTCTATCCATCCCTCACCTGTACCCCAAACTCTAATTTTGGTCCCTGTTCTCCTGAGCTAATATAATTTTTTGTGCGTGTGTGAGGCAATGAGGGTTAAGTGACTTGCCCAGGGTCACACAGCTAGTAAGTGTCAAGTGTCTGAGGCTGGATTTGAACTCAGGTCCTCCTGAGTCCAGGGTTGGTGATATTCCTAAAACAGGTATCATCATGGCACTCTCCTGCTTGATAAATTCCAGAAGTGGACTGTTGCCTCTAGGATCAAATACAAAGTCTTCTGTTTGAAGTGCATTAATGCACTGTTGAAACTGCGAATAGGTCCAGCCATTCTGGAAAGAATTTTTTAACTATTGCTTAAAAAGTTATTAAAGTGTGCATGCCCTTTGACTCAATGGTGCTACGATAAGGCCTAAACCTCAAAGAGATCAAAGAAAGAAGAATAGAATCATATGTACAAAAATTTATCAGCTCTTTCCTATCATGTCAAAGAAGTGGAAACCAAGGAGGTATCGATCAATAGGGAAATGGATAAACAAATTGTGGTATATGAATGTAATAGAATATTATTTTGCCATAAGAAACAATTGTGGGATGGCTTCAGAGAAACCTTGGAAAACCTGTATGAACTGACGAAAAGTGAAGTAAACAAAACCAGGAGAACAATTTGTATATAACAAATACTTTATGAGGACAAACAACTTTGAAAGACTTTAAGAACTCTGATCAGCAGCGCAATGACCAACCACAATTCCAGTTAAGGAATCAGAATTACAATGATTGCTGTCCCCCACTCCCTACTGCCCCATAAAGATGTAATGAGCTCAAGATGCAAAATAAAACATACATTTTGGGGCATGGCTAATGTAGGAATTTGTTTTACTCAACTAATGTACATCTATTATAAGGGTTTTTTGATTGTTCCCCCACCCCCCAGAGGAAATAGTGTGGGTAGGAAAGGAAATAAATGCCTATTAATTTTTTTAAAAGTTGAAAACAAAAAATAAATAAAAGTTAAAATCAAAAACAAAATAAAGTTCTCTGTCATGTAGAGTCCTTTACTAGCTGGCTTTAGCCTACCCTTCTAGGTTTGTTACCTGTTACTTCCCTCCTAAAATTCACTGGGCAATCAATTGGCTTTGATGCCACTCATACATACATGACGTTCTACTTCCTGTCTCCATGACTTTGCACAAGTTGTCCTTCATGCCTGGAATATACTCTCTCCTCTCAGCCTCTTGGAATCCCTAACTTCCCTCAAGTTTCCATTCATACCACCTAAATATGGCCTTTCCTGATCCCTCCCAAACATTAGTGCCTCCCACCAACCTGTCCGTCATTATGTTGCTTCCTCCGATAAAATATAAGCTTCTTGAGGGCAAGGACAGTTTCATTTTCTTTCTTTGTGTCTTCAGCACCTAGGACAGTGCCTGCCATATAATAGGTGCTTAATAAATGCTTCTTCCTTGATCAATGTCCAGAACAGAACTCTGTCTTCTCCACTAAGCCTGCTCCTTCTCTAAACTTTCCTGTCTCAAAGAAGAAGGTGATGAGTTCCTCCTTCTTGGGAGTCATATGAATTCAGAGCCAGAAGATACCTTAGAGGTCATCTAATGCAACTCTTTCGTTTTAGGAAAACTAGGAAATGAGGAAATCGAGGCCCAGAGAGGTTAAGTGATTTGCTTTAGGTTATACAGGTAATAAGTGGTAGGATCAAAATCTGATCACAGTTCCTCTGATTCTAAATCTAGGGATCTTTCCACTATACCACACTGGTAGAGGGGAGGCTGGATAATCCCTTTTAAAGAGTAAATGTTTATTTTCACAAAGATTTGCCTTTTCTCCTTCCCACTTCCCTCTGCTCTCTTGCTCTATGCACGAACACATGCGCGTGCGCGCGCGCGCACACACACACACACACACACACACACACACACACACACACACACACACCACACACATACACACTTTCAGAAAGGAGGAAAAACAAAACTCTTGTTACAAACGTGTATAGTTAAACAAAATAAATTCCTTCCTTGGACATGAATTGTGGATGACTTCTGGGGTCCCTTACAGCTTTGAGGTTTTGAGACTAACAAAATGCCCAGAATCGGGTTAAGTACAATAAAGGAAACAAGAGCAGTCCAAGTATAAACTGGGCTGTGACTGCACTAAGGGATGTTGGGGGGAAAGGGAGGCTACTCCATCTGGGAACATGCAGGCCCCGATAAATAATCCCAGTCTCTTAGTTACTTACATTTTTAGATGCTTCCTGACTATTTCTGAAACTCCATTAGAATAGAATTCCTGAATACATTTCTGAGTAGGAAATAGTGACTCTCCTGGAGGCTCTTATCTCTTAGGCAGATAAGACAAATCCATCTAAAGCTTTCAGTTGGATATACAGGGCAGTATGTGCCCAAGGGCCTTAGTAAATAGTGGTTTCACTTTCACTATTTTCACTGCCCTGACAAGTCAGGTCATTAAGTCAAATGGCTTGGACTTGATTTTTTTTCCCCCACTGACAATGATGCTGTTTGAATAAATTTAACTTTTTTTTCCTTCTTACTGTGTTGACCTTCCAATTCCACCCAGAAATAGAGGAGCACAAACTCAACCTTCAGATGAGGAGTACTGTTGGTGGAAATTCAGGTTTCAGTACCTATTAGTGTCTACTCAGTGCCTGAGGATACAAACGTCAGTCTCATTGACCTAATTTGGAAGACTGGAAAGGCCAAAGATTCATACACATGACTCCATTAGGAGAGAAGACCGCTCTCACCACAACTGACTAATGGTTCATTTTGGGCCAGGAACCTGTCTCCAACAAAGAAATATATTATTCTATAATTTCCCTAAAATATTAAATGCAGTAAAACTGGAGTTCTGATCAAAGAAAGAAACCGACTTAAACTTACTCTACTTAGGGGCAAATATAATTGAAGGACTTTTAAAGTTAAACCCCAGAAGCAACACCACACAAGGGAAAGAGTACTAGCTCTTGAGTTAGAGAACCTGGGTTCAAATCCCTTCTCTGAAGAACAAGACCTAGGTGACCTTGGGCCAGTCACTTAACCTCTAGTCTCTGTTTCCTCAACTGTAAAATGAAGAGATTGAACTGGATGACCTCTGGGGGTCCCTTCCAGTTCTAGATCTCTACTGAGCTTACGACTCCGTTGTGGCTTCCAGATATAAAATGCTGGGACAGCAAAAATGAGTGTCTGTTGCACAGTGCAATGGAAAATGAGCTACACTTAAGGAAGGAAGGTTGTTTGCATGGTGCCTGGCACATATCTGGCGCTTAATAAAAAATTGTATTGATTGACTGAATACTGGATCTTATGTTTACCAGATATGCAGCCATAGGCAAGTCACTTAATACTTCTGAGCCTCAATTTCTCCACCTATAAAATAGGAATAATAGGACTCACACTACTGGAGCCTCAGAAGGTTGTAAGGAAAGCACTTTATAAGCTTTGGGGGGGGGGGCAATGAGGGTTAAGTGACTTGCCCAGGGTCACACAGCTAGTAAGTGTCAAGTGTCTGAGGCCAGATTTGAACTCAGGTCCTCCTGAATCCAGGGCTGGTGCTTTATCCACTGTGCCACCTAGCTGCCCCACACTTTAAAAACTTTAAGATAAAATCTTTCTACTGTGATGGCTCACTGATTTCATCTACATAGGAACTCAGTCCTTTGGTGCAGATCGCAACACACCCAAGCCCTTTCCTCCCATGTAACGTACCACGAAGGGTTAAACAGGATGGCCATCACCACCCCCTCTTCTCTCTGCTCATGCTATCATTCTCCTAATTCAAGCTTTCACCCCTTCTTCCCCATATTGTTCTAATAGCTTCCTAACCAGTCTCCTTGCTTCCATCCTGTCCACTCTTCAATGCCACTTCAAACCCACAGCTGCCAAAATAATTTTCTTAATGCACAGGTCTGACTCTATCACACCCCTGCTTATAAACTGTCAGTGGTTGCTTAGTGCCAGTTGGTCAAAATACAAATTCCCTAACGAGCCATTTCAGACTTTCTACCATCTAGCCCCATCTTTTCTGCCATTTTTCACATGATTTTCCTACAGTCATTTTGTTTCAACTGCACTGGGCTATTTGCTGTTCCTTCAAGTCTGCATGACCTTTCCTGCCTATTTTTCACAGACCATCACTTGTTCTAGAATGTATTTCCTCCCTACTTCTCTTTATTCAGATCTTTCCAATCCTCAAAGTCTCATCTCTGGTGCCTCCTCTTCTCTGAAACCTTTCCTGAACTCTGAAGCTTGAGCGTTCTCATCCTCCCTAGAGTTTTTTACCCCATTACTCCCAACCTTGTTTAGGTTGTTGTTGTTGAGTATGTCTGACTCTTCATGACCCTATTTGGGATTTTCTTGGCAAAGATACTGGAGTGAGTTGCCATTTCTTTCTCCAGCTCATTTTATAGATTAGGAACTGAGGTAAACAGTGTTAAGTGACTTGCCCAGGGTCACATGGCCAGTAAGTCTGAGATAAAGTTTGAACTCAGGTCTTCCTAACTTCAAACCTGGCGTTCTATCCACTGCACCACCTAGCTGCCCCCACATGTATTATTTCCCTCAGTAGAATATAAGGTCTTTGATGCCAAGGATTGTTTCATTTTTCATCTCTACCTTTCCTCATCACCCAGAACAATACTTGCACACAGTGAGGGCTAAATATGTTCACTTAATTGTGTTGAATGGGCAACATAAAAAGTGAAATGGTGGCATCTAAGGAAATCATTATGAAGCAGAGTAAAAAGAGGCAGAGCCCTTAGTCTGAGGGTAGGAGATAAGTGTTCAAAGAATCTATAAATCGATTTCAAGAACTGGGATCAAAGAATTAATAGAACCAAACTCTGGAGCTTGTGGTTATAGTTATCAGGAAAATCCTTGGCAATAGTAGCTCTGACAGGTGCTCTACCCAACCTAGCTCTGTCCCAAGCAGGGCAAAGGGGGGATCTGCCAGGATCACTAAGTGTTCCCTGCTGACCTCTTAGTGCATGAAGGGAAGTTCATAGACTCCTAGGTCTAGCCTGACCAATAGTGGGACAGAGGACCAAGAGTTGCCTATATGGAGAGCTACAGGTTCAAAGGGCCATCAGCTTCACCCACACCAAAAGTCTTATTAAGTGGAAGCTCTGCAATATGCATGAAGCAGCCAGAAGCATAACAGGAGCTGTAGGCATTTTCTCCTTCTAATTTACAGAGTGGATTGAATTTAAAAAGTGGATTGAAGGTGAGGAATGAGAAAAGTAGTTCAAAAGACAGAATTAATATTTAAGGGCTTCTCCAGTTGGCTGGCTGGCTATGGTTAAAATCTGAATCATAAAAGGGCTGATAGCTTTTGGAGCTACTATCTAAAGAACTGACAGACTCCTTCCTCTTTAGAAAAAGCATGTATGGCAGCTACAATTCAAAAGAGACCCACCAGAGAGCTGCTTAGCCTAAACATTAGCAGATATGTGTACAGTGGAAATGATAGACCAGTAAAGGACCCTACTATTATTTAGCAATGGATAGAGCAACCATATTTGGGATATAGGCCAAAGATATCTTCAGACCAGCAAATGACTTTACAGGCTCAAAAGAGGAGTGAGCAGCACCAGTTGAGGGGGACATGTGTTCTAGCAGGGACCCAGCTATAGGAGCATAACCTGCCCTGGCTATGCATGTTCCCTGGTCACATGTGGTACTTATCTGCATGTCTTTTCCAACCATCATTGTGGTCATTTGTAGAAGAGTGTGAGTATGCAAGGAACTTTTCCTAATTTATTTTGCTATGCTATTTAATTTCATGTATTTTGCCTTCAATGTGTCTTTTAGATGGAATGGATAAAGATGAATTTCAGTGGAAGCTCATGATTGTGTGATTTTTAAATAGGTCTTGATCAAAAGCATATATTGAGCCACATAGCTTTCACATACCCACAACCGAGGGGCCTGGGCTACATTAGTATGCAGTCTTATTGCAAAACAGAAAACAACACTGGAGGAAGGCTCAGGCTCAATCAGGGTCCAGGGCAAAGTAACAAGTCAATAAAATGCAGATAAATAACACAGGATCAAAGAATAGGCGTATTTAGTTTAGCCATACAGCATACTAGAAAAAACACTAATTTGAATTAAATAGACCTATGTTTGAAGTTTGATACTTACTGGTTGCATGACTAAGTCATTTTACCTCAATTTCCTCATCTATGAAATGGTGATAATATTTTTTGTACTTCCTACCTTATTGTTGTTAAGAGGAAAATGCCATGTAAATCTCAAGGTGTCACAAAACTGTACAGATGACATTGCCATAGAGATCTCAACCAATGTCCACCATCCAGCAATGTTGTGGACATGGAGAATTATGAGACTATTTTGTAGAGAATTCTAGGAGAAAGATGAGGGAGAGAGAAGAAGGAGAGAAGTAGGTTTGAGTTGTGTACAACATTCTCCATCTTGGCCCCATGTTGGGCAATTTGGCTTTTCCAGTTCTTCTCTATAGAGACCAACATTGTTGTTGTTTCTCTTTCATTCTCTTATCTTTTTTTTTTTCTTTGCAGGGCAATGGGGGTTTAAGTGACTTGCCCAGGGTCACACAGCTGGTAAGTACCAAGTGTCTGAGGCCGGATTTGAACTTAGGTCCTCCTGACTCCATGGCCGGTGCTCTATCCACTGCGCCACCTAGCTGCCCCCTCTCCTTTGTTCTCAAAGAGGACCATGACATTGGGGTGATGTCATAACTTGCGCTGAATTGGATTTAAGTGAGGAAGGGCTGTGTAAGGTCACCAACCTCACTCTCTCCTCCAGAGCCATCTGGGTCCAGTGGAAAGATGTATATCAGGACAACTGGAGATGGCCCTGGATGTTGAAGGCAATTGGGGTTAAGTAACTTGCCCAGGGTCACACAGCTAGTAAGTGTCTGAGGTGAGATTGAACTCAAGTCCTCCCAATTTCAGGGCCAGTGTTTTATCCATTGCACCACCTGGCTGCCCCAGAGACCAATGACAGTACTACTAATGCTGAAGCCAATGAGCCTGCTTTGCTACACTGATAAGGAAAATGGTTATTTGAGCAAATTCAAGCATCCCTCAAAGACATTACTATTTTCCCCTACTTCTGAGTCAGAGAAAGATACTACCCTTCTAACAGAGCAACTCTTCCAATATCTATTTCTCCATCCTTCCCATAAGGGCAACAATATTCCATTACATTTTCACAACATAATTTACTTGGCAATTCCCCATTTGATAGGTACCCCCTTAGTTTCCAATTATTTTTGCTATTATAAAAAAAGCTACTAAATAAATTATTTTTGTACATAAAAATCCTTTCCATCTTTCTTTTATTTCTTTGGTGTACAAGCTTGGAAGTGGAATAGCTAAGCCAAAGGAATTGCATGATTTAGTTACTTAGTAGCCATAGTTCCAAATTATTTGTGAGAATGGATGAAGCAATCTTCAGCCCCACCAGCAATACATCAATATGCCTATTTTTTTCAAAGCCCCCCAAACAATTTTCCTTTTTTGCCATCCATTCCAATCTGACAAATAAAAGATAGAACTTCAGAGTTCTTTTAATTTTCATTTCCCTAATTATAAGTGATTTGAAGCATTTTTTTTTCATTTAGTTATTGATAGCTTGGATTTCTTTACTTAAGAATTGCCTAGTTATATCCTTTGGTCATTTATCAATTGGGAAATGGCTCTTATTCTTGTAAATTTGAACAGATTCTGATATATCTTGGAAATGAGAAACCAGTTAAAATATTTTCCTCAATTTCCTATTTCCCTTCTAATTTTTTCCCTTCTAATTTTTACTGCATTGGTTTGTGTAAAAAGTTTTAAATTTTTCCATAATCAAAATTGTCTATTTTATCCTCTATCTTCTCCATCCCTTATCTTGTTATAGATTTTCACCCTTTTGGATCCACAAATCCACAAGGTAATTTTCTCCTTGATCCTCTAATTTGTTTATGATGAGACTTTTATATTAAAATCATGTATCCATTTGGAAATTATGTTAGTATATGGTGGGAAATACGAGCCTAAACCTAATTTCTGTTGTATTGCTTTCTAGTTTTCCTTCTGAGGGGCATCTAGGTAACATAGTATATGGTGGGAAGGATTGATTGAAACCTAATTTCTGCCATATTACTTTCCAGTTTTCCTGCTGAGGGGCAATTAGGTGACACAGTGGATTTAGTCCAGGATCTGGAGTTGGAAAACACTGAGTTCAAAGCCTCAGACACTTATTAGTTTTTTGACTCTGGGCAAGCAACTTAACCTCTGTCTGCCTCCATTTCTTCATCTGTAAATTGGGGGTAATAATGGCACCTATCTCTCAGGGTTGTTATGAGGATAAAATGATATAATATTTGAAAAGCGCTTTGTAAAACTTAAAGGTACCATTTAAATTCTAGCTATTGTAATTACATTTTCCCAGAAGTTTTTGTCATAGGGTGAGCATCCTTACCCCAGGAGTTGGAGTCTTTGAATTTATTGAACTCTACACTGACTTCATTTGCTTCTCTATATTTGTATAACTAATATACTTTCTTTATTGACCTCTCTGTTTCTTAACCAGTGCCATATCATTTTGATGATTTCTGGTTTTGCAATGTTTTGAGATCTAAATCCTTCAGATTCCCTCCAGTTTTCTCTTCTCCACACGAAGCATCTCCAGTTCTTTCAACATTTCTTATATGGAATGGACTCACAAAAGGCTTCTCTCTCCTCCCTCCTATCAACCAGAGAAGCAAGGTTACCTGTCCGGTGGCTACTTGCATCCAGCACTGAGAGAGAAAGACACACATTTGGGAGAGGAAGCAGCTTCAAGGGTCATGACTCTCAGCATCAGAAAAGAGAGCCATGGGACAAGACAGTCCTGATAGTCAGGGTATGAGCTGAGGAAAGAAGCAGGCCCAGGGAGCCCAGCTGAGAGACCCGCCCAGCAGAGATGCTCAACCATCCCCTAGAATACCAGTCCAGGAAATGGATTGTCCATTGGTTACCTCTCTCACCACTTGATCAGCCCACTTCCTTTCTTAGTTTATATCTACCTAATAATAAATGTTATGTCCTCCATGAGGGTAAGGCCTGCCATGTCTAGCCAGAATTCTATAGGTCTAATGGTATATAAAAATGTGGACAAATTAAATGATGACAATGACAAACCACTGAAATCAACCAAGCATACCATGAGATACAATGGCAAAGAGCCCTGGCTCTACAGTTGAAGGACCAGGGTTCAAATCTTGTCTCTGACATTTATTACCTGTGTGATCTTAGGAAACTCGTTTAACCTCTCTGTGCCTCAATTTCCTCATCTATAAAATGAGGGAGTTGTGCTTAATAGCCTCTTTAAGATCCCTTCCAGACTTAAATCTGTGATCCTATAAATAGTAGGGAAGCTAGGTGGTTTGGTGGATAGAGCAGCAGGCCTGAAGTCAGCAAGACTTATCTTCCTGAGTTCAAATCTGGCCTCAGAGACAGTGTGACCCTGGGTAAGTCACTTCATCCTACTTGCCTTAGTTGCCTCATCTATAAACTGAGCTGGAGAAGGAAATGGCAAACCACTTCAGTATTTCTGCCAAGGAAACCCCAAGTGGTGTCACAAAGTGTTGGATATGACTGAAACAACTGAACAACCACCACCACAAATAAATAATAACAAAGACTTAAATAATACTAAAGGTTCACAAAGCATGTTTCATAGATTATTTCATTTGTGTCTCACAACTGCTCTTAATGATAACGAGTGTCAGAATGATCATCCCCCATTTTAGCAGTGAGGCCACTTGATGCACAGAGAGGTTAAGCCACTTACCCAAGATCACACAGCTAATAAGAAACAATGGTGGGATTCAAACCCAACTCTTTTGACTTTCATTCCAGAGCCCCTTCCACCCTACCTCAAAGCCTAGGACCCACATGGTGAGAATTGCATTTATATATAATCAGAATGCTTTTGTTTATGCTGTGAAATGACTCCTGGCATTAGGTTAGGCTGTTGATAAATGTCATTTCCATCCCTTCCTGCTTTATTACCTCAATAATAACCCACACTACTCAGTCCACAGGTGCTATGACTGAGTGAGAAGAAATGGAATAATTTAAAAAAACAACTTCTATTGATTTATGCCAAAGAAGGCCCGCTTGCATTAGACAACACAATAAATATCAGTGGGGCCTAGATGAGTTAAAACAATTACTTGCTTATTAGAGTTTGGCTCCACAAATATGTTTAGAATTAATGCCACCCCCTTTAATCTTATCTATTTTACAAGCAAGCACTCTGCTTTTCCAGTTGGTTGTAAGAATCATAGTTACATCAATTACATTTCTATTAGCATTGTAGATATCTCTTTTGGGGGAGTATTATCAGGCAGCAGATACACAAAATGTCAATATTTTGTTTCACTTTGTTATGTTAATCACCCCATAAGCTCCCAGTCTTGAGTTATTAAAGGAGCCTCTGATAATTATGCTGATGCAACATTTACAAGCATCTAGGCTGACCGGGCAATCCCCTTCCCATATACCCAGATGCACGTGGGAAAGGCTAATGGACTGAACTGGAGAATGTGTCTGGCTTAAGTGATCTTCCAATCCTTTGGGCACATTAAGATCTGTCAAGCGTAATCGAAATATCCAGAAGTCATGCTTCTTTTTCATTGCTTCTTTTATCAGTTGGTTCCTTCTGTCACCCTAATTCAGGCCTTCTTCGACTCCCGTCTGGACTGTGGCAAGAGCTTCCTCCTCAATCTCCGTGCATCTGCATGGGGCCCCTCCCACCCTCCAAACTGTGTTCCATACAGCTGCCAAATTGATATTTCTAAAGCACAGACCTGACTGTGACACATCCCTCTTCTCTTCCTCTTCCCCCAGTCCCCTTCCAATCAATCGGCTTTGGTATCTACCTCATGACTCTTGGAGTCAGGATTTTTTAAAATCCTCATTTGACATTTCAAGCACTTCTGACTACAGCCTTGCTTTCTCACCCTGCTTTCCACAATCTACATTCCAGCCCACCATGCCTACTTGTAGTTTCTCGTACAAGACATTCCATCACCTATCTCTCCACGATATTGTCCTCCATGCTTGGGATGTTCTCCCGCTTTATCTTTTACCTCTGTTTCTCGGAATTTCTGACCTCCTTCAAGGTCTAGGTCAAATTCCAGATCCTATACGAAGTCTTTTCTTATTTCCCCCCACTGTTAGTATTCCTCCCCCTAAGAAAAAAAAGAATTGTACTTATTTGATATATAGGTATTGTGTCAATATAAACTTGCATTTGTAGCAAAGTATGTGTAAATGAGGTATGAAGCTGAGTATATTATACTACCTGGATAGGTAGAACACTCAGCTAGTGACCAGTCACAGTAAACTTTGGCCAAATTGCAGCCATACCTCCTCCCTACCTCAGGGTTTGTTTTTGTTTGTTTGTTTGTTTTGTTTTTTGGCGAGGCAATTGGGGTTAAGTGACTTGCTCAGGGTCACACAGCTAGTAAGTGTTAAGTGTCTGAGGCTGGATTTGAACTCATGTCCTCTTGACTCCAGGGCCGGTGCTCTATCCACTGTGCCACCTAGCTGCCCCTTCCCTACCTCAGGTTTTAAAGAAAGAAAAAGAAAGAGAAGGAAGCCCCCAGTACCTTCAATGCCAAATTTCCCAGCCCTCACCTCACTTGGGCTTTGATTTCCATGCCTCAACATTTTTTCCATGTTCTTAACATTTTGGGGTTTAGGGTCTTGATCAAATCATTTAAACTCTACAAGCCTCAATTTCCTCATCTATAAAATGACAAGAAGGGCCTAAATAGCCTTGAATGTCTTTTCTAAATCTAAAGTTATGAGCCAATGATGATAGATTCACTTTTTCTTCTTCCTTTGGGGAAATCAGGGGACGTTCCCTGACTGAAACTGATCAGAAACAGTCTCCCATCTTTTTCTTTTATAGTTCCTTTACAGTTACTTCAATTCCTTTAAACGTATTCTAAATGTGGGGAACAGTAGGAAGAATGACACAAATAGGAATTAGGAGAGAAGAGTCAACCTTGGGCACATTTAACCTTTTGTTTTCTTGATGAGGATTTGGAAGTGGTTTGCCATTTCCTTCTCCAGCTCATTTGACAGATGAGGAAACTGAGGTAAACAGGGATAAGTGACTTGTCCAGCATCACACAGCTAGTAAGAGTCTGAGGCCAGATTTGAACTCAGGGGAGTCTTCCTAACTCCAGGCTCAACACTCCATCTACTACACCACCTAGCTGCCCTTGCCATCTATTTAAAAGAAGGGGAAATCCTCTCTGTTTCTTCTCCCTCCTCAGCTTTCAACAAGAATAAAGTCTCCTTAAGAGCAAAATAAATTCTCCCTCACCCCAGTTTTCCCAGATATCCTCAACAACTATAGTAGTGAAGACTAAGTCTTCTTGGTTTGGGTGTACCTCCCCACATACCCTACGTATGTATATGTATGCATGTATGTGTATATATGGATACAAGTATAGGTATAAACATATATGGGGTTGGAGGAGATGTAGACAATAATCCACTGTTGGTGGAGTTGTGAAGAGATCCAGCCATTCTGGAGAGCAATTTGGAACTATGCCCAAAGGGCTATAGAACTGTGCATACCCTTTGGTCCAGCAATACCACTACTAGATCCCAAAGACATCCCCCAAAAGAGAAAAAGACTATTTGTACAAAAATATTGATAGCAGATATTTTTGTGGTAGCTAAGAATTGGAAATCAAAGGAATGCCCATTGATTGGGGAATGGCTAAATGAACTGTGGTATATGATGGTGATGGAATATTATTGTGCTATAAGAAATAACAAGCAGGATGACTTCAAAAAGGCCTTGAAAGACATGTATGAACTGATGTATAGTAAAGTGAGCAGAACCAAGAGAACATTGTGCACAGAGACAGCAATATTGTTTGATAAAGAACTGTGGCAATACAATGATCCAAGACAATCCCAAAGGACTATTGATGAAACATACTGTCCACCTCCAAAGAAAGAACTGATATTGATGGAACACAGACTGAAGCATGCTATTTTTCACTTTCTTTCATTTTTTCTTTTAATCAAGTTTTCTTGTAACAAATGACAAATATGGTAATATTTTACATATTCATACATGTTTAATCCATATCTGATTGCTTACTGCCTCAGGGAGGGGGAGGGGAGTGAGGGAAGGAGAGATAAAAATTGGAACCCAAAACTATAAACAAAAATGCTTATTACATTTTTTAAAAATAAAAAAAGAATTAAGATGCAACCCCCCCCCCCGTGTGTGTGTGTGTGTGTGTGTGTGTGTGTGTGTTTATGTCAGAATACTGTCAAGATTAAAAGGGTTACAGTCACACTAAGAAAATTACGAGCCCAGCTACTGCTGGGAAAGAAGCAGATGGGGATGGGGATACTAGAAGAAATCACCCAATAATTTAATCAACAGTTTGTCAGCGAGATGAGCTTCCAACTAGGCTCCTTTTCAGAGGCAGTGGGTAGTAAAAGCACCTATTCAGCTGTGCCAAAGTCCTACCTCACCTGGTTATCAGTTCTCTACAAGTGCTCTACAATTCTCACCTTCAGATTGCTGTCACCCTCAGCAACAATGGGACAGAGACCTGGCTTTCAGAGGCTTCAGCAGATGGAGGACGGGTGCCTTATGCCAGGGTATATCCTTCTAACACCCCAACCTTTCCCTGCATTTCCACAGAGCTTGGCAACTTGGATTCTCTTCCTCTTTCAATCACATACATTTTATTTTTCGCATAAGCCCATTCAAGGATCAAAAGTCATGGCAAAGCTCAGAACTTGGTAATCCGGTTAAAACTTCCTGTCCCTGCCCATTGTGGACATGACTAAAGACAGGCTACATTTATTTTGCATTGATTTACCTGTGTGCATATTGTTTCTCCCCCAAGGAGAAGGTTAACTCTGTGAGGGAAGAACTTTTTTATTCTTGTCTTTTGTATACCCAGTATCCAGTACAGTCTCTAGCACATAGAAGGTTCCTGAATACTTCTTGAACCCAACTGTCAAAACATTCTTAAGACAAATGGTCACAGTAAAAACATTGGGAGGTAAATTTAAAAAGTGCTTCTAGGAATTTTCCCATTATTTTGATGTGGGGTCCACAATCAAGGTCAGGCTGTTCCTTGTCCTGTTCTAGAATTCATGGAGAGTAAAGGAGTAAAACCAGTTGACATTACTATTGTCTCAAAAGGGAATGTAAAACAAAAGGTTAAATGTGCCCAAGGTTGACTCTTCTCTCCTAATTCCTATTTGTGTCATTCTTCCTACTGTTCTCCACATTTAGAATACATTTAAAGGAATTGAAGTAACTGTAAAGGAACTATAAAAGAAAAAAAATCTAAACCAGAAGAATTTACAAGAGAATACTATCAAAATGTTAAGGAACAATTAATACCTCTACTACACAAATTATTAAAAATTTGAAAAGGAAAATATTTTACTAAGCTCCTTTATTTAGACAAATATAATTCTAATATCCAAACCAGGGAAGGATAAAGCAAAGGAAAAAACCTCTCTGTTAGAATCATTAATGAATATCAATTCCAAAAATTTAAATAAAAACCTAGCAAGAAAAACTAGAATAATTTAGCCAAAAATTCATTCACTACTATCAAGTTGGATTGATATTCGGAATACAAGAATGATTCAACATATTAAAATAATTAATCTAATTGACCATTATGTTAACAATCTAATTGACTAATATGTTAATACTTAATATAATTAACTAACATATGAATAATTAATATAATTGAATACTGGAATAAAATAATTCATACAATTAATGATTAATATAGTCATATTAAAACAAAAACCTTTAAAGCTACTTGATTATAACAACATATGCAGAAAATCTTTGACAAAATAAAATACTCATTTGTGATAAAGACCTTACAAAGCAAAGGCAAAGAAGGATCTATTTTTAATATAATAAAAAGCATCTATCTAAACCCCAAAACTAGTATTACATATGGGAGAAGTATTAGAAGCTTTCTAAATAATGACAAGAGTAAGGTAATGATGTCCTTTTTATCTGCTATATTTGCCAGAGTTTTAGAAATGATATCAATAAGAGAAGAAAAAAAATTAAAGGCATAAACACAGGCAAAGAAAAGACAAAACTATCTCTATTTGCAGATGACATGATGATTTAACTTTGAAAATCCTAGAGAATTGTTAAAGAAATTAATTATAATAATTAATAGCTTGGGTAAAATAATAGGATACAAAAGAGAACCATAAAAATCAACAGCATTTCTACATTTAATGTATTTTCACCCTGTAGTAAATGCAATTGATATGAATACTGTGCAGCCAGCAGCAGCTACTTACATTCAGATGAATAATATGGGGCACAGGATGGGACCCTCAAGTGGGCAGCTAACCAGGAGGATTTAGGAATTGTTCCCCATATTCCCAAGTTGCTCCTTAGACCAGATGCATAGAGACCATGTAGGGTGCTGCACTCAATATGTAATTTTTATATCTCAATAAAAGTAACTGCCAGATTAGAATAAATGGCTCTTGGGGGCAGCTAGGTGGCGCAGTGGATAGAGCACCGGCTCTGGATTCAGGAGGACCTGAGTTCAGATCTGACCTCAGACACTTGACAATTACTAGCTGTGTGACCCTGGGCAAGTCACTTAACCCTCATTGTCCTGCTAAGAAGAAGAAGAAGAAGAAGAAGAAGAAGAAATGACTCTCATTGTTGTCTTATTTGCACTAGATAAGATCAAAGCTTTTCCAGAGTATACCCCACAGAAGGGGATATACTTCTACCTATCATCATTCAGCACCTAAATCAAGGTTTTTGAGAATCAACTGTTAAATTTTCAGTGTGAGCATTTACATCTTGGGAATTGGCAAACACTATACATCAAGGATGTGATTAATGGGTTTGTTGATTATCTATGCTTAAGAAAGTGATGGAAAAAAATGTTAATGATATAGATTCAACTTAAAATTATGTCATGAGTACATTTTTTTTTAGGGAGCAAGTTATTTAGTATTTACCAGCACATTACTGCTTGGAAGGAGCCTCAGAGACCTTGTCTGGAGGCATCTAGTCTATTATAGATCAAGGTGAGTAGACTCAGCAGGCAGCCCCAGCAAAGAGTCATGCTACCATTGTTACCCATGATGTTCCTCTGCAACCTTAACCTTGAGCTCTCTACCACAGCTGTTTCTCCTTCCTTCCTTCCTTCCTTCCTTCCTTCCTTCCTTCCTTCCTTCCTTCCTTCCTTCCTTCCTTCCTTCCTTCCTTCCTTCCTTCCTTCCTGTCACTACCCCTACCCAAATCCCTGATACTCAAGATGGGTGACCAAGGAGCAGACAGAATAATAATGTCTAGGGTGGTCCACTGTACTGTGCCTGTTCTGCTCCAGACCCTGGTTATGAAGTATACTGGAATAGGTAATTGAATGAACATAAGCTGTGTAATTTAAGAGTCACACATCCAATTCCACTAAGATGTACTCCTTTGTCCCTGGTAAGAGATGCCTGACTATGAATACTCCACTAGCTTTAAAACTAGACTTGGTGGGGGGGTGTTGCGGGTCAATGAGGGTTAAGTGACTTACCAAGGGTCACACAGCTAGTAAGTGTGTCAAGTGTCTGAGGTCAAATTTGAACTCAGGTCCTCCTAAATCCAGGGCCCCTAAAGGTTATCTTTAAAAACAAAACAAAGGGGCAGCTAGATGGCACAGTGGATAGAGCACCGGCCCTGGATTTGGGAGGACCTGAGTTCAAATTTGACCTCAGACGCTTGACACACTTACTAGCTGTGTGACCCTGGGTAAGTCACTTAACTCCGATTGCCTCACCAAAAAAAACCCACCAAAAAACCAAAACCAAACCAAAACCAAACCAAAACCTACACAAACTTAGTTTTTCTTCATTTATTTATTTATTTAGAACATGAATTTGTTTTCCTGAGCCAATAGCACTTTATTAAAGGGTCCATGGTCCCCTCTGATGAAGTGTGCCTCAGATCTCCCTCACAACCTGAGATGCCCCCTTCTTGCAGTGCCTTACTTTTTAATTTCTTCATGAATGAAATTGCATTTTCTTACTTAATAGTATTTTCTCCAATTACATATAAAGATGATTTTCAACATTCATTTTTGTAAGATTTTGAGTTTCAAATATTTCTCCCTCCCTCCCTCCCCAGAACAGGAAGCAATATGATATAGATTATATATGTACCATCATGGAAAACACTAATTTAAAAAAAAATTCAAGTTCCAAACCCTCTACCTCCCTCTTACCCCTCCTCACCTATTGAGAAGGTTAGCAATGTATCAATTATTCATGTGAAATCATGCAAAATATATTTGCACATTTCCCCATGTTCCCCCTGCCCCCCCCCAATTATCTTTTCTTTATCTATAAAATGAGCTGGAGAAGGGAAATAGAAAACCACTCCAGTATCTCTGTAAAGAAAACCCAAATGGGGTCACAAAGAGTCAGATATGAATTAAATGACACAACATCAGCAACAACAAAATGAGAAAAATAAAGTGAAAAAAATGATGCTTTAATTTGTATTCTGAATTCATCAGTTCTCTCTCAGGGGGAGGATAGCATTTTTCATCATGGGTCCTTTGGAATTTGATCAGAGTAGCTAAGTCTTTCACAGTTGATCATCATTAGAATATTGCTGTTCCTGGCTAACCAGATTTCAGATGGGCCCCCAAAACTACAATCCTATTCTATAGTTTGCTGGGTTCACCACACACTAGTTAGAATTCCCTTCTGTAAATACATCGTCGGTCCTGTTCACACCATTGATTCTTTCCTCCCCCAACCACTGCAACCATCCCCGTGCCAGCTACCTAATATGATTCCTAAAAGGGAGACCTTCCTGCAAATGTTGTAGAGATGCTATAAAGGTGTTGGAAAACGCCAGGGGCCTATCTTTTAACCTCTCTGTGCCTCAAAAACTATAAATTCGAGAGGGGTTGTGATCTCACTGATGGAGAGAGTTCCCACACTGACGAATCCCAGGTTCTTGGACTAACTACCTCTCACAGAGCTGTTGTGAAGTTCAAATTTTAAAATGTGTGGAAACGTGTTCTGTATATGGTGAAGTGCTGTATAAATGCAGCCTGTTAGTAATTATGCCTTTTCAGCATTTTCTATGAAGGAAGGTGGTGATTTATAGCTCTGCTGCAATACCCTAAAATGCCTCCAAATTTTCAAGTCTCAAATCACAACCAAGTCTAATTCACTTTAGATTTTAAATTGTACCATTTAGCATTTTAGGGAGAAAGGTAAACAAACTTTAGGATCCATATTTCCAAAAGGGTGAGTGGATAAAGGTTGGCAAGTGAGTGTTGCTCCCCAGAAGTCAGGCAAAATCCCATAGCGGTTCATGGCACAGAATTCCAGCATGGATAAAAGAGATTTTCTGGGGACTCCTCAGAGTTCTACCATTGTAGTCTGGGAGTCTTAAACAGAAAGACAGAATGGTCAGTTTCCTAAAGATACAGGTAGCTCCACATTGCTCACCTCTTCACTCATCTGTCACTCTTCATCACCTTTGCCCACTTGTTGAACAGTTTCTGCTAATTTCTGTACAAATGTAGACCATAGCATATGTGCAGCTTTTGCTTTGAGGCTTAAGATAATCCCCTTTCAGATGTAGTCTTCAAGAACTTTTTGTATCTAAAATCAGAGATCTTCTCCCGTACCCTAAGGTGATGCTAATACTGAAGCCAAGGGGGGCAGCTAGGTGGTGCAGTGGATAAAGCACCAGCCCTGAATTCAGGAGGACTTGAATTCAAATCTGACCTCAGACACTTGATACTTAATAGCTGTGTGACCCTGGTCAAGTCACTTAACCCTCA
Source organism: Dromiciops gliroides (assembly GCF_019393635.1). Lineage (NCBI taxonomy): Eukaryota > Metazoa > Chordata > Mammalia > Microbiotheria > Microbiotheriidae > Dromiciops > Dromiciops gliroides. The sequence continues at coordinate 85,491,210 of NC_057865.1, forward strand.
TTGCCCTGCAAAAAAAAAAAAAATACTGAAGCCAAGGGTTTCTTACATACTTCCTGCCAAGTCAAGGACCAAACCAACCCAAGGTGTGGACACTCTGAAATGCACAGGTGAGGACAGGTAAGTACTTGGTTGGAAATTAATTCAAGAATGATGCTAGATACTGAGACACAGTTTGTTAGGGTAGAAATTGTGTTGATCTTGGAGTCAGGAGTTTTCATGTCTCTACTCTGGCACATGTTATCTGGGCACCCATAGACAAGTCAATTGGCATATCAAATTTTGGAAATCTCAATTTATCTCAAATTATGGAAATTTGAATAATTCTTTTAACAATTGTTTTATATTTATATAGTTTTTAACTTTTGTAAAGGTCTTTCCATGTATTAATTTTACTTTCTCAACTTTATGGGGTGCAGTTCTATAGGTGGCATAGTGGGCAGAGCACCAGGCTTGGAATCAGGAAGATTCATCATGAGTTCAAATCCAGTTTCAATGATTTATTAGCTTGTGACCCTGGGCAAGTCATTTAACCCTTTTGCCTCAGCACCTCATCTGTAAAATGAGCTGGAGAAGGAAATGGCAAATCACTGTAACATCTTTGCCAAGAAAACCCCAAATGGGGTCACAAAGAGTTGGACACAACTGAAAAACAACTCAACCACAACAAAATCTATAGGTGCAATATTCAGTAGAATATTAAGCTCCCAGAGGGCCCAGGCTAGTTAGATTTTGGTTTTGTATCTCCAGTGCCCTACCCAGTGCCTTGCATAAAGTAATTCCTTAAGAAATGCTTGTTGAATTGAATCCTAATTTTGCAGATAAAGAAACAAGCTCAAAGGTTAAGTGATTTGCCCTTGGGAACCCAACTGGTAAATGTCAGAGGCCCAGGTTTTTCCTTATATCCTACACTGTTCCTATCTACTACACAGGGCTTTTGTGAGGAAAGGGTTTCAGAAACCGTCAAAGACTATATAAAGGTGAATTATTATTACTGGCACTATATTTATTCCACCTGTCTGCCTGGAGCTTGAACTAACTAAGCCAGTTCAGGCTATGTAGGTGCCGGCGAATAGAGAAAATTATGGGGATCCCTGGGTGAAGAAGGAAGGGAAGCAAAAGACCTAGCTAACTCATCAACTGTAAAATCAGCTCCAAGGTAATCTAGATTTGAGTCAAGTAACAGAGGAAGAAATACAAATAATGAAAAATATATTGGTGGCCCCTTTGATAAATGTTCATGGCATAGAAGAGTTGATAAAGCTGTACCAAATAATAATCTCCATTCTTTCCAAGGCCTCTTTGCTGAAATTGCCAATTAACATAGTGCTTTAAGAGGGAGGTAGATGCCATCAGTTAGGAAATGGCTTGAAACCAACTTCTTGTACCCAAGATGCCAAATGGCTCCCAGAGGGATTGTGCTAACTGGTAACTATCAATCTGGTTTTAAATCGAACCAGTGACCTGATGAGGAAAGATGTTTTTCTCCTTCCCAGCCCCAGAAAAACCCTTTGGAATCTTCCAGGATTGGTGCAATTTTTATTGCTATTCATCTTCTTGATGCCCTTGACTTTGCACTATAATCTCCAGGTATTGGCTTTACCTGGTCCATATAGTCTGATGCAACCACATTCTCAATAAAATGGGGATAATCAGCCCTGCCCAGCCCTGCCCTGCCCTGCCCTGCCCTGCCTATTTCACAGGGTTGTTGTGAAGATCAAATAAGATAATGGATAAAAAAGTACTTTGAGAAACTGTAAATCACTGTGTAAATGCTTCCATATCATTATTCGTACACCAAATTGTTTTGCTGTTGATAAGGGATTTCCCTTAGTGCCTTTGAAGGCATTTCTGCCCATAGCTATTCAGTACCATAATCTGACTTCCATAGGTGTTGACCTGGCTATCATTTCAACACTTCTATTATTACTATTATACTATTACTTTATTATTTTATCACATTATATTATAATATAATAAATTACATCATATTATATATTACTACTATTATATTACTATTAGTCATATGGGTGTACTTGAGCTTGGGAATATATGATAGTGAAAAAGCATAGTAAAGTAGTGGGAAATTTCACTCTCGACTTGGTATGGGTTCTGACTCTGCTTTGTGATTAGCCTTGTGTCTCCAAGTAAGTCATTTTACCACTCCAAAGCCTCCAGTTTTCTTCATCTATAAAATGAGTAATGTTAGGACAACCTACTTCATGGGTTTCTTATGAGGATCAAATGAGATAATGCCCAGGAAACACTTTTATGTAACTATTTTTTATGTTATGTAGAGATATATAGACATATTTATTGTGTGTGAGTAGGTGGCATGGTGGATAGAATGCTGGGCCTGGAGTCAGGAAGACTCCTCTTCCTGAGTTCAAATCTGGCCCCAGACCGCAGGCAAGTTACTTAACCCTGTTTGCCTCAGTTTCCTTATCTGTAAAATGAGCTGGAGAAGGAAATGGCAAACCATTCCAGTATCTTTACTAGAACTCCCCAAAAGGGTTCAAGAAGAGTCAGATATGACTGAAAAACAATCAACACAAAAACTCATCCGTTGATGCAACTATTGCTAATAATAATACAACTATTGCTAATAAGAGAGAAGCAGCAGGGGCAGCTAGGTGGCACAGTGGATAGAACACCGGCCCTGGATTCAGGAGGACCTGAGTTCAAATCCGACCTCAGACACTTAACACTTACTAACTGTGTGACCCTGGGCAAGTCACTTAACCCCAATTGCCTCACCAAAAAAAAAAAGAGAGAGAGAGAGAGAGAAGCAGCAAGGTGTTGTGGCCTGTCAGCTGATCTCAGGATTGACACCTCTGACATATGCCTTATGTTTCTGGGAACCAAGGCTCCATACCTCTTCCTGCAGTCTCCTCACCATGACCTCCCACTCTCTGACAATCTCCATCTTCACATCCCCTCTAGGATACCTTTATATGTTGTCTTCTATTAGAGTGGAAGTTATTTAAAGGCAGAGAGTGTCTTGCTGGCCTTTCTGTATGTCCCCACAACTTAGCACAGGGCCTGGAACATGAAAAGTATGCAATAGAAGTTTTATCTATCTGTTCTGATTGTATGTCCCAGGCGAGTCCTCCAAACTCCCCATGTTCCAGTCATTCTTCAAGGTACAGAACAGTTGCCCATGATCCTTTGCATGAAGACTTCCCTACACTGATAAATAATACTAATGAAAGTCAATGTATAGAGCCCTTTTTTAAGGTTGACAAAGCACTTTAGTTATGGTTTGTTCCCACCGTGCCCTTCCCATCTCCAGTTGACTAGTCTCAAGTCATTGGCTGACCCTGTCCATAAGGTTCCCCAGATATGAGAATACCCCAAAAGCTTAATATAAGGAAAGAGCTGAAGAGTCTGGATTCAAAGTGAGTTAGGATTCTGCCAGGAGGCGGTTTAAAGGGAATTCAGGGGGATGGTCCACATCTCTCTTTGTACCTGGGCCTGCCCTTTTATCTGCCTATTCCATTCTACATGTGCTAAGCAAGCATGAGAAACAATCCAGCTCAGCTAGTGGGTCAGTCTTGCTGGGGAGCAGTTGGCAAGACTGACAGTCCTTAGCACTGACATAACTGTGAGTGAGGAAAAACACTGGGGAAATAATTTGGGTCCTTAGTTACCCCAAATGACAGAACCTTGAGGTTTTGTAATAAGTGAAACAGATTTGAAGGGTGCCTGCAAGCTCCCAGTGGGAAAAGGTGAGGCGTACTGAATCTAAGCACACAAACTATGGTCCATTAAACTCTTTGGACATTACCTATAGACCATGAAACAGGAAAGTTTCATTCTAAACACCTGAAGACACTCTATTTAAACTCCTGGAATCTCCTCCTTCTTGTTGGCCAGAATGGGCTTTTGGGGCTTTCTGTGTCAGGGAGAAGTTCAGGTGCCAAGGCAATAGAGTGATTGTTTTAAAGTACAGTATTTGGTTTTGTATATTTGGTTGCAAGTAATGATTAAGTTCAATTATGCCAAGCATGTGGGTAATTGAATTCTGCTGAAAGAGAGTTGAAAGGGAAGAGAGCAAACTTCCCCACCCCACCCCATTAGAGAGAGCCTTAACAATCTACTTGATTAAATGCATACATACTACATCCCTGGACTATTGAGATGAGTGAAATAAGCAAAGAAACCCACAAAAAAGGTGGAATAGGGGGCAGCTAGGTGGCGCAGTGGATAAAGCACCGGCCCTGGATACAGGAGTACCTGAGTTCAAATCCGGCCTCAGACACTTGACACTTACTAGCTGTGTGATCCTGGGCAAGTCACTTAACCCCCACTGCCCTGCCAAAAAAAAAAAAAAGGTGGAATAGCTAGAGGATAGAGGTAGTCAGCTCTCTGAGAACCATAGAGAGCTTAGTATTTCCTTGAACCACCATCTGGTGTTGGGTGGAGCACACAAGGAGCTGGACATACCTGTGATTACCAACTTTTGGCTCTCATGGATAAATAAAGTGACACATTTGTCTAGGAGTGCCCCCTAGTGGTTAAACCAACATTACCTCATCTGAGCATCACATAAAACACCCATTTTACAGATAAAGAAGCTGAATTAAATTTAATTGATTTTGGTACCTTAGTGACTATGGGTATCATGTCACACCCATGTCATTCCCTAATTCTCCAAGGTATATAATTCTAGTTGTTTTTAGAAGGAAAAATCATTGTCTTCCAAACCTAATCCTAGTTTCTCCTACATTCATCATAGAACTATCTCTATTTTGATAGTCTCTTGTTCTTCCATATCCTTCACACCCACACTTGTTCCCATTTAGCTTATGTATATCGATTTTATACCCTGCCTTCTTCTGAAAAGGAAGTGAGGAGGCTTACACATTTTTCAAGCCTTTGAAACCTCTGTCTAGGCTACCAAAATGTGGGATAGTGGAAAGGACACTGAACTGGAGACCTGGGCTCCCTTCCTAGTTGTGCCAGTTTTTCAACATCTGAAAAATAAAGAGCTTTCATTAAACAGGTGTGCTTTGAGGTCCCTCCCAGGTCCATGATTCTATCATATCAGGGTATTCTATAGAAATTGAAACCCATCTGTTGAGATAGGGCATCACCAGTGTGTCCACATGATAGTAACCACAATAGTAGGAGTAAATAGCAACAATAGGTCTGGTTTACCTCATTTCCTACTCGGGCAGGTTGGCTAACCAAATCAAGGCAATTGATTAGGTATAAAGCTCTGGGGAAGCTGGGAATTAAACTGCCGTTTTGTCAATAGAACGTCATTTCATCAGGATAATGTCCCTGGCCAAATGTGGCCGAATGTTTCTGCATAATTAATTCCACTGATGCATTAAGAAATGTTATACAAAATATTAATCAAAAAGTAGTGTCAATACAAGGGTAATATATAAAACCCAGATATGAAAATCACAAACCTCCCTGAAAAGACTCTACTCCCATTGAGACACTTACATCTAGAAATATTTGTATTTTTTCCATAGAACTTCAATTTTTAAAATTAGTCTTTTAGAGAAAGGTAATTAGAGAGTACCAGAATGGTCAAATGGATAGAGAGCCAATCTCCTAGTCCTGAAGACCTGAGTTCAAGTTCTGCTCTGGCAACTCTGGCCATGTGACTTTGGGTTATCACTTGACCTCTTAGTTCCCCAGGTGAATTTCTAAGACTAAAAATTGAAGGCCAGTTACTGAGCTGCACTGATAAAGGGAGTTAATTCTCTCATGTGACATTCCCTAAACCAGTGAAATCTAGCCTATGTTCAGAAATACATATACACAAATAGATATGTATACATATACATATAATTATATAAATATAACAATAAAAAGGAACCTTACTTGGGAAATTAATTTGTTACAAAAAATATTTAAACACCACTGTAATGTAAAGACTCACCCTGTTTATTTTATATCTCTCTCTATATATATATATGTACATGCAAAGTCATACATTAGTAACTGTTGCTGTACCCCTGTTGAGCTTCATATGACCTCATATTATTTCACTTTAAAGAGAGCAATTTATCATCTTAGAATGTGTTCTTTTGGACCTGTGTTTGTGTTTTGTGCTTGTCTTGTTTTGTCCTTGAAATCTGGGTCTAAGTGAGGGAATGGCTGAGTTCTGAAATGTCATGGCAATGACCCAATTCAGTAGAGACTTTCTCCAGCCTCACTGGAGGCCCCTCCTGTGGTCTGGATAATCCCCACTGAACCCCTTCCATTGCCTTGCTGAATGACTGAAAGGGTTAGCACACCTCTAGAGCAACAGTGGCCAAGGACAAAGAATGAGGAAATTGGAATGTATGTGCAAATCAAGAGAAAAAGATATCAGGATGGGCACTAATGCCCAGTCCCAACCCTTAATCTTTCTTACAAAACAAAACAAAACAAAAATCACTTCTCAGAAGGGCCTGTCACTTTTGTGATTTTGTTTTATTTTTTTGCTTTTATTTGTTCATTAAATCTGCAAATATTGCATGAGCTGAGGCAGTAACACAGGTGAGTCCCAAAATTAGACATTTTGATGAAGTCCTTGAAATAAAAGATTCCCAGGCATCAAAATTAATGCAAAACAAGGGGTCCATAGGAAAATGATCTTATTCACACCCAGTTTACATTAGGCAGGTTAGATTTTTCTCTTTGCTTAAACCCAAACCCAGAAATCTAAGACTAATACCCTGTTGGACAGCCTGGTACTTACAAGCAACTGGTTCATAAATAACATACCCCATATAATGTTTAATGCTAACAAATAATGCCTCCTTTTGTCTGTGATGACAATAGTCTTTATTTTTTATTTATTATTTTTTGTGGGGCAATGAGGGTTAAGTGACTTGCCCAGGGTAACACAGACCGTAAGTGTCAAATGTCTGAATCCAGATTTGAACTCAGGTCCTCCTGAATCCAGGGCTGTGTATTATCTACTGCACCACCTAGCTGCCCCAATGACAACAGGTTAATGTCAATGCTCATTTTCAGATCCTAAAGCTATAGTCCTAGATTAGAATCTGTAACGATTGGAATAACGCCACCTGCTGGATACTTACTGTAGAAGAGTTCTGCCCATGAAGGGAAGGTCTTTGAGGGCAAGACCAGGAGTCAGGAAGTGACGCAGACTAGTGGGAGGAGGAAGGAAGAGACTGGCGCTCAGTCTCGGTCTTTCTTTCCTGAGGACGCTGGCGGAGAAGGGAGCTAGAAATGTGCTCTCCCTTTAATAGATAGGTATCTAGGCCTTTCTCTCTCTCTTTACCAAATTCTTATTCTCCTTAATAAATGCTTAAAAGTCTAACTCTTGCTAAAGCTTGTAATTAATTGGCGACCACTCATTAGATATTTTAGACAGACTAGCTAGAATTTTACCCCTTAACAGATGGCTGACCGCGAAGAGGAAAGCTAACCCTCAGTCTTCTGATCTTCTGGTTGGGTAAGAAATTTCCCCTCCCTCTCCCTTTAACTGCTAAGTACTGGCATACTGGCTGTGTTTTTCCTTTGAATTTTTTCGAATGGACCTTTTAAACTCCCTAATTACCCTATTTTTGATTTTAGTCTGTTTAACCAGACAAATGGGAGATAAGATCATGTTAATGCTTTGTTTTTGTGGATTTTCTATTTTTCTTTTTATTTTTGTTAAAAGAGCCAGCAACTTACTCACACAAGGAAATATCTCTCCCTCTCCCAACCATGCTTTTTCAGAGAAACCTGAAGAGATTCCCGCAGCTTTTCCCAGTTCTAACACTAATTGTTGCTTTAATTTTGCATGCCTGGAGGCAATGACCCACCCTCTAGAAGCTTTTAATCCCCTAGCACCTGGAGGCAAAGTGGGGGAAGAGGAATCCAGGCCTGAGTTCAAAATCAAGTCTGATTCAAATTGCTCTGGTCCCTCCCCTCCTCTCCAGACCCCACCCTCTACTCCTCCTATGGCCAAGCCCATAGCTTCCCCTGCCTGGGAAGTCCAGAGATCTGATGCGCATGCTCAACTTTTTCTACCTGCATTTGCAGCTTCAGGCTCAGCCCTTCCCCGGCCTGGCTGTGCTTTTGAGACAATCTCAGAAAACTCTTTAAATTCCAGATATGCTTGTTTTGTTCATAATTTTGCTAACCTGCTTTTGTCTTTAATTAGTAATCTTATAAAGCATTTGTATGGTGAAAAGACTGACAGACAATATAAAGGGGTTAAAGAAGAAAAACTTAAGCTGAATAAGAATGACAACCATCAACATAGTTCAAGACTCTGCTTCTTTTGCCATGGAAGGGTATATATTTTAGAGAAATGTAGAAGTAAGCAGCAAGGTATTGATATGAGTGTTGGGGATTTTAGATATCGGAATCAAAAGTGTTCTGAATTCACTCAGAGTATTAATGTCAGTTCAGAGGTTACATAGGCTTTCTATGCTATTATATATACATTTTGAAATTAATGGTATGGGTTTATTTTCATAGAGATTTTCATGCTTTTGAGATTGTGTCTTATACTTAGTTTTTAAAACAAGGAGAATATTTGTAAAAGCTTTTTATAGTCATGTGATCAAGTTTATATTTTATAGTACTCTTATTAATATTAAATTCATATTCATTTAGATTTCCCTAGTTTGAATTTCATTGTCTTTTATTATTCCACGTGTATTTTCTTCTATTCATTCATCTATCTAATTTTGAAACATGGTTTTGATTTCATAATACAATGTTAATTCTAGGAGTATTGTGCTCCCATATTCTGAGTTGTTTGTTTTTGTTATTTTTTTTTCCTCAACTGATTATTTGATCAAACTCTTTAAAGCATTTCCCTGGCAAATTGGTTGCCATGGCAAGTGTAAATTGATTCTAGAAGTATTATTTTTGATAAGCATATTCCCCCCCCCCAAAAAAAAAGAGGAGAACATTTGTAAAAGTTTTCTTTTTTCAAAAAAAAAAAGTTCTTTGAGATTCTGTTGTGCTTTAACTTGTATTTAAGTATGTTCTGATTTTTCACAAAAGTAATTGTATACTAAGTAAAAAAAAGGGTATTATTTGAAATTGTTGCATAATTATATATTGTGTTCTGAGTCAAGATGTATTCACATTTTTTGCAATCATTTATTATCCTCAATTTTTAAATCCATATGAGACTTGGATTATGGGAATTTATCATTTAAGACATTAATTGCCTTTATTCTGAGTTATCAGATGCCAGTTGGCCAAGATGCCATCCAATCACAAGAGGAATACATGCAAGAGCAGACACTGAACTGTCACATGAGGGGAGACATGCATGAAGTCAAGGTACGGCCGAGGGAACGGCTTTTGACAAATGTTGAGGTTGGATTCTCTTGGTTTAATATTTTATTCTCTTTTTCCCCACAATATTGTACAGATGGCTGGAAGTATTCATCCCACCCATCTCACTTCTACACCTGGCTTCTATGCTCCCTCCTATATGCCTGATGCCATGGACATCTCAATCCCATGCATCTGATTAAGTCTGACTCAGTTTCCTCCAATATGTTTGGTGGCATGGACATGTATTCCATCCACCTATTTTAAGCCTGGCATACTGCATGGACAGTATATATTGCTCAAGTGTGGGAATGTTCATATCCCATCATTTCTCTGTTCTTTTATGGTAACCCCCATAATTATCTCAGGTGTCATGATAAATACAGTGTTGAATTTGGCCTTGACACCTGTTACCAATTATATTAGATTTTTTAATTTCTCATAATGGCATGAGGATAATTAGGCAGATGATGCAAAAAGTGATAAAACAAAGACAAAAATTATTTTTATTAATTAATATTGCAGCAATTGTCTTCTCAATTACCCTCCATAAGGGGGGACTATAGTAATATTATAATTTTAAAGAATGGTTCAATTTTTGTTTTATTATATGTTTCATGTGTAACAACTAAGATTATGAATTCCCTTAGACATGTTATTGAGAACTTTCGTTGTTTGATTTGATTATTGACAAAGCTATTTTAAAGTTGTGTTAAGCTCAATGTTGTAGGAAATTTTCCTGGCTGATTACCAGCATCCACACATCAACCCCTGAAAAGACTTCCATTCCACGACTACACCTAGAGGACATCTGAGAAAAGACTTTCAGAGACTTTAAATGAACAGTTTTGATTTGTTGTTTTTGTTGTTTTTTTTTCTCTTTCTGTTATAATATACACCATCTGTAACATGTATTCTCTGCAGAGGCCCTCCCTTTGCAAGACTAATGTCAAAGCGTCGGTTCATGAGGACAAAAAAAAAAAAATCGCCCCTCTGGACAAAACTTTCCTCTCTTCCTTTTCTATATTGTTGTTCACATATTATTAGTTAGCAATAGTTATTCTTTTTACTGTTCCGTCAAGGAAACATTTTGTTTCTTGAGGAACAACAGGGGGGACTGTAACGATTGGAATAACGCCACCTGCTGGATACTTACTGTAGAAGAGTTCTGCCCATGAAGGGAAGGTCTTTGAGGGCAAGACCAGGAGTCAGGAAGTGACGCAGACTAGTGGGAGGAGGAAAGAAGAGACTGGCGCTCAGTCTCGGTCTTTCTTTCCTGAGGACGCTGGCGGAGAAGGGAGCTAGAAATGTGCTCTCCCTTTAATAGATAGGTATCTAGGCCTTTCTCTCTCTCTTTACCAAATTCTTATTCTCCTTAATAAATGCTTAAAAGTCTAACTCTTGCTAAAGCTTGTAATTGATTGGCGACCACTCATTAGATATTTTAGACAGACTAGCTAGAATTTTACCCCTTAACAAATCCATAGCCAGGACTAGTGCCCACTGCTGGTGAGGTAGCTCCCTACCCTCCAAGGCACCACTAGTATGGGAGGCACTCTTGGGAAGTCCATTGAATAATGCACTCTCCTAGCAGGGGTAAATGTGGTCTAGCATGTTCTTCAGGTTTCTCTAAAGGTCTGAAGCCCTACCAGATATTTCCAGGAAGAACCCTGAGAACTTGGTCTAGCTTGTTAAGACCTGTTTTTGCAGAATGCATACCCTCTTGCTAAAGAGGTGGCTACAGACAGGTTTCTTTTGAGTTACATCTGTAGGGGTAAGGTGAACCAATCAGGAAGTCAGCCAAATAAACATTTATTAAGCTCCTTCTATATGCCAAGCACTGTACTAAGCATTGAGGACACAAATATGAAGAAGAAAGACAGTCCCTGCCTTCAAGGAGTTTACATTCCAATGCAGGAAGAAACACACAAAAGGAAATTGAAAGGGAGGAGGAGAGGGAAAGGTACCTGCCTCAGGGCCATGATGAAAAAGTCCAGTGGACTGCAATTGGGTGAGAAACAATGAGATCCCTTGCCAGGGTACCCTCTTTAAATGGTGGTTTAGAGAGGAATTTTCCACTCCATCTCTATTCTGAGGTATTCCAGGAGCTGAGGGTATTTGATGAGGTGTAAGTACCAAAGCTGAAATGGTCTTGCAGGATGAAGAGGCTCCTGGGGGCATGATGAAGCCCAAAGGAGTTCATTGGCATCTACACTAAGAAATGACCCTCTTCAGAACCAAGAGAACATTGTACACAGTATCAACACACTGTGTGATGATCAACTGTAACAGACTTAGCTCTTCTCAGCAATACAAATGATCCAAGACAAAACCAAAAGACTTATGGTGGAAAATGCTCTCCACATCCAGAAAAAGAACTATGGAATCTGAATGCAGATTGAAACACACAATTTTCACTTTTGTTGTTGCATTTCTGTTATTGTTCTTGTATATTCTTGTGTGGTTTTTTTCCTTTTGTTCTGATTCTTGTCTTACAACATGACTAATGTAGAAATATGTTTAACATGATTGTAATGTATAACCTAAAGAAAGAAAGAAAGAAAGAAAGAAAGAAAGAAAGAAAGAAAGAAAGAAAGAAAGAAAGAAAGAAAGAAAGAAAGAAATGGCCCTCTTCTCTATAGAGTTTTCTCTTGTCCGAATAGGAAGTGGTAGAGGGCAGCAAAAGGATGGGAAAAGATGTTCTACTCAGTAGGATGGCCATATGCTTCTGGTATCTGTCCAACCCACCTTAAAAGGAGATTGTTCACGAGCCCTGGATTCAGGAGGACCTTAGTTCAAATCTGGCCTCAGAGACTTGACACTTACTAGCTGTGTGACCCTGGGCAAGTCACTTAACCCTCATTGCCCCACAAAAAAAAAGAATGTACAGGGGGCACTGTGGGGACCAATTTTTAATTGGGGAGTGCTAACTAAGCAGCTCACCGAAATATTGGGGCAAGGAAGGAGACTGGCAGTCTCCCTCAAAACAGAACAAGATTTATTTTAACAAGAACGAACTTAAAAAAAAACAAACACAAATAGGATCAGTAGGATCAAGGGAAAGGAAATAAAATGGGGAAAGGGAAATTATAATACCTGAAAAAAATACCACTGCCCAGGAATCAGCTGAAAATACACTGCAGAACGCCTGTCGTTTTCCAGCTTCCACCTCGAATGCCCAAATCTCCTCCCCCAAACCCAGAAACACCCCACACAGCCCCAGCCAATGGGATGGCCTCTCTGACAGTCACATGACTGCCCTCACTAGGCTTCCAATCATTCTAATTTTGTCAGGTCCATGTAGGCGTCACGAGTGGTGATGATATGAGGTGCCGGAGCCCTGGCAATGGCTACAACCAGTTTATAAAGCACCAGCCCTGGATTCAGGAATACCTGAGTTCAAATCTGGCCTCAGACACTTGACACTTACCAGCTCTGTGACCCTGGGCAAGTCACTTAACCCCTATTGCCCTAAAAAAAAAAAAAAAAGAATGTACAAAAGGAGACTGTTCTTTCTTTTTCTTTTAAAAGCAATATCGGGGCAGCTAGGTGGCTCAGTGGATAGAGCACCGGCCTTGGAGTTAGGAGGACCTGAGTTCAAAGCTGGCCTCAGACACTTAACACTTACTAGCTGTGTGACCATGGGCAAGTCACTTAACCCCAATTGCCTCACTAAAAAAAAAAAAAAAAGGCAATATCAGTTTTGTAGTTTGGGGATTTTAAAATATAATTCTATAAATTTCTCAATATGACCACCAAAATAGAACCCTTTCTTGTTAACAAAGTATACCTAGACAAAAGAAAGCACCATGTCTATGATCATGTATGACCATACACATGGCATTCTTCCTCTGGTCCAGCCCTTCTCTTCTGAGAGGCAGTTTCACTATCAGTCCTCTCAAAATTAGATACTCCAGGGGGCAGCTAGGTGGTGCAGTGGATAGAGCACTGGCCCTGGAGTCAGGAGTACCTGAGTTCAAATCCAGCCTCAGACACTTAACATTTACTAGCTGTGTGACCCTGGGCAAGTCACTTAACTCCAATTGCCTCACTAAAAAAACAAAAACAAACAAACAAACAAACAAAAAAATTAGATACTCCACTGATCTCTGTTCTGATGTCTTCTTTTACATTGCAGACATTGTCCATGCTGAGGTTTTGATTCTATATGCTTCCTCAGCATCTATTCATATGAGTCTTAGGTGGGTTATTTTTACCCAAAAGATAACATCCTACTATGCTAAGAATTCCCAGATCACTCTAATCATTCCTCAGTTCAATCCCATGAGGCTCTAGAAACACACTATGCCCCATAGAGAGAATAAATACTTTTGACTTATTTTGTCTTTGTAGTCATCTCACCTAGAACAATGCCTTACACATAGCTGGTTCTCAATAAATACTTACAGGAAAGGATTAAATAGAAACACATAAAACATCAACCCCAATAACTACCATGGATTTAAATTTAATCTAAATAAATACAAAATTCAAGCATTTTAGTTGTAAATAGTTCATAGGTCCAGTGCCTAATCAGTGTCTGAAATATAAAATATAAGTATATTTGCAATTAATTTTTGCCTCATTCCAAGTGTGTCAAAGCAAGAGGCTATTGGAACTAATCTATGATAAAATTAAATAGTCATAAATCATAGCATGTTAGTGTAAAATACTTTACCCCCTCACTTTACAGATGAGAAAACTGAGGTCCAAGGAGATGAAAGAATTTCAATAATCTATATATTTATAATTTTAATAATCTCTTTTGTCAATAGCTTCCTAAACTGAGGAGGGGGATCGGAAAGGTAGGTTAAAATGTAATTTGAATTTTAAACACTAAATATTTTCTATGAAACCAGAAACTGCCACATAAACAAAATTCACCATCCAATTCTTATGGGCAAAATGGTAAGAGTACTGAAAATTATTTTATTTGTGTTTCACATTTTCAGTGACCACTCTAAATGCATTTTAATGTAAAGGTTAATGCAGTATTAATAAAGGGCAGATAGGTATTTTAATTGTAGATCAACTCAATATACTCTTTTAAAACCTCTTTAGCTGGCTAGATAGATATTATTAGCACTGTATATCACTAGAAGGCACATGTTTGAATCAAATCATGCTTATTAATTTAATTATTAAACCCAAATTGCGATCATTATCTCCATTTTCAAAAGAAAAATTGTATTATCAATAAATTTCTCATCAAGTACTCCTAGGAATTTATAATGAGCTAACTATAAATATATTCATGAACTGAATACATTCTTATAAATTAAGTATTTTATCTGCATGATATCCTTTGTTTTTCAGAAGTATTTGGGGTCACATAAGTAACAATTTAAGTAAATCAAGCTATCTCTGTCTCAATTCAGGTCATCCATTTGGGGAAGGTTAGTTTGATTCATCTAAATCTTTGTACAAACAGCACATATTTCTCCTGGGAGCTAATAGAATATATTTCTGCATTGGCCAAGGTAAAACAGAGTTTGGTTAGGATTTTGGAATGGTGCTGTATAGGAGGGGAAACATTTGGACAAGGATGGGAATGATGGTTAGACCATTAAGGAATCTGACCCTAAGGAGATGATTTCACTTTAATGATAAAGATCCCCAGATGCATGGATTTAGTTATATTTTATCCCCAGTAGTTATTTTACTGAGAAACCCAAGGGGAAAAAGGGAATAAAACATTTAAATGAAGAAAATTTCATTGAAATCCACTGTCTAGTAGACTGTCTATTTTGTCTCTGCACTGTCAATACAATACTTACATTTCAGAAAACACTGGCTTCTTTTGTCCTACTATATTTATTTATTTTTAGTAATGTGCTACAGCTAAACAGTATTGTATAACTGTTTTATCAGCATCTAGTTAGGTCTTGGCTATTGGGAAGTTCCACACAAGTATTTGCTCCAGCCCCAATAGCAGCCTCTCTCCTCTCCTATCACCAATTAGATGAGAAACTGAAATTGGCATATAAACACTAGAAGCCTTAAACAATTCTGGGTGTACTGTGTCCACCAAAATATCAGAGAATTTACTGATATCGTGGTTCCTCTAATAAAATAGAAATATTAGTATTAATAATAAAGATAAGAAAAAGAAACCAGTGATAATAGTGGTGGTGATGAAGATGATAACTTTACTATAGGTCAGGGGTTCTTACCTTTTGGTGTCATGGTCCCCTTTGGCAGTCTGGTAAAACCTATGAACTCCATCTCAGAATATCGTGTTTTTCATATATGACCTATATTAGATTGCTTTCTGTCTTGGGGAAGAGGGAGGGTAGGGAGGGTGGGAGAAAAATTTGGAACTACAAATCCTATGAAAACAAATGTTGAAAACTATCCCTATATATAACTGGAAAATAATAAAATACTGAAGTATCCAAAAAAAAAAAAAAAAAGAATAGCATGTTTTTAAAATATAATCATTGCGGGGCAGCTAGGTGGCGCAGTGGATAAAGCACCGGCCCTGGATTCAGGAGGACCTGAGTTCAAATTCGGCCTCAGACACTTGACACTTACTAGCTGTGTGACCCTGGGCAAGTCAATTAACCCTCATTGCCCCGCAAAACAAAAACAAAAACAAACAAAAATATATAATCATTGAAGGAAATGCTAAATTTTAATTAAAGGTTGTTGAAAATAAAGGCATAATTTTTCCCCATCCAATTTCATGAACCCTTTGGGTGTCCAGGTTAAGAATTCCTTCTCTAGAGGCTTGAGGAGCAAAGAAATTTGGGGCAAAAGAAGAGAACCCCTGAAGAGGAAGGGTGTGGAAAATTTCCAGTCATCTATTATGGGTGTGAGAAACTCAACACAACAAAAACACAAGTTGGATCAAACAAGAAACAAAAGGTCTGTGCTCCATTAATATAATGAGTAACAGAAAGTTATGTCAAGGGAAGTGGCTGAAATCCTAGCTTCTCTGCAAAACTGGAAAGCATCAAGGCCAAATAATATCCATAATTATTAGGTCAAATACTCCATAATGGCATATGAATTATTAGCACTTTACCACCTTTCTCTCAGACAGAAGACTGATCCCATTTCTCTTTGCAGGAGGTATTGTATCCTTCCTATCAGAAGATGAGAACACCAGTGATACCACTAAAAATAGCCCAATTATGTATTGATGTATTTTATACGAAGATTTACAACTTATGTCACTAAAAAATCTATAAACACAAGAAAAGAGTATATTGGCTGAAGAGCAAAAGGGTGAGCCAAGAAGTCCCAGGGGTGTAAAGAGCAACTTATCAATTCAGTAATTGCTGAACAAGCTACCAGAAAGTATCATAATATTTACGTTGCTTTTAATGATTGTCTCAAAATCTTTGATTCAGTTCCACACTCATGGCTTGTTCACATAACTGCAGATACCTAAAATTGACCCTAGCATAATGAGAATGCTAGAGTATTTGTTGTCCACATGAAATATTACTCTTGATTTAAAACATGCCACTGATACAATAATGTCAAGAAAATGTATATAAAATGTGACATTTTTCAAGGAGATAGTTTAAGCCCATTGTCTCTATTTAAATCTATTATCATCTTTCAGGAATAGAAGCATGTATGGTTTCCAACTTAAATAAGGAGCCACACCAAAATATCTCATTAAATTTTCATTCATGCACTTGATGTATATGGATGGCATCAAGCTATATAGTTCACCAAAAAAGTATATTAAACAACTCTGTTATCTCATGGAATCTTTCTCTAATGACATCAAAATGTTATTTGGGAGCAGCTAGGTGGTGCAGTGGATAGAGCACCGGCCCTGGAGTCAGGAGTACAAATCTGGCCTCAGACACTTAACACTTGCTGGCTGTGTGGTCCTGGGCAAGTCACTTAACCCCAATTGCCTCACCAAAAAAAAAAGTCATTTGAACATAATAATTATAAAACTGTTAATGTATGCCAAAGGAAGATAGAGACTGAAGGTTTTGAGCATGAATCCTAAGGTCAAATTGACCAATGGATGAAGGCCATACTTACAAATAACTTTGGTCTTCAGGCAAGATACATTGAGCATAAAGCTATCAAGGAGAAAGATGAGACAGAATACATTAAAAGACTTAATGACATCTTGAAATCAAAGTTTATTGGGAAGAGCATGTCTAAATCAATTAATTCTTATATAATACCTATCTTAATGTAAATTTTTAAAACTGTAAAATGGATCATAACAGATTTAGACATTCTCATAACAAAAAGCCTATACAATATTAATGAAATATGGGGCTCATCACCCTAAAACTGTTCTTGAAAGATTATCACTTTTTCACCAAAAAGAAGAGGATAGATAAACATTCTTAGATCACGTGATAAAAAGATCAAAAAATCTAGGAAATATTTCTGGAATAAAGACACCATTTCACTAAGCAATAATAAAGGCTACCAATGGGTACATAGGACTTGTGAAGGGTAAAAAGAAGTGGTTTACTTTCAAATGGACCTTACAATTAAGATCAAAGAACAGAATCAAAAGATCCTCTATGGGTGACATCTGCATCAACTCAGCTAACTTATAGATTGGCAAAGAAGGTCATTCATGAGCATTTGTTTGTGGAAAAGGAGAGGTTTACAATAGGAATTCAGGGCCAGATCATTACCACCAGAAATTACAGAAGGGTTATCCTTAAGGAGCCTAGATTTAGTAATCAGTGCAGATCATCCACAGAAATGGTAGAAACTATACCACACATCTCTGCAGGCTCCCCCCCCCCACCCCGCCCCCTGCCGCATATGTAGTACCTATATAACACTAAACAAGACATGAGCTGGTGGCTGTAATTATCTCCCAAAAGATTACTATTTCTCACTGGGTATCTGACAAATGCTACAAATGCAGACTTCAAAATACTCAGCTTCTCCCAGCTACATGGAACAAAAAGCTTTTGAAGTACAAAGACACAGCAGAAGAAATCAAAATCCTGTGGAAACAGGATGAGGTAGAGATGATGACCATCATCTTAATTTTTTTTTTTTTTGCGGGGCAATGGGGGTTAAGTGACTTGCCCAGGGTCACACAGTTAGTAAGTGTCAAGTGTCTGAAGCCGGATTTGAACTCAGGTACTCCTGAATCCAGGGCTGGTGCTTAATCCACTGCGCCACCTAACTGCCCCCCATCTTAATTTTTGTATCAAAGACTAACAGATTTGGAAAGTATCACAACAAAAACCCATATTTTATATATGTATATTTTAGTGAGGCAATTGGGATTAAGTGACTTGCCCAGGGTCACACAGCTAGTAAGCGTCAAGTGTCTGAGGCCGGATTTGAACTCAGGTACTCCTGAATCCAGGGCCGGTGCTTTATCCACTGCGCCACCTAGCCGTCCCCAAAAACCCATATGATTTTAATGAAACACAGGATCCATGGCTCTAGGAGGGATGTAGAAATGAGCACTTCCTCACCAAAAAAGGAAGAAGATAATCTATAGATACTGTTTCTATTATTTGTATAGAAAATGAGTTTACATCCTGATGCTTTAATTCAATTACAAAATAAGTTGTTTTATTTGTTTATTTTTATTAATTTTCATTTGTTTTCATTCATTTATTCATGTAGAAGGTTATATAACACTAAATATAAAAGAATAATAACAAGATATCAACATGTCTTGGAACTATTTCAATTAGAACTTGTCATCAGACAGGATAGGGAGAACAAAATGATGATAATAATGATGGTGGTGGTGATAATGATAAATTACCTGATTCACTTTTGCCAAGGAAGGTGGTGCTGAGAACACAAGGTTGTGAAAAGATCTTGTCTGGGAGTTTGAAGACTGGATTTTAGTTAGGTATATTTTAGAACCATCTTGCTTGGCTCCTGAGAGCCAGATTGTTAAAATTTCATTGTGAGCATTTGTATCTTGGAAATTCCAAACACTACAAATTAGGGCTTGATTTATTGTTTTGTTGGTTGTCCAGACTTAAGAAAATAATGGAGAAGATATTAATAATGCTCTCTAAATTTAAAAGTGCATCACATGGGGGCAGCCAGGTGGTAGAGTGGATAAAGCACCAGCCCTGGATTCACGGAGATCTGAGTTCAAATCCAGCTTCAGATACTTGACACTTACTAGCTCTGTGACCCTGGGCAAATCACTTAACCCTCATTGCCCTGCAAAAAAAATGGGGGGCAGCTAGGTGGCACAGTGGATAAAGCACTGGCCCTGGATCCAGGAGGACCTGAGTTCAAATCTAGCCTCAGATACTTGACACTTACTATCTGTATGACCCTGGATAGGTTACTTACCCCTCATTGCCTTAAAAAAAAAAGTGCTTCACAGTTGCAGAGGCCTGGTTGTTAAACATTACCAGTAAACTCCTAATTCTATTTCAGTCTCTACCAATATTTAGGTCTGCATCCATAAAGCTAATAATTTAATTCCTTGGACCTTATTTCTCTAATCTGTTTTTTAAAGGGGGTAGAGAATAATAATAATACTTTTATTACTATTGACTATCTCTAAGAAACTCTATCATAAAAGGATATCACATCTCTATCCCCTATCCCATATCTTATTCAAAGCTTAGCCTCATGTCACCTCCTCCAGGAGATCTTATCTGATCCTGCAGTAGTGCTCTCCCACCTCTTGAAATCAGTTTCTATTATTACACATATGCTTTGTATGTACTTGTCCATGTCTATGTTATATATAGCCCCCAAAAGAACTTAAATTCATTTAGAACAGGGACTATTTCATTTTTATTTTTAATCCTTTTTTTTTAAAACAAAGGCAGCTAATGACCCAGTGGATAGTGTTAAGCCTGGAATCAGGAAGACCTGAGTTAAAATCCAGCCTCAGACTATTTTTATTTGTTTGTTTATTTTTGTTTTGGGGTTTTTTTTTGTTTTTTAATTTTTAAATTTAATTTAGAATTTTATTTTTCCAAATTACATGTAAAAACAAATTTTAACATCAAATTTTAAAAACCTTGTATTCCAAATTCTTTTCCTCCACCCCCCTCCACACTGCCCCCCTTAAGAACTCAAACAATTCAATACAAGTTATGCATGTGTGGTCATGCAAAACATTTCCACATTAGTCAGGTTGTGAAAGAAAACAGATTAAAAAAAAAACTTTAGAAAAGGGAACTAACAAAAAGTTATGCTTCCATCTGTATTCAGAAACCATCATTTCTTTCTCTGTAGATGGATTTCATTTTTCATAAGTCCTTCAAAGTTGTCTCTGATCGTTGTATTGCTCAGCCTCAGATTCTTACTAGCTGTATGACCCTAGGCAAGTCACTTAATCTCTGTCTGCCTCAGTTTCTCCAACTGTAAAATGGTAATAACAATGGTACCTACTTGGCAGGGTGATTGAGCGGACCAATTGAGATGGTATTTGTCTTTAAAATTGTGGGGTTTTTTAAATTATGGAATAAAACAAGCATTTGCATAACAAAGTAGAATAATAAAAATATGATTGCATATGAAACTACAAATCTATTATTTACAACTTACTCTTTTTTTTGTTTTGTTTTGTTTTGTTTTTAGTGAGGCAATTGGGGTTAAGTGACTTGCCCAGGATCACACAGCTAGTAAGTGTTAAGTGTCTGAGGCCAGATTTGAACTCAGGTACTCCAGAGTCCAGGGCTGATGCTCTATCCACTGCGCCACCTAGCTGCCCTACAACTTACTCTTCCTTTAAAACATATAATAAATTTATCGTGTAAATTTATTTTAGATATTATTTAGATATTTTTTAAGTGCTTAGCACAGTGGCATACAGTAGGTGCCATAAAAATGCTTATTCCATCCCTTTCCTCTTTATATCCTCAGTACCTAATAGGCATTTAATACATTTTTCTTTAATTGAATCACTTTCAGCAAGTGATTTTACCCCTTCAGGCCTCCTTTTCCTCATCCAAAGGTTGAACTAGAAGGTATCTCAGTTTCCTTCCAGTTCTAAATTTATGATCCCCAAACTTGTACCTTAAAGCACTATACAGATGTATTATTGCTGTTATTGTTATTAGAGGTCATGCCCTCTGAAGCACATTCGAGCACTGGAATCCCACAATTCTATTTTGTAAGCCATCTTTAAAAGCCCCAAACAGATGAGATGGGAATCATTCATGTGATGTACCTTTTTTTTGTGTGATGTACTTTTTCCTTATGATTTCTTATCCCCCCCAACCCCATAATCAAACCAGTTATACTTAAGGTTTGGGGGTTATCTGGAAAAAAAAAGGCCAACTTGTTTAACCTCCTCCAGAAAACACAAAGAGAATACACAGCCAATAAAGCACTGGGAGGTAAGCTTAATGATCAGCCAGATGTCTGGATCATTCTTAAATTCTGAATTGTAGAAAAAGAGAGATTGAATGAAAGCATAAAACGAACCCGTTCCACAGTTGCTAGTGTTATTTTTTTCTACATTTTTTTTTCAGGATCGATTCTTTTAGTTTCTGGTTCCCTTTGGAGAGTCCACATTCCGTTTTTCGGGCTCCTTGGCCTTAGGTGAAACACAAGGTCAGACTGGGTTGATTTAGGGCATTATTAGCTGTTTATACAGTACCGAGGCTGCACATGACGTTGTGAAAAATGACTTTCCGATCTCAGGGAATAAATCAGAGGCAGAAACTGATTCCACTTAATACTTAACTTTAGCAAGTAAAATATTACACCTGTTATTATTCAGGGCAAACACAGTCCCTTCCATTTGTTTATTGAGGAAACAATTTATTTGAGGACATTTAATTGCAACAGTGAAACCTGTGTTGGGGGTTAATCCCAGTTTATAGATGCAATTAAAAACGGTGTGCTGACTCCAATATTTATTATCTAGGCCCAGAGTGTTGACACAATCAGGGTGTCAAGATGGGTGTGCTTTTGTGTGTCTGTTGAGAGGTGTAAGGCATAGACCACAGTCATGTGGGAAGTGGACACAAATATATGATCACCTTTGTTGTCCATGGCTGACTATCTAATCGGGGAAGACATTTCTAATACAATTTTATTTTAAGTGATATTTGTTCAAATTATTGTGTGTATCTAAGGCTGTTTTGTTTCTTGTAAATTATTCATGACATTTTAATGCCCAACAGGCAAACACTGAAGTTCCTCATCACATATTTGGCAGCATTCCACAATCAGCCCCACCTGAACTCCATTCTCCAACCTGCCAAGCACTCCCACCCCATCCCTAACTACTACAGTTCAAGCTAGCTCCCAACAAAAAGTCTCCAAGTCCTAATACTCTGCCTCAGACTGTTCAGTTAATGTTTCAGAGATTTGTAGGGAGAGTTTACCATTCACCCATGTCACTTAGACAAGACTACCTTTGGTTTCCATAGTGGAAATGTCACATGTGCAATCAATTCTCCAGGCTGACCTCTCTTGTGTGAGTGGGCAGAGGAAGGTGAGTCTCCTTCCAAAGGGCTGAGACAGAAAGTGGTAAATAACTGACCACTACAAGTGACTTTTTTTATCTTAAAGGAAGAAAAGGACTGTCTTTTGGTAAATTTTGGGATTGTTTTGGTTTTTCAAATGGAACCTTTAACTGTTTATGTTACATCCTAGGATTTAGAAGTGATTTTTATTCCAATTTTTATACAACTGACAAAGCATACAGTGTTAGCAATTGAATAGAGTGCAGTAATGTTGTGTTTCCCTGTCCCCCATCACCAGCTCCAATTAGCTTTAAAAAATAATAACTTTATATAGGTAGTAATCTTTTCATTTGTTTTAGATATCAACCCCCCCACCCCAACTTGGGTGTTATTCATTCATTCAACAACCCTGTATTAAATACACCCTGTGTACAAAGCGTAAGTCGTCAGGGTATTCAGCTGAAGAATTTCTTAAAAAGTGAACATTTACTGAATAATGAATCATAAAGGACATTATTTTTATTCATTGAGTTAAACTTAATGAAAGTTAAGCATAATCTTTATACATAATGCAACAATCCCATATTATGAAACTGAAAGAGTATAGAGTAGAATTAAATTAAATCTCAAAGCCACATTCACCTTTTATGACTCATTAGCATGAGTCATGTTTTAGCATATCTTACACACAACTATTGTACAAGGTACCATGTTAGGCCTTGGGGAGATGCAAAGTAAGGCCCATGCATTCATAAGGCTTATATTCATGTGTAAAGAAACCACAAAACACAATACACAAAAACACTATCACATGATAAGTTCATTACAACGATGGGAAATAAGGGGCTATATAAGATCCCAGATGAGGGGGAAAGATATTAAAGAGGAAGTAAATATTGTCATGGGGGATAAAAGGAGCTTCATTGAGATGATGGGCTTGGAGTCAATTTTTATAAAACGGTTAAGAATTCATCAGATGGGGCAGCTAGGTGGCACAGTGGATAAAGCACTGGCCCTGGATTCAGGAGGACATGAGTTCAAATCTGGCTTCAGACACTTGACACTAGCTGTGTGACCCTGAGCAAGTCACTGAATCCTCATTGCCCTGCCCCCCCCCCGCAATAATTCATCAGATAAAAAAGGAGAAAGAGGATGCTTCAGACATAGGAAACAACTTTTGTTGTTTAGTCATTTCAGTCATTTTTGACTCTGTGATCTCATTTGCAGTTTTCTTAGCAAAGATACTGGAGTGGTTTGCCATTTCCTTCTCCAGCTCATTTTACAGAGGACGAAACTGAGACAAGCAATTGGGATTAAGTGACTTGCCCAGGATCACACTGCTAGTAAGTGTCTGAGGCCAGATTTGAATCCAGGAAGATGAGTCTTCCTGACTCCAGTTTGGGCATTTTATCCACTTCATCACCTAGCTGCCCATAGAGAATAACAACTCAAGCAAAAGCCCAGAGATGGGAAAATACATATGTGTCAGCATAGGGGTTGGAGGAAGCAAATTGGCAGAAAATATTTTAGCTTTTGGGAGGTTTTTTGTAGTTTTGGGTTTTTTGTAGCAAATTGTACTTGTCATGCCTATTTTTCTATATGTCTGTTCCATATCAGATTTATCCTGTCTCTAACATAATTTCTGTTTGGTCAGAAATCTGAATTTTGCCCTATATATCTGTGTGACCTTGTAGAATCAAATCAATCAACATTTATTAAACACCTACTTTGTGCCAGGCACAGTACTAAGTTCTGAATATGTTACTTCTTTGTGTTTTGGTTTCCACATTAATAATAAAGCAAGGGGCAGCTAGGTGGCGCAGTGGATAGAGCGCCGGCCCTGGATTCAGGAGTACCTGAGTTCAAATCCAGCCTCAGACACTTGCCACTTACTAGCTGTGTGACCCTGGGCAAGTCACTTAACCCCCATTGCCTCACCAATCATCATCATCATCATCATCATCATGCAAGATTGGATTAGATCATCTTTGAAGTCCCTTCTGCATTTAAATCCCAGGACTCCTTGTTACTAATTCCTTTTAACAATAGTAAATAATAATAGCTAACAATTATATATAGTGCTGACTATGTGCCAGCCACTGTGCTAAGTGCTTCATGATTTCATTTCAGTTGTTCCTTGCAAGAGTTCTGGGAGACAGGTGCTATTATTATCCCCATTTTACAGATGAAGAAACCAAGGCAAACAGAGACTAAATGACTAGCCCAAGATCACACAGCTAGTAAGTGCCCAAGGTGGAATTTGAATTCTGGTCTTCCTGACCCCAGGCCTAGCAATCTATCCACTATACCATCAAACTGCCTCTAGTTACCTGATTCAGTCGCCCAATCCCTCTGAGGGGAGGGATTGCATCTGTCAAACGGAGGCTTAGTAATGGGCATCTATCTATCTGGTGACAGAATACAGATTTATGACCAAAAAGAAATTAATATATAATGTCAGAGACAGAATCAATACCAATATGGAAAATAGAGAAAAGTATGCAGCACAAAAGGAATTTCCTCTACCTGGGTGGAGAAAGATACCAGAGTGCTAAAACATATCGTGCCCCTTTGCATATTTGGATCCTCTGGATCTTGAGTAACTTGGACAAATCATATCCTCTCTCTGGGCTTCTGTTTTCTCCCCAGCCTATAAAAAAAGAAATAAACTAGGCGGTCTCTAAAGTCCCTTCCAGCTCTAATGTTGTATGATTGTATGAGCATTTCTATAGTGCTTTACAGGGGTATAATGGAGCCAGTTGACACTAGCCTAGGAGGGCTGATGCAAAACTTTCAGTGTGAGTATTCACACCTCAGCAAATGCTACAAAGCAGGACTTTATTTATTGTTCTTGATTGACTAGACAGAAGAAAATGATGGGAAAATGTTCATAATGCATATTAACCTTCAAAATGTGTCATGTATCTATCTTCCCCTCCTCAAGAGCTGGCTGTTAAACATTTACCAGTACACCCCAACTTTAAGGTTTGCAGAGTATATGTATACAAATATATGCATATGTATACATACACACATGTATATACACATATACATTGATGTGTATACATGTGTGTATGTACACACACACACACACATATATATATATATATATATATATATATATATATCACTTGAATTTCACAATAACTTTGTAAGGTAAGTGCTATTATTGTCCCCATTTTAGAGATGAGGAAACTGAGGCTGAAAGCTGTTAAATGACTTACCTAGGGGCACACAATTAGCGAGTCAATAATTTGAGATGGGATAGGAATTATAGTTGAGGTATGATTGGAACTCTGCTCTTCTAGACTCCCATGGATCCCCAGTCTATTCACTACTCCAACCTAGTTAACGAATTCAATACAAGAAGTATATATTGGGGGCAACTAGGTGGCACAATGGATAAAGCACTGGACCTGGATTCAAGAGTACCTGAGTTCAAATCCAGCCTCAGACACTTCATTCTTACCAGCTGTGTGACCCTAGGCAAGTCACTTAACCCTCATTAGCCCACCAAAACACACACATACACACACACACACACACACAAAAGAAGCATATATTAAATGCCTATTGTGTCCTTGGCACACTTTCATTCTAGGCAACAGTGATACAAAGACAAAAAAAAAAGTTACTGCCTTCAGGAAGTGTACATTCTACTGGGACCACCCAACTCAAATACAGATAAATAAGTCTCTTTAGGGGAGTAAAGAGGAGGGCTAGAGAAAGGAACTAAAAATGTAATCTCAAGTGAACAGGGTAGAGAGAGCTGGTACCTCAGTTTTGCTTTGTTTTGAATAACCGAGTTAAATAAAGCAAAAGCTACCCTCCCACAAATGGTCTCATAGAAAAATAAAGTTCATGTTTCAAGATTCCAGCTCCAGGTGTCGTCTCTCACTCAGACCTGGCTGAGTGTCCCTTTTGGGAGATCACTGAGACTCTAAAGACTTTGGCCATTTCACTGACTCACCAAACAACGAGAAGTAAAAATGAAACTGAAATCAACCCACTTTAGTCAGGAACTCTAATAAGAGTCTGGGTGGAGAATTTTGAATTCATTTGTTGGGGGTGGGGGGTTGGGGCAATGAGGGTTAAGTAACTTGCCCAGGGTCACACAGCTAGTAAGTGTCAAGTGTCTGAATCAGGATTTGAACTCAGGTCCTCCTGTATCCAGGGCTGGTGCTTTATCCACTATGCCACCTAGCTGCCCCCCCTTTTTGTTTTAGGTGAGGCAACTGGGGTTAAGTGACTTGCCCAGGGTCACACAGATAGTAAGTGTTAAGTGTCGGAGGCCGGATTTGAACTCAGGTACTCCTGACTCCAGGGCCAGTGCTCTATCCACTTGTAATACGCCACCTACTGGAGACTTGCTGTGGGAAAGCTCCACCATGAGGAAAATGCCTCAGAGGCATTGTGGCTTTTCCTTGGCGTCAGGAAATGACGTTTGCTCATGGGTGCTGTCTATCAAGGCTACCAGCCAATCAACTGGAGGAGCCTCCTATGGTCTGGGAGGAGACAGGAAGGAGGAAAGGGAGCCTGCGCAGAGAGCGCTGGGGGTTTTTTTGGCTTCCTGACTTGATGGTGGTGGCCGCAGAGGACTTCACAGGAAATTTGAGGAAAGATAGGAATGCCAGGCTGTTAGAATTCTGTTCTCAATCTTTTTCTTTCTATTTTCCAATAAACCCTTAAAAACCTAAACTTGTTTTATCAGTGATTTTTAGTCAGTTTCCCCCAAACTGGGGGAACAGATTAGAATCCACATTTAGAATCTTAAATTACACACACTGCACCACCTAGCTGCCCCCTTTTGTGCCCATTTTTAAAAAATCAACTAGACAAGAATGAAATGGGCAAAGTGTGGCTGTATAACAGTTCATAGGGAAAACAGTATATTTTCGTGCAAAGCAAATTTAATATAGCAGTGTAATGTAGTATCCAAAAAAGAGAATTCCTTATAGGTTGCAGTAATAAAGGTATAGTATCCCGAGAGAAAGAGGGAGCCAGTTCTCTGGCAGTCTGCACTGATCAAACATCTGTTGACCTGACAAGGGAGGAGTTAGAAGGGTATCAAAAGGCTCAGTCACATCTCTAAGGTTGATTAGCTTCTTCATCCACTTAAATAGGACAAGGGAAGAGTGGAATAAGAAGTATTGTGGGCTTAAAAGAATATGAGATTTTGGGGGCTTCTAGGTGGTGCAGTGGATAGAGCACTGGACCTGGAATCAGGAGTACCTGAGTTCAAATCCAGCCTCAGACACTTAACACTTACTAGCTGTGTGACCCTGGGCAAGTCACTTAACCCGAATTCACACACACACACACACAC
The DNA here is from genome assembly GCF_019393635.1 of Dromiciops gliroides. Lineage (NCBI taxonomy): Eukaryota > Metazoa > Chordata > Mammalia > Microbiotheria > Microbiotheriidae > Dromiciops > Dromiciops gliroides. Next base: position 85,519,149 of record NC_057865.1, read on the forward strand.
AAATATATGAGATTTGGCCTCTGAAATATCTTCCTTATTCATAGACACTTCTCCTCTTCCTATTCCTCCGTGTAGAACTCTCCCCAGAATAGAGGTCTGATTTGCTCCTTTTGGTTGAAGGAGCTCAGCTGATATGCTTACTGGGGATTGAGAGATCACTTGAGGAACATGTTTCAGGGGACAGTTTCATTTCCAGAGTAAGATACTTACATATTTCCCTTTATCGAAGCAGATAAAGGGATGGGGAAAGGATATAATAATAGGAAATCAGGTCACTCCTGAAGGAATTTCCCCAAATATAAAATAACAATATTTTAGACAGAAGGGACCTTTAGAGATCCGGTTCCCCTCTCTCTACCTGTCAGACTCCCTTCTCTAAGCCTCAGTTTCCCCAACTTCAAAATGTAGAGCAAGGCTGAAATTATTTTATGAAATTTACAAATGAAGAAACTGAGCCCCAGAAAGGGAAAATATCTTGAAGTCACTCAATTACAGCAGTACCTTTTTTTTTTCTCATTACACATAACGTAATAAGGGGTTATTCTGTCCTTTAGGAGGTACTCATCTATCTGCTCATCCTTCCTCAAAACCAGTCTAAAGAAATGCAATCCATCTCCTCCTTCATGTGATCCTCTGTGGATCAATAAGTAAGCTATTGTAAAGGAGCCTCCCTGTGTGTGTGTTAGTCTGGTTAGGTTCATCTCTCTGAATTCTGTGGTGGGCTAAAGGATGAAGGGGTGTTTATAGGAGAAGGCTGCTTGTCACTGTCAAAACAAATTTATGAGTCAAAATTAATTAACTTTCTTGCTGAAGCTTTTAACGCTCACCTAGAAAACAGAAACAGTAGCACTGGAAAACAGATATACATCAACAAAAAGGAAAAAAAAAACCCTAGACATTGAAACAAGAGAATATTTCTGAGCTGAATCCTAGGAGGGAGAGGGAGACGTCTCTTTTCTCTTGACTGACAGATTTGGGCAGAAGGCAGCTCCACAGTGGGCTGGTTGGCCTCAAGACCTACACTTGGGGAACTGATTTGTAGCTTGTCTCACCACTGCCTGACTTGAAAGGGTCAAGTTGTTGGAATGGCTCAGACCCACAAAGTCTACTGTCTGTCCTTCTGGAGTCCCCTTGCATCAGCCAGATTTGGGGCCCTAGTTTAAGGGGGGGGGAGGTTTTTCATATCCTTGTAAGAAGGTTGGAAGAAGCAATTAATAGATATGAAATGAAAAGGTGGATTACAGATCATTACCTACCACCATTTGTTGAAAAATGTCTATGTTTAGTCAGGAGATGAAAAGAAGGAAGAAGTAGGAGACAGTCGTGCCCCTGAAATCCTCTACCTCCTCTCATGTACCTCCTCTCCCCCATGCAGCTCTCACCTTTGCACTAACTCTAACCTTAGCGGCCCATCGCCTAGCAATAGAGAGTATAGTGAGGAAATAGTTTTAAAAGCCAATTTCTTACACAAATGGGTAGGATACATAGTTTTGGGGGTTTTTTAAGGCTTAAAAATGGAGTTTGGCTCTTCATAAAGTGAATGTTAAGGGCAAAGGCTGCTAGAGGACTCCTGGACTTCTAATATAACTTCACACTGTACCCTTACCTGCGTATAGCTTCTGGATGCCTAAGTGAATGAAAGGGAAACTGTGGATGGCTCGATGTAAATCCATCCCTATTATTCGGAAAAGCAACTGATAGGGAAAGTGATCGAGCAGTTTCATCTTCAGTAAATGAAAGACCCTGTGATATTAAATGCAACCCAGACAGAGATGGAAGAGTCCTTCTAGCTAAAAGCCTATTTAGGCCAGAATCCCCGCCTCCTAACCAAACTTTATAATAATAATAATAATAAGTCAAGACAAGGGTTGGGGTGTTGGGCTACCCGAGACGCTGAGTGTGTCTGTGACCCTCGAATGGCCCCGAGTCCGCCGAGGGAGCTCTAAAGGTTCCTGAGAGGTCCCCAGCAAAGCTAGGGGGAGGGAACAGCAGTAAGATCAGATGATGCATTTTAGCCAGATATTTAAGACATATGAGGGAAGAGTAGTTAAAACCCACATTATATAGTTCTGTCGGGTATAAAATTGCATGTGCTGACCCATATATTTTAACTGTAAACGGACTCGAGTCACTTAAAATATTGCAACGTCGATAGGACGAATTAATTGGAAATAAGAAACGAAAGAATACAATTAAACGAGAAGAGAATCATTTTCTAATTTAATAGAGGGACATTTATAAAGATCACAAGCTAAAAGGCACCGAATGATTCTATCGACATTGTATTAAATCAGGCACTGCAGTCCTGAGCACGGACGGAGAGAGCCTGGGTCTGATACACCAGCTTTAACCCACCCGGGGCACGAGGGGGCGTGGAAGGTGACGGCCCGGGCTCTCCTTCTACGTTATAATTTGCTACTGCTGCAAACCAAACGCTTGTCTGCCTGATCTGTCGTCCTACCTTCCACTCCCACGGAACCCGTCGGGTTCCTCTTCTTGCCCACCCGACTCACCCACTTCCCAAAGCCCAGGGATCTTGAGAGAAAGCGTGGCTCACGTTCTGGTATCGCTGCATACGCAGATATATTACAACAAAATTGCTAATTGGAAAATGAAATTGTCAATAAAGCATCCCCCCGCGTATACAATATCCTTAAATATTAAGATATTTTATTAGCCCCATTTCCTAACAATAATTTATTGCAATAAAACAGACACCGAAGGTCCCCTTAAATTGTCTTTTCATAATGAATAAATTTAAGCGGGCTAATTAATATATAAACTAGCCCAATTTGTCAAGTTGATTTGTATTTTAGTTAATTGTGAAAGTAATTACCACATGGGCAAATTAACAGCTTTCTGGAAATGACCAAGCCTGAGGTTTTATTTCCTTCCTGGGTGAAGAAAATTCATTTTTCCAAGCTCTTGATGTGATGAATAAAAGTCATAAATCTGGGTGATTGGTGCAGGCAGAGTCTAAATGGCTTCATATTTCATTTTAGGTTTAATAGAAATATTCATGCTCTGTTTTAATGAAATTAAATTGAAGGGGGATGGGTGGGGTTGGCGGCCGTGGAAAGGGGCTTAAAGGTACAGTTCACGTTTTTATCTCCCCGAATCCCAGGCGGCGGCGTGGTGGCCTCGGATGCCTAACGTCCAGTAATCAGAGGCCTCCGCACACCCAGCAGGAGCCGCCCACGTCCAGGCTGTCGTGAACCTGGCGGACCGCACACAAGCACTCACACATTTCCTACCTGGAGAAGGGAGAAGGAGGAGCCTCAGTTCAAACCCAACTCCTATTCCTCAGAGGGTATTTGAAACCCCTTTCACCAGGTGTGCAGGTAGAGGCAATAAACGAGAAGCTCTTCACATCCCCAAAATTCATTTGCATTTGAAAGCAGATTCCCACCCTCCAGAGTACCAGAGCTCTGGGGAGGTCTCTGGGTCAGGCCCCTAGCCTCCCGGGGTCAACTGGGAAGAGTCTGGGTGTTGATTTTTCCAAAACAATACATTCCCTGCTGTTACTTTATTCTGTGGAGGAATAAATAAAAGTAGAGCTGGCTGCTTGGGCTCCCTCCCACTGTGCTTGGCTGGTTTTGTCGTATTGTTGCTTTCAGGTTCACGTTTCCGTTCAGGATTGGGCTGGTGCTGTTGGTTGTTTTGGGATGGGGGACATGACGGGGGGCTTTGCGTTGTTTGTCGGGACGGGGTAGGTGTTGGCTGTTTGGTTTTATTCCATGTTTGGGTTTTTTTCCCCCCATCATAATCTTCTCAAGGCTCCTGCTACTCTTTGGAGCTTCCTCTCTCTAGATACTCCACCCCACTTTCTTCGTTAGTAGTGTCCTTAATTAAAGACCAAATCTCGATTTTCCCTTCCACCACTCTCAACAGACCGGGCTCTTGAGTTTTCCTTCCAACTTTAGGACTTCAGTCCTGCCCTGAGTGGAGTTAACCACCACTGCCGACTCTTCTGAGCCTCCAAATACATCTTCCTGCCTCTCTGTTTTACTGCCCCCCCCCCACACACACACACCCCTCCTCCCCGAGCTGAGGCAAATCCAAGTCTGGCTCCTTTGAGCTGCGGGACTTCTCGGTCCAAGAGAATCAACCTCACTTTGCGTCGACTCAAAGCTAGAAAGGACAAGGGGAGAAGATGCTGCAGACTTCTCCATCCCATCCTCTCTGAACCTTTAAGAGCCCTGAACGAAGGATGATGCGTTAGATATTGGAGAATAATTTTAATTGGTTAATTATACCTCACTTGGAGTTTAAGGGTTTTCGTCTTGCTTGCATCCCAACACACACACACACACACACACACACACACACACACACACACACACACACACAGAGAGAGAGAGAGAGAGAGAGAGAGAGAGAGAGAGAGAGAGAGAGAGAGAGAGAGAGAGAGAGAGAGAGAGAGAGAGAGAGAGAGAGAGAGAGAGAGAGAGAGAGAAAGAGAGAGATTCTCTTCTTTAACTTGGTTGGATCCAACCAACTGGTTAAGTCAATCTGGGAGTGGGTTTCTGACACGGGACCCATCCTCGGCAGGAGCTGCTCCTTAATGGATCTGATCTGTGACTTGTTGATTTCCCCTGAGCAAATAAGGCTTTGATGCAGTTCCAGGGAGAGTGGTTAGCTGATGAATTGACAAAAACTAATCAGCTTTATTGGGAAACAGGTTAAGGGCACCGGCGTGTCAATAATTCTCAGCCTGACCCCCTCATCCATTAACCGAGGCAGGCTGATTAGAGTAAGAAGACCCTCCTGCTTTCTGCACCGAAATTGCTTTCATAAACTCACCATTATTAGCAGTCGATGCGAGCAGCTAATTTAGAGAAGACATCCCGGGGATGTCACATCTATCATCCGGGTTTATGTATCATTATCTCATTTACAGAATGTCGCAGTGTAATATCTGTGTTTGGCAATAGGCTTGGACCCGCGCCTGGTGCTCTCGCTGCCTTCTTTTGCCCAAGCGCCGCTCCGACCTCCTTGACCCACAATGCAGAAGGGAAGAAATGGGTCGAAGTGTCCGTAGGAAGGGGAAGCTGTGCGGGGTCAGGAAGTGGGACGGCGAGATAGAAGGAGGTGTAGGCATCCTGGGCGGGGGGAGGGGGAGAGAAGATAGCTGCCCTACACTGATGCGAGCGCTGCTCCAGGCTCCCTCACCTACAACCCTCTTTCACCTATGGGATCCACTTAAGGCCTTGGAAGTACTGGCCGGTACGGTTGTCAGCATTAGGTCCCGTATCTGGCATCTTCCTCTTCACTTCTAGGCCTGGGGTCGATAATGGAGTTGCTCCGGCTGGGAGAGGGGAGAGATACTTTTCTTTTGCCCCTTAAGAACTGGATTGAATTGAGTTCCAGGGTGATGGACACAGTATGAGGTGCCTGAGCCAGGGTCCAGATCCCTCTTTGTTTCAAGGCTATTTTGTACCTACTAACTACATCATTTAGGACCAGAAGAATTTTGAATACAGGATCATGGTATCAAAAGATCCTACATTTAGACCTACGAAGAAGAGATCCTGCTATGAATATATGATGGCTATCTCTGTCCAGTGGGTCCCTTACATGGGCACCTCGAGTTCTGAGTCTGTGATGTCGTTAAACTTGCAAAACCAAACGAGAGCTTCAGCAAAAGCAAATCGTTCTTAGAGACCCGTTGTGCCCCAAGCTCCCCGAGAGACCCTCTTCCCTCCTCTCCCCCCCCCCCACCATAACCAGGAGTAGGACTGCTATGTCTGGGGCCCTGACTCCAGTCTTGACCCCTCTCTTGTGGCGCGGGGGGGGGGGGGCAGGGCGGAGCTGGGGGCCGAACGGACACCTGTTCCGAGGGGGTAATTATTTTAATGCAAGAGCCCAAGAGTCACCCGGGCCTGCCCCCTCCTCCCGTCAGTGACAGACGGCGGAGGCTACAGCAGAAGCGAGCTCTGAGGCCTTTCAAGCAAATTTCCCAGATGGGCTGAGCCCAGGCCGAGCCGAGTGTCACTAGGGGCCCTTTAACGAGTTCATTAGCCAAATTATCTCTGCTCGAAGGATAGGGAGGGGAAGCCAAGGGGCAGGAGGGGTGAGAACAGGGTGAGCCGCCTGTCGCTGCGGCGGCCAGGTGTCTGTCCTTTCGGTGCCTTCGCGTTTGTGTTAAGATGTCTCAGTACCCACCACCCCCGTCCTGCCATCGCGGGGAGGCCAACACAAACACACCTGCCACGAGTGACTGGAGTAGGAATTACTGCTCAACATGGCCGAGGGGCACCACTACTACAGCCAAGCTGCGGCCTCTATCACCCAAGAGATGGATTATTTTAAAAATGCAAATAGTATTTTAGTTTTTCCAATTACATGTAACCAGAGTTTTCAACATTTATTTTTTATAAGATTTTGAGTTCCAAATTTTTCTCCCTACCTACCTCTCCTCCCCCCCCCAAGATGGCAAGCAATCTGAAATAGGTTATTTTGTGCATAGATTTTTTTTTTAAATCATGGAATAAGACTATTATGTAGCATAAGAGGAATACACTGAACCAAGAGGACAACTATGCCTTCTAACAGGTTTAGAGCAGTCATAATGCAAACATAAAAATGTTTTTCATCTGTATACATAATTATAAATATATACATGAATATATATTTATATATGCATGTGTATATGTAGATATATATGTATGTATATCTATATATCTCATCTCTCTCTCTCTCTCTCTCTCTCTCTCTCTCTCTCTCTCTCTATATATATATATATATATATATATATATATATATATGATGTGGTTTGAAAGCATAAAGATCCCTGGGCCAAATAATTCAGAACAAATTCCAGCTTAACTCATTTGTTCCTTTATAAGTTTGTGTCCAAGGTCATTTACTTGGGGGTCTTGGAGATACAAACAAGAAAATAGTTATGGTCTCTCTCTGTCTTCAAGGAGTTTGCTATCTAGTCAGGAAAGATGATATCTATCAGAATTATCCCACAAAAACCAGATTAGACTTTTATGTTTGGGGTCCCTAGTGTGGGACCTGTCTTGACCTCTCTGTATCTCTGTGTGTGTGTGTGTGTGTGTGTAGATGTGTACATCTATGTGTAGAGATGCATAAAATGTAGATTTGTGCCTTCCCATAAATACAATAAGCATGAGTGGTTTTGGCTGCATAGAGAAAGGGCCTGTTTGTTTAGAAGTGGAAGAAAATACCTAATGAAAGATAAAAACTGTTTTGTCAGTTATAATATCATCCTTCCCCACAAAAGAATGGATTCTCTTGGATAGATTCATTCAGTATTTAGAAGGAGAAAGACAGGTAAGTGGTTCTCTTATTCCAAACTCCTTTTGGGGCTCTGGGAAATTTCAGCTGTTGGGCCTGAACCTCAGAATGAAGTGGCACAGTGCTCTCCAACTGGCCAGGCACTGGAGCCATGAGCCCCTCCTCTCCCCAATCTACCACTTCTGCAGCATCAGCACCTACTAAATAGACCAATTAACTAAGACTTCCTGCCATTATCTAACATGGATTCGAACATTACAGCGCTACTATTCATCCATAATTTCAACTCAGAATGCACTTTAAAGTTCATGAACTGAAGCCTTAAAAGGTGAAAGCTTATGTCCAGGAGCAATGGGCACATTTATACGTACAGGTACAGGGATGTATACTTATCTATGTATTTTATAGCGATCTTCCTCCCATCTGTATTCTCCCTGTTACCTTCATATGTAAATATAGATATGATAGGAATACACACTTTTGGCAACACTCATTTACCTCAATTCTTTGACACTTCCTAGCTTTGTGACCATACAGAACTCACTGAGCATCCTCCTCCATAAAGTGGGGAATAATAAAGTCTATAGGACCTGCCTCACAGGGTGATTGTAAGGCTCAAGTGAGATAATCTATGTAAAGTGCTTACTGAATTCTAAAGCATAGTATAAATGTCAGCTGTGATGATGATGATGAATGATGATAATGGTCTGGGATTTCTGATTGTAAATTGTGTCCTGCCTGCCTGCACCCCAAGTTCTTTGTGTTTGCCTGAATTCCAAGTGGGTGGACATACTTGGTCATACAGGCACAGGCTAGATAAGAAATAACAGGGACTCATTAGAAGTCTTCTCTCATTCTTGAGTATCTTACTTCTGTGGGGCCTTGTAATATGCATGGATATTTTAAATGCATAATTATGCTGGGAGTCATTTTCCCATGGAAAATGTGAATAAAGAGATATGTCATTAACTTTTTATTTGAAGATGGATAGCACACCTTCAATGCATTCTAGCTGTATCTAATTTGTGTGTTATCACATATCAGGATACAATGAAATATCTGTAATGGAAAACATGAATTTACATAAACACATGTCCCATGTGCTGAGATATTATACGGAAATCTGCATCTCTATTCAGGTACCATTTCCCAATATAAGTGAACTGCTCACATCTGCTGCCCCCTCCCCATTTTCCTTTGTAAGGGGAAGCATTTATACAAATCTGTGGACTTCATTCTTCGTACCTGAAAACAAATCCAGCTTCTGTTCTCCATAGAAGGTTGGAAATGTTGTGGTATAGTGGTGCAAAGAACTTGTTTTAAGTTCAAATTCTACCTCTTAAACTGCCTTTATGACCTTGAACAAGTCTCTTATTTACCCAGACCTCAGTCTCCCCATCTTTGGGATGAAGCCAATGGATTAGCTGGCTTTTTAGGAGTCTTTGAAGTCTAGATCTTTGTGCCTATGAACTGCTTTTAGTTTCCTGGTGATGGAAGGGAGTTTCCACTGGGTTTCTGACTGTCCAACCTATTACCCACTTCCCTCAGTAAACTTCAGGGCAAGTCCTCATAAATGTAGCCCCCTGCCTCCAAGGCTAAGACCAACTTTGGCTTGGCCCAGATGCCAATGTGGACAGGATTATGAAATTTCTTCCCTCTTCTCCACCCATTACTTATTCCTCTCGTCTTAACTTAGAAAAAACCAGATATATTTACCTATTAGGGTTCCATTGTCCTATTTGGCTTATGGACCTGTACTCTCTGAGTTTCTTTCCCAGACACCAACAGAAATTTCCACTCTGACCAACCTGTATTAAGACATCTTTCAAAGAGCCATTGAGTGAATAGAATGGAATCAGGAAGACCCAAGTTCCAATCCTGCTTCAAATGCTTACTAGCTGTGTGACCTCTTCCAAGTCACTAAACTCCTCTCAATTCAGTTTTCTTGTTTGTAATGTGGGAATAATCATGGCACCTATTTCACAAGGTTATTGTGAGGATCAAATAACATCACATTTGGCTCTTTTCAAACCTTAAGACACAAACCCCATCTTCTCAAAGACATGAATAAACATTACTGGAACTTCCTTGTTACCCTCTGGGTTTTCTGGGCTACCCTTTTCCATTTCTCTTCTTACAAGGAATCAAATCACCACGTTTTGATGCTCAGTATAGGACCAGGACAATTGGAAAAGGGAGAGAACTAGTACATAACTGTCAAGAACATTTGCTCTCTAATAATATTAGTTAGCATTTATATAACACTTTAAAGTTTGCAAAGCATTTTACAAATTTTATCTTGCATTATCCTTCTAACAGATAGGGGAAGAGAATGAGCCTACTTTGTTCCAGGCACCATGCTAAGAGATTTACAAATATTCGCTCATTTGATTCTCAAGACAACCATGGGAGGTAGTTTCTATTATTATCCTCCTTTTATAGATGGGGAAACTGAGGCAGAAATCAGTTAAATCACTGGCCCAGGGGTCACATAACTAATGAATAAGTGTCTGGGGCTGGATTTGAATTCAGGGTTTCCTGGCTGCAGGCCTAATACTCTAAATGCTTGGATGTATAGTTACCTTTCTATTGTTCAATAAACTCTCAAGAGTGTTTCATATTGATTGGAGGTTGCATTTCCCTTTTTGGTCCTGGCTCAGAACCAAGATCATGGAAAGGACTAATAGTTAGTGTCCTCAGAGTGAGGTTGCTTGCTTGATATGAGATTTGATCTTTTCTGACAACCCTACCTGAGTGTTTACCTGGGGGAGGAGGCCTTCTCCACCTCCAGTTTTGGAAAGGTTTACGTGTATAAAGAGATTTCTCCCCCTCCGATCTCCAGGTTTACACAGTCAGACATGCACATGAAGATGTGCACTTCCTACACTACTACATATATATGTAATAAGCCTACAGTATGCAAACTCTGTCATGCATCCACTCACTCTTCTTATTCACATAAAATCACAGAATTATTTTTAGAACTGAAAGGGGGTGCATTTTAGAGAGAGATCATCTTGTCCAACCCCACAATTTTACAGATGAAGAAAATTAGCCCTAAAGCAATGAAATGACTTATCCAATGTCCCACACCCTTAATCCAGTGACAGAGCTGTGAATGGAACTCAAGTCTTCTGGCTATAGGTCTAGTGCTCTCTCCACAATACCATTGCCTCCCATGTACAAAGGAAACAGTCTAGATTTATACACACATTCAGACACCTAGATATGCCTATGCTTGGGAGCACACACACATACAGAGACACCGATACCCATGTCCACAGCTGCTGAGCTGTAGTACTGAGTTGGTTAAAGCTAGACTAAGACAACTGAGAAAACCCAGAACTTTTAGGATATCCTGATTCAAGTCATGCCCTGTGGCCATTTTATTTTTGAGAAAACAGCATGTTTCCCAGAAATAGTTTAAATGGGACTCCATCTCCCAACTCCTATGTACCCCGAAAATTATTGAAAACTGAGCCCACAACTAGCCATATCCCTGCTGCTTCACAACTCAAAAAGTCAACCTGTGGCCAAGACACAGCGGATGCGGGAAGAAAGACACAGCTTCTAGTTACTTCATTGATCTCCTGAAAAAATCCTGGGTAAATTCCCCTGGACAAAATCTCTTATTCAAAGTAGTCAATAAAAAGGAGAAATGAAACTAGAAGCATAACTGTAGTTATATAAAAGAGTAAGGCAAGAGGGGGAAGAATCAGCTTCACACATAGAAAATGGGGGATGGCTAGTTAGATGGCCAACAGTGAATCTAAAAAAAGATCTGGGGGCTTCAGTGGACCACAAGTTCAACATGAATCAACAGTATGATATAACAGCCAAAAGAGCTGATCTTGTGCTGATCTTGTGCTGCATTAAGAGAAGCATAGCTGTTGGGAATAAGGAGGTGATAGGTCTAATAAATAGAGCTATGCAGAAAGAGAATGGTTTTATAAGAAGATAGTGATTCTCTCCCTCACTAGAGGTCTTCAAGAAAAGACTGAATAACTCCTTTTTGGATATGTTCTGCCAAGATTCTTGTTCTGTTTTGAGTTGGGCTTTATGGCATCTGAGTGCCCCTCCAACTCTGAGATTTTGTGTAAGCTCAGTGCTCATCTAAGCACAGGATTTTAGACCTGGAAAGAGCTCATCTAGTCCAAAGGTTCTCAAAATGTGGTCTGAGAATCCAGAGGAGCTCCTGAGATCCTTTCAGGGGACCTGAGAGGTCAAACAATTTTCATAATAGTAAGATGTCATTTACCTATTAAAGTACTCCTCCCTTTTCCAACTACACATCTGTGTGAAGCTAGATTTTCTTCATATACTTTAACCAACATGACATATTGCAGCTGATTGAATGCAGAAGCAGATATGAGAATCCAGCTGGTTTCTATTAAGTCAAATATTAAAAGTATTTGCAAGGATAGAGCACCGACCCTGGAGTCAGGAGGACCTGAGTTCAAATCCGGCCTCAGACATTTAACACTTACTAACTGTGTGACCCTGGGCAAGTCACTTAACCCCAATTGCCTCACTAAAAAAAAAAAGTATTTGCAAAGAAAAATATAAAATAATGTCATGCTTCTCATTTGATTTTTGTTTTATAAAACAATTATTTTTCATAGTTACACTAACATGTAATATGCTTATTATTGTTATCTTTAATGTAACCATTTAAATTTATAATATGGTAAATACTGAGAAACATAGCCTACATCAACAAAAGCTCTTTCATCTCCTCAATCTTTAAGGGTGTAAAGTGGGGGTGGGGGGGGTCGAGTGTAACTAGGTGATGCAGTAGATAAAGCAATGGCCTTGGATTCAGGAGGACCTGAGTTCAAATCTGACCTCAGACACTTGACACTTACTAGCTGTGTGACGCTGGGCAAGTCACTTAACCCTCATTGCCACGAGACCAAAATAGTTTAATCTCATTTTGTGGATGGGGAAACTGAGGTCCAAAAAGTTCAAGCGTTGAGCCCAAGGTCATGCAGGGAGTTGAGTCAAAGCTTAGACTCATGTGCTTCTCCAAGGCACAGAGCACAGAGATAGAGAACCTAGGTTCAGCCACAGAAGATGTGTATGTGTGTGTGTATACATATATATATATATTCATGTATATGTGTATAGTAACATAACTTTTCTCATCTTTAAAATGGGAAGAATGATACTTGTATTACCTACCAAGGGCTATTGTAGGGATCAAATGAGATCATATATGTAAGTGCTAAACAAGAGATTAAAATAAACTATTATGATTAGGTTGCAGGCCTTTAAATCCAGGATTTTTTCCCAGTACACCAAGCTGCCTAGTATTCCCTTCCTCCAGGCGGGATGGTACTTTGATTATGATCCCTGGAAGAAAATATCTGCAGGCATAGCTAAGAAACTGTCTAAATGTAATGCAAAATCTACATCATCTTTATTATTTAGATCATCACACACGCACCCACCCAACCCCCCAGCATTTTGCCCTAAGAAATAACCTGTCTGGTATTAAGAGAAATCTCTTACGTAAGGACAGAAACGGTGTAATCAGCTGTAACCCAGGTGAAGCCTTTTGAAGAAAGACGATGCACTCTATCTTTACTTAAAAAACAAACAGCTGTCATGCTGTGATACACCTATAGATCCTCTTCTGTTCATTACAAAATTTGCTCCCCACGGATTTTCCCTTTCAACATTCCCTCTCCACTCCCCCCCCCCCATACTTCTCCATGCCTTCCTTCCTGCCCCCTTCATTCAACTATCACCTACACAGGAAACTGTGACTTTGTAAAACCTGGACCTCTTTCTCTTAGTTCTCTGTGTGTGCCTGTTTGGGTAAGATAAGTGAATCTAATAACACTGTTGACAACGCCTCATTTTTGGTGGCAGACTTGACTCTTTGACCTACAGGTGTTGATTCTTTCGTGGTCCTTAAAAAGTGCTTGGAAGTACATTTACTGTAAATATTTGAAGTGCTGAGGCATGGTCGAAAACTGGAATCTAACCCCATAACTTGTCCAGCCCTAATCCAAAATCTGCTGAGGCAGAGAGGGAATTTTTTTTTTCTCTAGAACTAAATATGACGGGGCGGGGTGGGGGGGGGGAGATGTGAGAAGATTCCCCCACCAGTGATAGGTTAGCTTATTCCAGAGCGATGTCTCCCAAGCCACTCACCCCCACCTTCCCCTCAGCTTCTAGGACTTCTAGCGAGTGGTTCTTTTGACACCAGCGTCCACTATCCCTGCAGCTCCCAAATCAGTCCTGAAAACTACAGGTACACGATTAGGTGTGGGAGCCCTCTCCCTTAACAACCCTCCTCCCCCAACATTTTTACAAAGAGGAAGAGTTCCGGCTCCATGGAAAACAGTATTCTGCCTTCCCATCTGTTTCTATGTATTCTCCAAGGGAGAACTGAAAAGCCACAGTGCAGTGCTGTTGAAAGCCTTACAAGTGAGGTTAGCTTTTCCAGGCACTGCAAAAATGGGGTTTGGCGGCTGGCAAAGTCGCTTGTGAGAAAATGGGGGAGGGGGCACCGCATCACGAGGCTGCCGGAGTGAAGGAGGTAAGATGCTAAAGATAAAATAATTTGTATTATTCTCGAGACTCCCAAGAGGAAATTATTTAATGCGCAAAGGGGCTGAATCTATGAATGAAGAAGACACATTCTGCTCCCACCCCTTACCCCTAAAATGAGTTAGCAGAGTTTTAGGCTTAGCAGTATCATTTCTTAACAGAGCGTTGTGATTTCGAGTTTGGAGAAAAAAATAGCACGCTCTAGTCTTTGACTAGGAGCTACGGTGGGGGCGAATGTCTGGGTGGGTGGGAAGAGGGTCTGAAAGAGAGAAAACGCCGAACTAACCTCCCTTATGGCCACCAAAACGAGGTCCAGTTTTTCTCTCTCTTTAAGGAAACACCTTATCTCGGTTGCCTCTCTCTCTCTCTCTCTCTCTCTCTGTGTGTGTGTGTGTGTGTGTGTTCCAATAGTGCGCGCGTTGGGTGTATATAGACATAGGCATAATTTTCAATCTGCTCACTATTTAAACCAACCTCCTGCAATACCCTAATATTAAAAAGACCCGAGTGACTTGGGCACCCTGCTGGGTTTGATCTCAGAGATTTGATTACTCAACTTTTGGCTCACCACATCGTCAGAGAACTTGGGTCCAAATCTCGACTCTACTACTTATTAGCTGTCCGACCTTGGACAAGTGACATCCTCTCTCTGGGCCTCAGTTTCCTCACCTGAAAAATGAAGGATTTGGATTTTATGGTTTCCAAGGTCCTTCCAACAACAGAGTCCATGCACAACCGCCACCTCCAAAACCTTCTCACCGCAAAGGCCGGAGTGGAAACCAGTCGGCTGCATTCGGAAGCTTTTCTGCTCATTTTCTTTTCTTTCTGTCTTATTAACTCTCTCCCCCTACCCCCTTCCCAGCATTCGATTAAGGAAATCTCTTAGGACAGATCAGTGAGAGTCTTTCCCTTTAACCTGGCCGGGGGTGGGGCAGAGAGCGAGTCGGTGGAAAGAGCCAAAGGAGAGAGAGGAGGGGAGGAGGGTGGGACCCGGCCACCAGAGACATTGACAGGTGTTGCTCCTGGCCAATCCCAGGGGCTGGCCCACAGCACCACCACCCCCAAGGGTTTCGTCTCTTCCTGGGCTGCCAATAAGCGACCGAGCTGAGCCTACAAGTGGGAAGAGTTGGGAGCCTGGGTTCTTACTATCGCGGGAGCGACATTTTGCGGTGGTTACTTCAGGGGGCTGAGTGAAAAGACTCTTGGCTCTCTTGCTCAGACCAGGTGCAGAAGAATTTGTGTCCTCCGGGGCTGTGCGAGTTGTGTGTCTGGGCGTGCGGAGTCCTGGGGTGGGAGGGAGGGAGGGGTGTCCTAGACGATGGTCACTCTGGTCTGATTTTCCAATAGCTTATTTTCTTATTAGAAAAATCAAGAGATTTCCACCATCATCCTAAGAATAAGGCTATTCCAGCGCCGCCTCCACCACTTAAAAAAAAAAGCAAAACAAAACAAAGAAAAAACCCCAAACGATTCGAAAGATTAAATAATCTATATATCCAAAAAGAACTGATGGAAAAATCCAAAAATTTCCGGATCGATGCTCTCTTAGCAGTCGACCCCCCGAAAGCTGCCTCGGCTCAGACTTCTCCGCTGGCTCTGGTCACGTCTCTCTCTGCCTCGGCGGCCACATCTGGCAACAGCAGCAGCAGCGGGGGGAGCAGCAGCGGCGGCGGCGGCGGCAGCAGTAGCAGCAGCAGCAGCTGCAGCCCCCCTTCCTCGGAGCACCATACTGGCGGCTCGGACTGCCTGAGGACAGAGAGCCCGTCACCGCCTCGGATCCTCGCAGCCCACTGCGGGCTGGTACCTAAGCCAGGTTTCCTGAGCAGCGGCAGCGGCTCCGCTGGCCATCACCACCACCACCCTGGTGCGGCTGCTGCCGCGGCCGCCGCGGCCGCAGCCGGAGGGATGGCCCTGGGGTTGCACCCAGCGCAGGGTGGAGCGGGGATCCCCACCCAAGCGGCTCTCTATGGTCATCCCATGTACAGCTACTCGGCGGCGGCGCTGGCCGGCCAGCACCCGGCTCTGTCTTACTCCTACTCCCAGGTGCAAGGAGCCCACCCCACCCACCCTGCAGACCCCATCAAACTCAGCGCTGGCACCTTCCAGCTAGACCAGTGGCTCAGGGCGTCCACTGCGGGCATGATCTTGCCCAAAATGCCCGATTTTAACTGTGAGTATCCGAGAGTGAACGGGACAATGGAGCAGGCCGGGTAGGGAGAGGGAGGACTAGAGATGGGGAAGCAGGTGGAAAGGAAAAACCAGAGCGTGGGGGGAGGGAAGAAATTGAGGTCTGACTCTGGGCGTATTTACCCACCTCCTTCTTTACGCGAGTCCAGAGATACAGAGAATGAAAGTATCTGGGATTCGTGGGGCCTATGATAATTCGTACCCAGGTTATGGACACTCAGCGAGTATTCTAAAAGAAATTATTAAAATGGCAACCCAGTAATCCTTTTTCTTCTTGTTGGCTGGTTGGTATTTTTCATTGTACGAGGAATGGGGAAGCAACCCGAAATACGTTAAGAATTATACCCGGCTGTATGGACTGGTATCCATTAATAAGAATGTTTCCTTGGGAAAGTGGGCCAGCATAGTGAATGCAGGTTCTTATGGAGGAAGCCCCTCTGCGGTAGGATCCCAGGCCCTGAAGGTCCTTCAGGGCCCACACGTTTTCAAGTGCTGCAGAGACCTGTAGCTTTGGACTAATTCTGTCTAGTTCTCAGGTGCTTTGGAGGGCAGAGGTATAGTTTGGAGGGGAGCAAGAAGTACTTTCGTCTGACTGGGCAGAAATAATTTTTCGAGTGGAGAGACCATACTTTCCCTGCCTCACCGAGATCCTCCTATATGGAAACATTTTGGGTATCCTATACCAGCTGCGAGTGGGAGATCACTGGTCAGAGAACCGACCAGAGTTAAAGACCTTGCGGCAATGATGAAGGTCCCAGTCCTAGATTCCAAGCAGCTCGAACCTCGGGGCGCCAGGTGCCGGTGTCTACCCCTTCCAGGCCGAGGACCTAGACAGGACGGATTTTTAAATCGCCCTGCAGATCCCTAGCTCGGATGCTAGTTTTCTGGTGCAGATGGCAAAGCCTTCAATCCACTAGGGTGTAGGTTTACTTAGTCCCCTGCCAGAAGGATAGGAAGGTGTATACGCATTTATTTTTTTTTCCTGCGGCCGTACGCCTAAACAAAAAGGACCCATTGTTTTCGTCTGAATGGGTTTGTTTAGACTAGGGAGATGCAGACCTGAGGAAAAGAGAAAAAAAAACTGGAAAAGAAAAACGTGCCAAAATTCTGCCTCCTTTTCAGGGAAGCTTGATTGTAACTGAACTGAGAAGGGTAGTGATAATGGAGACTGGGAAAAAATCACAGGACAGTGAGAAAATCTCAACTGGGTTACTATTTGTTCACCGGACACTAGTCCCTTTTCCCCTTGGCCCTTTTAACAGGTTGGCTCCAAATGAGGTAATAAAACCGCTTTCTCTCTGTTACCACTTTTCCCTGCATAATTCGAAGATTTTTATTCTTTTGAGGTGGCGGCTTTTTTTGTTGTTTCCAAAAGCAAAAAAAGAGACGGTGAACTCTTAAGAATGGGAGCGAGCAGTTAAGTTGGGGGCAGAAACCTTCAGATATCTCCGAGTTTTGTCCAAATTCTTGACCCAACACCTTTTTTATTCATACGCCATTAAAAAAAGAAAAAAACACCCACCATGCAGCCCTTTCCCCCCACATACGTTTCCCATTTATACCTGCGTTTTCCTCCGTTGGAGATACTCAATCATTGTGGTTGGGGTGGTGGTGGTCGGGGTGAGGATTGATATCTTTCTTACGGAGCCATTGAGGTCAGAAACTTTCGACCCTTAGGGAGACCTGGAATTTACATTAAAATCCATATAATGAGAAGTTAAAACCACTAACCAGGTAGTTTCTTCCTCAATTGGTTAGGATAGGAGTAACTCCCTCAGACCTGTCTGGAAGTTTTTCTTTCCAGCATGGATTCTCCAATACTCCTTTCCTTCCTGCACTCCCATCCTTGATCCCTAATGATCTAAATTAAATTAATTTTAAAAGCAAAAGCGCCCTCCCATTTTATGGTCAGAAAACACAATTCAAATACAATCATGAAAAACTAGTGAAGGGG